>NC_056693.1:56332500-56632500 GCF_018350215.1 Panthera leo
ACCCAGTTTTTTTACTCAGTGGGTAATGATTTCTCAGGGCGGCCGTAACAAATACCACAAAGCCGGTGGCTTAAAGCAGTAGAAGTTTCTCTCTTTTTTTTTAATGTTTATTTTTGAGAAAGAGAGCGTGAGCAGGGTAGAGGCAGAGATAGAGAGGGAGACACAGAATCCGAAGCAGGCTCCAGGATCCAAGCTGTCGGCACAGAGCCCCACACGGGGCCCAAACCCACAAACCGTGAGATCATGACCTTGGCCAAAGTCGGATGCTGAACTGACTGAGCCACCCAGGCTCCCCGAGCAATCGAAGTTTCTTTTCTCACCGTTCTGAAGACCATAAGTCCAAAATGAAGCTGTTTGAAGGGCCATGTTTCCTCCAGAGACAAGGGAGAACCTTCCCTGCCTCTTCCGGCCTCAAGTGGCCCCAGCGATCCCTTGGCTTATGGCTCCGTTGTCTCTCTCTCTGCCCCCACCTTCACATGGATTTCTCCGTCTCAAGTCTCCCTTTGCTTTTCTCTTGTAAATACATTTGCCATTGGATTGAGGACCCACCAGATCGTTCAGGATGATATCCAAATCCACTTGAGATCCTTGATTACATCCGAGGAGAGTCTTCTTCCAAATAAGACCACGTTTGCAGGTTCCAGGGATTAGGACCTGGACGTCTCCTTCGGGGAGCCACCACTCAGCCCATCCCAACATGAATGAGTGTTGAGGGTTTGCATTTTTACATTTCTAACACATTCACAATTAATCCTGAAGGTTGCCAGGAGGTTGGGCTCTGAGGGCTGGGCTGCTGCTCTGAAGAGAGAGAAATAACACAATGCCTCCTTGAAATAGCACCTTTTATGAAGAGTTCTTAAAATAGATTTTATCTCATGGGATTGATTTATGGTGTCCATTAAGCCCGATGCAGAGCTCTACTACTAAAATTAATTTTTAAGTTGCTAACCCTTAATTATTTGTAGAACACGGGACAAAAAATGTTGGAAACAGTATGGAAATAGTCTTTATATTCAATGTATAATGGATGCTATTTAAGACAATGGCTTTTCATATCCTCATATAAATGATGCGGCGAACATTGAAAGCCATAGACTGTTCAAACGCTTTGTGTCCTAAAAAAGGTACAAAGAGCATCAGAGTATAAACTGTGATTTTTCATCATCGTGATGAGTTTTAGTAGAATGGTGTGTTTCTGCAGAAAGAACCCTTAATTGTGGATTCAGTTCCTGAGTGTGCTCTCTTTTTGTCTGTGAGAAGCTGGTTCTTAGTTTTCTGGTCTGAACAGTGTGGGTGATAGTATTTTGTCCTAATAATTAGCAGGCTTATTATGATCAATTAAGAACACTTTGCAAACTGTCAAGCGTTTTGAAATATGTTATCTTGTAGTGGGGAGGTGGGGGAATAAATAGAAAGTGCAGTGGGTACATGGAAGTCTGTGTACTGAAGGTAGTTTGTTAAGAAAAATTCCACTCCATCGTATATGTTAACTTGGCTTCTCCCATATTATCAGTTCACCTTTTTCAAAGACGACTACAATATCTACCCCCTCACATGGTCTTCATCGCGATATGGGGACTTGGTCCCATCCCCTTGGGCCAGGAACTCACTTGTTACCAGTAGAAAGCCGTGGAGGTGACTTCTCAGGTGAGGTCGTAAATGCCCATGAATGTCCACTTTGTTCCCTTGGGAATCTTACTTGGAGTCCCACTATCCTGAAGCCACCGTGCTATGAGGAAGCCCAAACCAACCCCCACACAGAGACCTCATGGAAAGACCCCGGGACTAGAAGAAAAGAGTGAGAAGGAGGCCAGGCCAGCCTGACCCCACCTCACCATCCCAGCTATGTCCATCCTCTGACATAACCAAGAGAGACCCAAACCAGAACCTCAGAATCACCCGACCCAGCTGAGTCCCTCCTGCATTCCTGACCACAGAAACCCTAGCAGATACTAGAGTAATTGTTACTGTTCTGAGCCTCTCAGCTGTAGGGCGATTCACTGTGCAGCAATAAATAACTGGAACATTCTATATAATCCATTGCAGCCAAGGGTCTGATTACCAATTATGTGTTGAAAAGACCATAGTTAATCAAATGTTGTCCCTTCTGGCCTCTCACACCCTCGGCCACAGCCTGTTTGCTCCTTGCTCACCCTTTTCATTTCTGATGTACCTTCTAGTAACAGTCCAGATGAGACTGATGAAGTTTTGGGGTGATGGTGGGGTTCATGGGGTTCAGACTGGATGGCCAAGAACGAATTCTTGAAGATGTCTTTGGTGCAAAAAGGTGATTTTCTTAAAGCACAGCGACAGGACCTGTAGGAAGGAAGAGCTGTTCTGCAAGGGGGGGGGGGGGGCAGGGGGGCGGTGACAGTTGTATGGAGTCTGGGGAGATAAAGTCAAGAGGGAGTTTCCCAAGAGACTTTAACATGCTAAAGACTTACTGTCAAGTCTAAGGTTGTTTTTCCCTCTAGCAAAGCATTAATTTTAAGACAGTAAGGAATTCCTGGACTTTAGGCCATTGATGAGATTGCCTTTTTCTTGTAAGCTGGTGGAGACTCGTATTTGGTTAATTCTTTTTCCTTTCCTGTTTTTGGATGGCCGGGAGTGTCCAAGGAATATCGTACATGCCCCACCTGGGGAGGGGGCTGCTGTTAGCCTGCCCTTTGCCCTCAGCTTGCCTTATGTTCCCTCATCAAGACGATTCTCTTGTTATGTATCCGTATGAACACAACCCTTTGCCTCCCAATCCCAGTTCCAGTTTGTATTAAAGCCTTTATTCGGGTGAGATTCATTGATGCCACGTCTCTTCCATTAGACTCTAGGCTCCAGGATGGCTGTGACTCTATCAGTTTGTCCTCATCTTTATATCCCCTGTACCCAGCCCAGTGCCTGGCACCTACCAGACTGAAACAGGACATCATATGAACAAATGCAAAAAAAAAAAAAAATTGTATGATATGACACAGTACTTTATTATTTCCCTATAATCGTATGGTGCCTAATTGGTGCATCTGTTTCTGTTGGTCCTTGACAAAGCCGGCCTCACGATCCTGTAAGAAATCAGAAAGGAACATCCTCAGGACTGGAGAATTCAGAAGGGTTTCTTTGGAAAGGATTTAATAGCTCTCTGAGAAACCACAGCGAGTGTCCTGGGACTCCTGGTGGCCAGGAAAGGAGTGACCTTTCTTTTTCTTTTTCTTCAGATTCAAGTTAGTTAACACACAACGTAGTCTTGGCTTCAGGTGTAGAAAGACTTTTAAAGAAACTGATCCAGGAACAGCTGCATGGCTGTCCTTTTTCTTCTCTTGTAAATTTTCTCACAAAGAACACAGATGTTGGACATCAAGTGTTTGGTTTTCTGGCTGGAAGTTTGACTGCTTTCTCATCTCCTGAACAGTAGCCTGTGGGCTGGGAGGGTTACCAGATGGCCCACCTCCAGAGCCTCAGTTAAGATGCAAATTCTGTGAATGGTGCCCTGAGGACAGTTTACACAAGAATGAAGCCTTTTAAACCAAGGCTGCTTGGCAACCTGGATCTTCCCCATTGCTTTGCAAATACACAAACCACCCCCTACCTCAGTGTTATCCCTCCTTTGGTCAGCGACCACCGGGAGGTTTGTTCTCATAGGTCCCTGAAATCGTAGGCTTAAATACAGGAAAACGTAAGGTGGAGAATTGAATCCAGTGCCAATTGAGTCCTATAAATCTATGATCTTTCCGTTTGGCCACAAATTGCCCATGTTGGTTAAATAACTTGTCGCCTTCCCTTGAGAGTCACTGACGCCTACAGAGACTATTTTAAACTTTGGTCTCGTAAACCAGTCTACTAGTGTTGCTCCTACTGATGAAGTTTTGGGGTGATGGTGGGATTCGGAGCTGATGGCCAAGAAGGAATTCTTGAAGACGTCTTTGGTGCGAAAGGTGATTTTATTAAAACACGGGGACAAGACCCCTGGGCAGAAAGAGCTGCACTGGGGTTGTGAAGAGTGGCTCCTTATGTGCTATGAGGCTCAGGGAGGTAGAATCAAGAGGAAGTTTCTTAAAGGGATTTTCCGTATGCTAAAGAATCACAGATTACTGGAGGCCTAGCTATTGTCAAGCCAAGGTGGTTTTCCACTCTGGCAAAGCATTAACGTTAAGACAGTAGAATGTTCCTGGGGAAATGTCATGCTCTGTTTTGCCTCAAGTATTTGTCATGGGGCTGCAGGTTATAAGGAAATTTAATTGTACCTGCCGAGTCTTTCTTGCCTTGTTTCCCATATCACTATGGAGGGGTGATGTTGGGGCTCCAAGAAACTGACTCTGAAGGTTCCCGGAGATCAGGCTACAGATAAGACTACCTTTCTCTTGTAATTTACCAAGATATTTGCAAACTGATGGAGACCCGTGTCCTGTATGACTGTGGCCTCTCTCGGTTAACCGTTTGTTTTCTTTCCTTTCTTTTGTTCTCTAATGAGAGCACTCACTAGTGTTTCCTGAGCGCACCCTTTAGCCTGGGTGCTACGCACATTCTTTACACAAACGACCCCGCTTAGTCCTCACCACAACGTGGTACCATGAAGTGTATACACTGGTAACATTCTCATTTTAGGAATTAAAAAGAAAACAAAAGGAGAAGCACACAAAGGCTCAGAAATTTTACCAGTTACGCGGCGGGTAGGTAGCAGAGCTGGAAATTGAACCCAGCCTGACTCCAGGGCTTGAGGTCTTGACGAGGGGACGTGGAACTCCCCTGGCCACTGAAGGAATGATATAGGAAAAAAGGCAAGAGACCTCTGAAAGCAAATGTTGCTGTCGATTTTCTCTTCTCATTGTATTTTTTCCCCCCACAGTATGCACAGGTGTTAGAGATCAATTTTTTTTTGTTTTCTGCCATCCAGAAGATTGCTGTGAATTTGATTCCAGTTATAAAGGAATTTACGCTTATCCTTAGTATTATTCCCCTAATGGAAGGGTCTGGATCCCAGAGCTCCCCCTATTGACCATATGCTCTACTTCCTGTCTCAACTTTGTGCCAGTTGCTAAGACTCGAGTTCTAGAACAGGGCGGAGAACCGTGATCCATCCTCAAGAATGTTCCACTGGTGTGGGGTCATTGTACCGTGGGGACGTGATTATCCAGGCTGCCTCAAAGCCACCCGCCCTTATTAGCCCAATCACTTGTATCACTATGCAGAAGTAGCGTGCAGACCGACTCCTTTGGCTGAGATTAAAATACACTTAAGCCAGTAACTCTTTCCAGAAAGGATGGCCAGTTGGGTGTGATTTGCATGGAGTGAACTCAGGTTGGCTCCTGTGTCTTTTCCTCATGTACAGAGTAGCGATAATGTGTGTACCTTACCGATCAGCGCCATTTGTATGATAGGGTGTAGGTCAAGCACCAGCGCTGTGCCTGACACACAGGGAGCCACCAAGAAGTCAAAGTTGTATCTGTCAAGATCATCATTAGTAAGCACTTTGGGTCTTCTTCTCCTTTAAGTAGCCAGACACTGTTCTGTTCTCTACCCCATGCCCTTTAATATTTTTTTAATGTTTATTTTTTGAGAGAGAGAGGGACAGACAGACAGAGTGCAAGCTATCAGGGGATGGGCAGAGAGAGAGGGAGACACAGAAGCCAAAGCGGGCTCCAGACTCCGAGCTGTCAGCACAGAGCCAGACGCGGGGCTCGAACCCACGAACCGTGAGATCATGACCTGAGCCGAAGTCGGACGCTCAACCGACAGAGCCACCCAGGCGCCCCTACCCCATTCCCTTTAAACTTAGATATAATAAGTCCCTTCTTATGCATCCAAATTTTAAAATTTCATTTAGATCCTAATTTATTAATGTCATCCGTAACCGGTTGCAGTCAGCCCTTGTGGAGGACACTGCTTCCTCAAGCCTGTCTGAGGCCCCTCCGCCACCCTGATTTATAACGTGATGTTTAGCACCCTCAGCTCTTCTAAAACCCAAGGGGCAAATTGGTTACCTAGCAACCACATAAATGCAATTGCTAACGGTACAGTTTAGCCCCATTTTGTTATAATGAAATAATGTGTCTTATGAGAATGAAAAGCCACGGTTTGCTCTGTGAGGTCGGTGCTTTGAAGAAAAACTGCTTCTTTAGGACGGATTAACAAAGGAGGAATTGTGCCAGTCACCCCCTGGTTCTCGGTGACTCACCATTTTCCGGAACAGAAATCCCACCATGTGAGTCCTTGGGCTAGGAGAAGACAGTAGCCATGTTTTGTGTGCCCAGCAGTCTTTGAACAGATGTAAATTTGGATTTATTTGGACGGGGACGCCATCCACCACCAGCAGTATAGTTTATGGCCCACCACATGTTGATCTGCCTGGCCCCAAAGGCATCTGACATCAAATCCCTTGGCGAAGAGTATCACAATGTCTCTTTCTTCTCTCAAAATGAAATCCATAGATAAAATTACTGTCTCCACACGTAATTTGGAAACAATTCTCAACATTATGCCCTGGCTTTCATATAAAAGGAGAAATAAAAAGAAAGTCGTTTGCAGTAAAATATTTTTTAAACTGTAAATGTTCAGGTGCGACTACCCGGAAAGATTTTGTAGTCAAATGTTGGCACCTGTTTATAACAAATCAGCTGGAATTTAGGGGAAGTAAGGTGGCTCAGAAACCATTCTGCCTGACACCCTCTGGGGGAGGAAAATGCAAAGGTTCAGACACACATGAGAACAGAACTAATAAGTTCAGAGCTGATTAAAATCACACACACAAAGCATCTTGTTTAGAAAGAGAGTGGAGGGTCTTCACTCGGGGAGTCCTAAAGAAGTTTTCCACTTACATGAATGCTGGATGGGACCCTGAGTCAGGTGCAAAACGAGATGCTTCTTTGTTGAAGGGCTGTCTTTCAACTTTCCAAAATTTCTGCCTCCTCGGTTTGCTCCTGAAAGCCCACAGATGTCCACTGATGGTAGCCTCGAAAGCTTCCTCTCTTCCCCCTGCAGACCTCCAAACTTCCCCTTGTGGCTTTCACTACTGGCCTGTCCTACCTGCCCAACCTTATTTCTCACTTTCCCCAAAACCTCAACCCATTCATTTATTCACCAATGGGTCTTATAACAATGCCATTGTAGCCTTGTCTCAGTTTTCTGAGAGTCACTATATACATATATATGCATATCTATATATAGTATCGTAAATACATACACTTCAAATATTTCATAGGAGGATGTAGTGAGCATTTCTGTGCCCAAATACTCCCGTACCCCTCCCCGCTTGGCGTATTGTGTGTCTTCCGAGAAATCTCTGTTTAGAAGCAAACACGTAAATCCTTTCTGCAGCGTTTTGGCAGTGTTTTTCCGGTGACGGGAGCCTTCTCTACATTTGGTTCCGCGTCCTTCTCTTTCACCAACATTTCCTCATGGGCACTGTTCCTGGGTCTTCCTCATGCTTTTTAATGGCTATGTGGTCGTTCATTTTATGGATGAACCATCATTTTTTAACACGGTGGTTAGGTTGTTGTTTTTATAATACAAAAACGTCTAAAGCAGAGAACAAAGTAGCCCATAACGTCAGGATCCAGAAAAGCGAGTTAACATTTTTCTTTCAGCAGGAGAAGGGGAATAGATGTGGAGGGTACAATTAAAAAGGGGGGGTGGGCAGAGAGTGCCATCCGAGTATGAAAAGTTAAGCTCTCTCTTTTCTGAAGTTCCCGTCTCTCTCTCCTAAAGCAACTGTATCAACCAACCCATGTGTATTCATTCAGAAGAAAGAAAGAAAGGATATGGATATGCTAGCTTTGCAGGCTGAATAATGCCCCTCCTTGACTCTGCACAGATGTACGCATCCCCACCCGACGCCCGTGATTATGTTATCTTCGACGGCAGAAGGGACTTTGGAGAAGTGATTAAGTTCAGGATTTTGATTTCGAGAGATGATCCTGATAGCTCCCCTGTAATCACAAGGGTCCCTCCTTACAAGAGGGATGCAGGCTGTTTGAGAGGAGGGACGGTGTTGCGCAGATGGCTTCCAAGATGGAGAAGGGGCCAAGTGCCAAGGAAAGCAGGTGGCCTCCAGAAGCCGGGAAGAGCAAAGAGCCTCCAGAAGAGAATGCAGCCTTGAGACTTCTAACCTCCCGAGCTCTTTTACAAGGGAATAAACGTGTGTGGTTTTAAGCCACTGAGTTTGTGGCCATTTGTTACAACAGCCACAGGAAACTCACGCTCCAGGAAATCCTCATTTTCATTTGCATAAGGACCATACTCTGTATACGAACTCGATTGTTCTTTACTAATAGTACCTTGTTACTTAATTCTTCACAGGCACATGCCTTTCCCCAAATTGGGCTTCCACGCACCTTACAGGCAGGAGCTATGCTTGGTGCCCCATCCTCTGGGCTCCCGCCTCAGTAGGAGTAGACACTGTTGCTTAGTTAAAACTACAGAAGGACACAGATGAGGTCAGAGCAGGCAGCCGATACTTTTGGTGTCCCCGTCCCAGGAGCCCTGAGCCCACCTGGATCTCAGCTGCATCCATGGTGGGCACCCCTCCCTCCACACCAGCATCTTCCCACTTAAGTGCTTTTCCAAAGCCAAGGGAGTTGTGTACGAGCACGGGGCAGCCTGGAATTGGGGAAATTAATGTCCCCAGAGGTAGCCTCTAGCCTATGGGGACAGGAGTCAGTGTCCAGCTCCCTGTGCATGGAAGGGCAGTTCTGAGATGCACTCTGCCTTCTCCGTCCAACGAGTCGGCCCGTTTCCCGCAGCGGTAACCAGATCAGGAACACACGCATAGAGACTTTTCTCCTTCTTCTGCTCCCTCACTCTCACTTCCTGAATCTACCCCCCACAGAAACCACCTGCTCCTAAGCTCTTGTCTCAGACTCAGCTCTGGAGGAGCCCACGTTAATTCAGAACTCGAGCTTGGCCTCTTTTCTAGCTGAGGGTGCTTGACCACACCATTCTCCTAGACCTTAACTTTCTCATCTGTAAAATGAGGATAGCAGAATCTGCCTCAACAGATGGTTGTAAAGTGGAAAAGAGATAATGTGTATGAAAGTACCAAGCACCTTATTAATAAGCTCCTACTGTTATAAACCTTTTGGTGACACTTAGGTAACAGCGATCGCCTTATAAAAAGCAACGTGATATGGGGCGCCTGGGTGGCTCAGTCGGTTAAGCGTCCGACTTCGGCTCAGGTCACGATCTCGCGGTCCGTGAGTTCGAGCCCTGCGTCAGGCTCTGGGCTGATGGCTCAGAGCCTGGAGCCTGCTTCCGATTCTGTGTCTCCCTCTCTCTCTGCCCCTCCCCCGTTCATGCTCTGTCTCTCTCTGTCTCAAAAACAAATAAAAAAAAGTTAAAAAGAAAAAAAAAAAGCAACGTGATAAAACACATGGCATCCAACTCCTGATAGAAGCTGAATTTTCTAAAACTGCCCTTGACCTTCGAAAGATTTCTTATTCCTTCGACCAGCTTTCTTCAACAGATCATTGTGAGCACCTACTATGTGCCAGGCTGCCCTCTAGGAGCAGAAATATCACAGTGAGCAAAATAGACCAAAATCATCTCTTCCTGGAGCCCGGGCACATGTAGATTTGTTCAGCAAGTGGTATTTGTGCCCTTGGAGGTACCAAGGCAAAAAGAACATCATTGCTTCCACCTCTATGCTTCCTCTTTCTGTTTATTTAAAATAGGGGTTTATTATATGTATATACATATATATAGACATATATTTTATATATGTTCATTATATATGTTTCCTATCATATGCCAGGCGCTGTGCTAGGCACCCTCCTTATATAACAATAACTAATTTTGACCCCTGAACTTAAGGAAACATACAGGCTGCATAAAGAAATGAAACCAGGTTAATGAAAAAACTCTGCCCACTTTTTCTAGCTAGCTTACTGCGACTGTAACTCAGAAAAAAATTTCTTCTAATCACCGGTTCTAATACAAATAAAATGTAGTGATTCATTAATCTCCTTAGCCTATAATTGCAAATTGGGTTTTCTCTAGAATGTACCTAAAGGAGGTAGGTGCCCATTAAGCAGTTCAGGGGAGTTTTATTTAAGCTGCAAAAAAAATTAGTTTACTCATTTTTAATTTAATTCCCAAGAGGCATTTTGGAAGCCTTCCCTTCTCATTTGACCTAAAACCATTTTTTAAAATTATTGTTCTCTTAAATTGAAGCCCTTTCCAGCATTGCGCATAAGAAGTCTTAAAACTCATCTGTTTTCCTTTTTGTAATTGACTCACAAATGCATAATTGACTATGCCTGGCATTTTAAAAGGGCAAAGTTTCCATTTGCTTCTTGATCTCTTTGAAGTTCTTTCGTTTTCCTGAAGTCCTCTTCCTACAACATTCCAAGTGATTTCTTGGGTCTTCTCCCCTAGGGACACCATCTAGCTGGTATCTTAATGGAGCGGCCAGTTCCCTGGAGTTATAGCACCAGAAGATTTGGCCGAGGTGGGCACAATTTTCAGACTCCTTATTTGCAGCTAAATATGCACCTGGCCTCATTCTTCTGACACACGGATAATTTTTTTTTTATGAGTGGTTGGACTTTAACTTATTACCACCATCGTTGTTAAAGCTAGCCATCTAAACAACAAAGAATTCTGTGTTTTCCATCACCTGAGCTGTGAATGCTATTCACACACACACACACACACACACACACACACACACACACACCCCGTGTGCTCAAGTGACCTTAGTAGAAGGACAAAGAATGTAGCCATTGTCCTTTGGGAAAGGACTTTCTAAAGACAGTGCCTAGTGAAAATAAGCAAGCCTAGCAGTGGATGGTGGTTGTTCATGCTGCCTTGGGTGGATGTAAGTTCATATCTCTACCCAGTAGAAAGAGGTGTCCTGCAGTAGGAAACATGGAAAGGGGCTCAGGAGGAAGGACCCAGATGCTAAGCCAAAGTTAGCATCAGAAGGGGGCTTTGCTTAATCCAGGTGCTTCTACTTGGAGAAAATGGGCAATTGGTACTTCTCAGTGGCATGGTTGAATCAAGCCAGGGGAGTGGGCGGAGGGGGTGTCATTTGTTTCCCCAGAGGCCAACATGGAAGCAAGACCTAAAATATAAGACAGGAAACCATCAAAATCCTAGAGGAGATAACAGGCAATGTGAAAGCAAGGATTTGAATGGAATTTGGTTTCTTTGAGAGGTGAAGAAAATTCCAGTAGGAAAGGGAAGAAATCCGACAGGGAAGGAAGGGAACCAATAATGGGTGATTATCTAGCCAGTTACTTTCTTGGGGAGAAACACTTAAAAAACACTATAAATATACATTTAAAAAAGGCCTCAGACAAAGACATGGGATATGGGTGCAGGCAGGAAATGATAAGACCTGCACTATGGATAGGCCAGCAGCAGAACATGCTCAAGGGACCTGCCGAATTCAGCCCACATGTGGCACGTGGGTGATGTGACCCAGATCTCCACAAACCCTGACTTGAAATTTCACTATTGATCATGATCCATCGACTAATCTACCAATTGCTTGGGCTTTATAATGACACAATTACCAACATACTTCTCCCTGGCCCATTTCCTTTGTGAAAATGATGTCTCTTGCACAATGAGGCTAAGCTCCCTTCTTGATTATATAGAACATGACCAATGAGTCATTCATCTTTTCCCCAGAAGTAGGTTCCTGAGTGGTGCAATCTGTGTCGTGCTATTTCTCTCAAAGACAGAAGGGATTTGATTCCTGGAATTTCATTAAGTCCAAGTTCTTTAACTGGCTTCTTCTAAATTCTGACTTGGGCCTTGTTGCTTATGCATGGTAGCACAGAATTTCAGAATTACAAGCTGAGAAATGTTTCTGGAAGATATTTAAAGCCTTCTTAAGCAGGTTAGTGGGTCTTATTTTCTGTCTGAGCCAACTGTTATCAAAATATATTTGACATTGGGCATGTAAGTGAGTTGATGAAGGGGTCCCTGGGAGTTCCAAGCACAAATCCTGTTAACAGGTAATAAGATTATGAACACAACCCATGTAGGACACGTGGTTTTATCAGCTGAAGTGGAACACAGAGGTGCTAAGTCATTAATGGGATTCAGCATCTGTGTCTTTCATGGGTTTCTAAGTAGACAAAGTTCACTGCTACCCAAATTGCCAACAGAACCAAAGCTACATCCATGTGTGGAATATGTATTTATTTATTCTACTTCGGAAAAAAAAAAAACATGCTTTGTAACCCTTTTCCCTTTTTATTCTGTAATTTCCCTCTACTTTCTGAAAATGTAAGAAAATGAACCACACGTGAAAAGCCATAGTGCATTTTGGAGTGTCTGACCACAGTCTGTGGACGTAGACAATGCTAGACTCTCATTTCACTGTTTAGCAGGATAAAGGTTACTGGCTGATGGCCTTTGAGAAACGAGGAAAAAAATAGTATGTTGAATGCAATACCCCCATATTTTGTATTAGGATCTTTTGTAAGCCCCAGCTATCCAATGCAATCATACGATATTCTCTCTTTTTTCTTTTATGTCTTTGTGGGTGGCTTGAAATATGCTCCATCCATATATATTACTCTAAGAAATTCTTTTTTATTCTCCATTGAATTTTTTTTGGAAACATTACAAAGAATGTTCGATTTAATCACATTCACGCTCCCGAGTCACTGGCAATTCAGTGCCAACATTTCGACTGTTTTCCCGTGGAATTCACTCATAGTATTGAGTACCCACGAAGAGCTGCCCAATTCATCATGCAAATCCATGATGATGATGACTTACAGGTATTGAAACATCAGGACTAGAGCAACTACTTAGGAACCAATCAGTCTTTTTAGCTCTTAATGCTTCTGGTCTTTGCCCAGCTACACAGTAGTGACCTTCAAAGGTCACCTTACACCTGTGCATCCTTTTTGTCTCCCCATACGACTGGTCACTTGGTTCATGCTGTTCCCCTCCCTAACAGTGACAGCTTGCTCTCTTGCTCTCCTTAAGCATCTCTGGACACACCAGGATCTTTCTACAGCTCAGTGGTGACAAGCTCACTCCTGTTTCAGGGGCTCTTCTCCTGGTGTTCCTTTAAGCCTAAAGCAGGCACATCGAAACCCCCTGATCTCTGCAAAGCTGAGCCCTTTTTCAGGTCTCAGCTCAAATGTAACTTCCTCGGAGAGGACTCTTCTGGTTACCCCACCTAGGTTAGCATCTCACTCGGTGGCACTCTGTCAAACCCCCCACATGTGTTTTCTCCATAGCATTCACCACCCTCTGACAACATCTAGGTCGTATCACTGTTGCCTGGTCTATTGCTGGTTTCCCCACTGCTGCACCGAGAGCCTGTGACAGCAGAGGAATTGTCTGTCTTGTTCTCGGCACAATTGTTAGTACCCCATGGCATAGCACGCAGTGATTGCTCAAAAAATACTTGAAAGAATGAATACACTTTTCAGTCAAATACTGAGACATTTGCAATCCCTTTGGCACCTAACCCATGCTACTTTTTTCTTCTTCAATTTTTATGCCTTTTATTTCTTTCACTTGCCTTGTTCTTTTTCTTGGCTTTTTAAGTTTTTGCTTTGATTCCAGTGAACATGCAGTGTTATATTAGTTTCAGGTGCCCAATATAGTGATTCAACACTTCCATACATCTCCTGCTATTCCTCATGGCAAGTAATCTTCTTAATCCCCATCACCTACTTCCTCCATCGCTGCCCCGCTCTCCCTTCTGGTAACCATCAGTTTGTTCTCTGTAGGTAATGGTCTATTTCTTGGTTTTTCTCTCTTTTTCTCTCTCTTTCCCTTCTGCTCATGTGTTTTGTTTCTTAAATTCCACCTAGGAGTGAAATCATATATTTGTCTTTCTCTGACTCATTTCAGCATTATACTCTCTAGATCCATCCGTGTCGTTACAGATGGCAAGATTTCATTCTTATGGGTGAATAATATTCTATTATATGTATATATACACCACATCTTCTTTATCCATTCATCAGTAGATGGACACTTGGGCTGCTTCTACATCTTGGCTAATTGTAAATAATGCTAGTATAAACATAGGGGTGGATGTAACCCATTGAGTTCATGGTTTTGTATTCTTTGGGTAAATACCAATAGTGTAATTGCTAGATCACAGAGTAGATCTATTTTGAACTGTTCAAGGAAGTTCCGTACGGTTTTCCACAGTGGCTGCCCCAGTTTGCATTCCCACCAACAGTGTAAGAGAGTTCCCCTTTCTCCACTTCCTCACCAACACCTGCTGCTGCTTGTATTGTTGATTTTAGCCACCTGTCAGAATTGACAGACGTATGATCGTGTGATCTTGGATTTGCATTTGTCTGATGGTAATTGATGATGCACATCTTTTCATGTGTCTGTTGGCCATTTGTATGTCTTCTTTGGTGAAATGTCCGTTCATGTCTCCTGCCCGTTTTTAATGGGATTATTTGGTTTTTGGGTGTTGAATTTTATAAGCTCTTTGTGTATTTTGGATACTAATCCTTTATCAGGTATGTCATTTGCAAATATCTTCTCCCATTCCATAGGCTGCCTTTTAGTTTTGCTCATTGTTTCCTTCGCTGTTCAGAAGCTTTTTATTTTGATGAAGTCCCAATAGTTTATTTTTGCTTCCCTTGCCTTAAGAGACATATGTAGAAAATGTTGCTGTGGCCAATGTCAAAAAGGCTACTGCCTATGTTTACTTCTAGAATTTTTATGACTTCAGGCCTCAAATTTATGTCTGTAATCCATTTTTGAATTTATTTTTGAGTATGGTATAAGAGAGTGGTCCCATTTCTTTCTTTTATATGTTGCTGAACAGTTTTCCCAACACTAATTCTTAAGAGATTATCTTCTTCACATTGGATATTCTTTCCTGCTTTGTCAAAGATTAATTGACCATTTAGTTACGGGTTCATTTCCGGGTTTTCTATCCTATTCTATGTGTCTATTTCTGTGCCAGTACCATAGTGTTTTGACGACGACAGCTTTGTAATATAACTTAAATTCTGGAATCGTGATGCCTCCAGCTTGGCTTTTCTTTTTCAAGATTGCTTTAGCTATTTGGGGTCTTTTATGGTTCCTCACAAATTTTAGAATCATTTGTTCTGGTTGTGTGGAACAATGCTGTTGGCATTTTGATAGGGATTATATTAAATGTATAGATTGCTTGGGGTAGTATAGACATTTTAACGATATCTGTTCTGCCCATCTGTGAGCGTGGAATATCTCTCCATGTTTTTGTGTCATCTTCAGTTTCCTTCATCAGTGTTTTGTAGTTCAGAGTACCGGTCTTTCACCTCTTTGGTTAAGTTTATTCCTAGGTATCTTATTATTTTTGGTGCCCTTGTAAATGGGACTGATTCCTTAATTTCTCTTTCTGATGCTTCATTATTAGTGCAAAGAAATGCAACAGATTTCTGTACATTGATTTTGTATCCTGGAACCTTACTGAATTTGTTTATCAGTTCTAGCAGGTTTTTGATAGTCTTGTGGGTTTTCTGTATATAGTATCATATTATCTGCACATGGTGAAAGTTTTACTTCTTCCTTACTGATTTGGATACCTTTTATTTCTTTTTGTTGTCTGATATCTGTGGTTTCGACTTCCAGGACTATGTTGAATAAAAGCGCCCCTGACCTTAGGGGGAAGCTCTCAGTTTTTCCCCAGTGAGTATGATGTTTGCTATGTTTTTTTCATATCTGGCCTTTATTATGTTGAGATATGTTCCCTCTATCCCTACTTTGTTGAGTGTTTTTGTCATGAATGAATGTTGTGCTTTGTCAAATGCTTCTCCTGCCTCTACTGAATGATCATATGATTCTTATACTTTCTCTTGTTGATGTGATGTATGAAGCTGATTGATTTGCAAATACTGAACCACGCTCGCAACCCAGGAACAAATCTCACTTGATGGTGGTGAGATGGTGGTGAGTGATTTTTTTAATATATTGTTGAACTCAGTTTGCTAGTGGTTTGTTGAGGATTTTTGCATCTATGTTCATCAGAGATATTGGCCTGTAATTCTCTTTTTTAGTGGTGTATTTATCTGGTTTTGGTATATTTATCAGGATAATGCTGGCCTCACAGAAAGAATTTGGAAGTTTTCCTTCCTTTTCTTTGGAATAGCTTGAAAAGGTAGGTATTAAGTTGTTAAATGTTTGATAGAATTCACCTGTTAAGCCATCTGGCCCTGGACTTTTGTATGTTGGGGAGATTTTTTTTTATTACTGATTCAATTCCTTTGCTGGTTATTGGTCTATTCAAATTTTATATTTCTATTTCAGTTTTGGTAGTTTATATGTTTCTAGGAATTTATCTATTTTTTTCTAGGTTGTCCAGTTTGTTGTTATATGGTTTCTCATATTCTCTTATAGTTGTTTGTATTTCTAGGGTGTTGGTTGTTATTTCCCTCTCTAATTTGTGATTTTATTTATTTGAGTCCTTTTTTTTTTCTCTTGATAAGTCTGGCTAGGGGCTTATCAATTTTGTTGACTTTTTCAAAGAAACCGCTCCTAGTTTTATTAATCTCTTCTATTGTGGAGTGTTTTGCTTTTTGTTTGTTTCTGAATCAATTATTTATGCTTTAATCTTTATTATTTCCTTCCTTCTGCTGGTTTTAGATTTTGTTGTTGTTTTCTAGCTCCTTTAAGTGTAAGGTTAGGTTTTTTGTTTCAGATTTTTCTTGCTTCTTGAGGTAGACCTGTATTGCTATAAACTTCCCTCTTAGGATTGCTTTTGCTGAATCCCAAAGATTTCAGACCATTGTATTTTCATTTTCAGTTGTTTCCATGTACTTTTTTATTTCTTCTTTTATTTCCTGGTTGATCCATTCATTGTTTGGTAGCCTGTTAACTCCCATGTATTTGTGGTCTTTCCATATTTTTTCTTGTGGTTGACTTCTAATTTTGTAGCGTTATGGTCAGAAAAGATGCATGGTACGACTTCATTCTTGAATTTGTTGAGGGGGCTTGTTTTGTGGGCTAATTGTGATCTATTCTGGAGAATGTTCCATGAGCGCTTGAAAATAACATGTGTTCTGCTGTTTTACGATGGAAGGTTCTGAATATATCCGTTAAATCCATCTGTTCCTGTGTCATTCAAAGCCATGGTTTCCTTGTTGATTTTTTGTTTAGATGATCTGTCTGTTGATGTAAGTGGGGTGTTAAAGTCCCCTAATATTATTGTATTGTTATCAACTAGTTCTTTTGTGTTTGTTATTAACTGTTTCATGTATCTGGGTGTCCCTATGTCAGTTGCAACAATATTTACAATTGTTTTATCTTCTTGTTGGCTTGTCCTCTTTATTATTATATAGTGTCCTTTTTCTCTTGTTACAGTCTTTGTTTTAAAGCATATTTTGTCTGATATAAGTATTGCTACTGCAGCTTTCTTTTGACTTTCATTTGCATGATAGATGTTTCTACTTCCCCTCACTTTCAATTTCCAGGTGTCTTTAGGTCTAAAACGAGACTCTTATAGGCAGCATATAGACGGGTCTTTTTATTGGACTGTTTAGTCCATTTCCATTCAAAGTAATTATTTAAAAAAAAATTTTTTTTAACGTTTATTTATTTTTGAGACAGAGAGAGACAGAGCATGAACGGGGGAGGGGCAGAGAGAGAGGGAGACACAGAATCGGAAACAGGCTCCAGGCTCTGAGCCATCAGCCCAGAGCCTGATGCAGGGCTCGAACTCACGGACCGCGAGATCGTGACCTGAGCCGAAGTCGGGCGCTCAACCGACTGAGCCACCCAGGCGCCCCCAAAGTAATTATTGATAATATGTTTTTATTGTCGTTTTGTGGTTGTTTCTGAATATTTTCTCTGATTCTTGTCTTTCATGGTTTTTGTTTATCTTTAGTGATATATTTAGATTTCTTTCTCTTCTTTCCATGTTTATTAGTAGTTTTTGGTATATGGTTACTACTAGCTTTGCATATAATGTCTTCTGCAAATAGTCTATATTAAGTTAATGGTCATTTAAGTTTGAACCCATTCTTTTCTTCTCCCCACGTTTTCGGTGTATGTTATTATATTTTATATCCCTGTATTTTGTGAGTCCTTTGGCTGATTTTTACAGAAATATTTATAGTTGCTGATTTTGTTTCCTACCTTTACACAGTCACTTTTATTCTCTCCTTTCCCCTCAAAGAGTCCCCTTTAATATTTCTTGCAAGTCTGGTTCTTTGGTCATGAGATCCTTGAGTTTTTGTTTATCTGAGAAACTTCATCTCTCCCCCTATTCTGAATGGTAGCCTTGCTGGATAGACCATTCTTGGCTGCGGATTTTTCCCATTCAGCACTTTAAATATATCATGCCACTCCCTTCTGGTTTGGAAAGTTTCTGATGAAAAATACCCTGCTAGACTTATGGGTTCTCACTGATAAGTTACTGTCTTCTTTATCTTGCTGTTTTTACTAATTTTTCTTTATAACTATATGTTGCCACTTTAATTACAATATGTCGTGGTGTTAATCGACTTGATGGGAGTTCTCTGTGCCTCCTGGATCTCGATGTCTGTTTCTTTCCCCAGATTAGGGAAGTTTGAAGCTATTCTTTCTTGAAATAAATTTTCTGCCCCCTTGTCTGTCTCTTCTTCTGGGACTCCTATAATATGAATGCCAATTGATGGAGTCCCTGAATTCCCTAAGTCTATTCTCATTTTATATATTTTTTCTCTCTTTTGTTCAGCTTGATTATTTTCCATTACTCTGTTTTCTAGTTCATTAATTCATTCCTCTGCTTCCCCCATCCTGCTGTTCATTCCATCCAGTGTGTTTCTCATTTTGTTTTTTGAACCCTTTTATCTCTGCTATGTTATTCCTTAACTTTGTATTAAGGGTATCACTCATTCCTTTTACTCTTTTGTCAAGTCCAGTGAGTATCCTTATGATCATTACTTTAAACTCTCTCTCAGGCATGTTCCTTATGTCTGTTCTGCTTAGATCTGGCTGTGGCTTTGTCCTTTTCTTTCATGTGGGAGAAATTCCTCTGTCTTCTCATTTTATCTAAGTCTCTGTACCTGTTTCTGCATGTAAGAAATGTCACCTATGTCTCCTGCTCTAGAGGTAAATGACCTTATGAAGAAGAGGTCCTCTAGTGCCCTGCCATGTGGTGTCCCCTTATTCCATAGGGCCTGGCACGGCTGGGAGGGTCTGCAATGTGTGCTGCATGTCCTCTGATGTTTTGTCCTGGCCACTTTATCCTTCAGGCCAGTCATCTGCAGAGGCTGTCTTTGCCTGTTGTGGGCATTGTTTGTTCCCTGGCCTGAATGTGGTGAGTTTTGATGAGGTGTTTGTGAAATGAGACCTGTTGCCACCACCGTGGGAACTGAGGCTCTGCAAAGCTCCCACATAGGGAGATGTGGTGTGAGCAGGGGTTTGGGCCAGTCTTCTGGGGGAGGGGGCCCATGGCACCGGGACTGAGGCAAGCACTGGGAAGGGCAGTCCCACTGCAGAACCGAGGGGTGGGGCCGGGTGTAAGTAAGTTGGGTAGAAAGTGTCTGTGCTCCTCTGGTTCCTACTGGTGGCTGTATTTATGCTGAGGGATGAGAGAGGGAAATGGCACTAGTTTCTTTGTTCCCAGAGGGGTCTCTCAGTGAATACTACCTCTCTGGGATACACTCCAAGATGAGCAAATAGCCTCCCCACTGTGTGCCCCAGGTGCTCTTCAGATTGCCTGTTTCCCCACTGTATGCCCACGGGTTGTTTGCCTGCCTCCTCTCTACAGCAGCCCCAGTGCCCTCCAGGCTCAATTGTATCCTGACCTTCAAAATTCCAGGTTTTACGCCCTGCTGGGTGCTAGAAGCCACAGAATTGAGCCCCCCTTGCTTTCCAAGCCAATTTCTATGGGAATTCATTCTCCCTCTCTGCTAGTCTGTCTCTTGCCCTTCTCTGCAACTGTGCCTCCCTCCCCACCACAGCAGCCACAATCTATTCTCTCCCAAACTGTGTTTCTACCCTTCCTATCTCCTTCAGTGTAGCCCCTTCTCTATCTCTGGTTGTACATTTTGTTCGGCCGGTCTTCAGGCCAATTTCTGGGGTATTGAGGATGACTTTATAGTTCTCTACTTGGAAGGAGATCTCATGGGAGGAGGTGAGCCTAGGGCCCTACTACCCCACCACCATCTTCCAACCTCTTCAACACAGTCTACTTTTAAATGTGATGTCCCGTGGGGCACCTGGATGGCTCAGTCCGTTGAGCATCTGACTTCGGCTCAGGTCACGATCTCACGGTTCGCGGGTGTGAGCTGCCAGCTCAGAGCCTGGAGTCTGCTTTGGATTCTGTGTCTCCCTCTCTCTCTGCCCCTCTCCCACTCTTTGTCTCTCTCTCTCACCCCCCCCCCACCATCTCTTTCAAAAATAAACAAACATGAAAAATTTTTAAATAAATGTGATGTCTCAAATAGCCTATGATACCGCAAAGACATTTTTTTTTTTTTTACCCCTTTCTATCCTTGATACCTACTACAGTGTTTCATACGATAGCAGGTCCTCAAATATACAAATTGATGGGTAGTTTGATAATGCTAGAGGATCCCGTACGAGGGAAGGAAACTAAGATGCATAGAACATCCGTGTGCATGCTGGCATCTGCCTTCTCACTTAATCCCCACAACCAGCCCACAGATGAGGGAGTGGCATCCCCACACTGTCGATGAGAAGCCTGAACCTGCGACTGAACTGCGTGTAAGGAGCCACCCGGGGGTCCAAATCCACATTCTCTGTAGGGCTTCTTCACGTTGCTCACAGTGGGGTAAGAACAGGGTTTCTGTGAGGGTTTCTGAATGACGCCGAGGAAGGCAAGTAGAGCAACATGACCATGACCATGTCTCTGGAATGTCCTCCCAACAACGAGCCCTTGAGAAAGAGCTAAATGAGCTCATGCATGCGGAAGGCTGGGTCTCCTTTTCCCAACGTAAGTGTGCTTGCAAACATAAAGGTTTTTGAAAGTAAAATATACATCACTACCTAGTCACATTCATAGAACCACTTTGGAATGGGAGACCCAGGTCACCCATTTGTGTTTGTGGTTCCGCAAGGGAGGAGCCCCCTGGGAGTGAGGACAGGGGGTCACATTAGCTCATCACAGGCAGACATCATGACTGGAATATACAGATGGCTCAAAATGTTTGTCATCTATGGTTGTCACCCACTGGCAGGCATGAGTCCCCTTGAGAGCTGATAAAATCTGAACAATCCTTTCGGGGCCTTGAAGCCATCCACCCACAATTTCAGGACATCAGCGAACCCAGGGAAAGAGCTGCAACTTTAGAAAATTCCAAGAACTGTAAACAGTGGGAATTTTTAATAAAAAATGCTATAGTTTATATTACCTCTTTTTAAAAGAAACGTTCACTGTGTTATATAAGCAATAGACATGTTTGGAAGAAAAAGGAAAGGAAACAAACAAAAAAAAATCACTTGTAAGCCTGCCCTCATACATAGCCACTGGTTTTCTGTGTCCGATATGTTGACATCTTATTTCGCCGTGCACATACAATTCTACATTTGGCTTTTGTTACTTAACACATCGTCACATGAAGCAACTGTAATGGCATTTCACAATCAGTATTTAATTGCAAGTGGTTTAGGATGACATTATTGTAATAGTCAAACCCAGAAGCACAGCAGTGCGGGGAACATTGGTCTCTGTTTTGTCTAAAATTATTTTCGAATCTACTCAGTTTTGTGATGTGCATCCTCTTCCATCTCTAGGTCCCCCGTAAAGTGGCTTCAGATCTCACAATCAGAGATGTTTTAAAATGGCACATAAGAGTATTCAGTTTTAATGTGATCACTGCCTCAGGCCGTAATAAAAACAGGAATTCCCCCCAATTATTATCATCACTCTCTCCACACTACATCCTGATAAGACTGAGCAACTTTCATTCCCCACCAGGCAGCTAATCATCCCTTTGGCAAACTCCCTTTGTAAGCGGAATGGAATCAATTTCATCGTGCAGCACGGTAATGGTCCCCAGCTAGAGGTGGGGGTGATCTCGTCTTGGGGAGAGTCGTGGCAAGAGAATTAACCCCTGAAGCTTAAAGGGAAGTGCTCTCCTCTTCACACGGCCCCTCAGCAGAGGCACCTCCCTGCTCATCCTCAAAGCAACTGGCCCTCACCTTACCCACCTCATCCCGCTCCCCTCTCTTTCAGTCCTTTGAAAACTTCCTAGAAGTTGGCAGCTCACTTCCCTAACAAATAACCACTGGCTAACCTGCTGTGGTTTTATGAAAGTACTTTCCAGAGAGTTACCAAAAATGTCCTAATCACTAAATCTAATAGCTGCTTCTCATATTTGTTCCGACCTCTCAGGAAGAGCAGTCGTATCTTCCTGAACATCTTTCTTATTTTACTTCCCTCACCTGGCTCACCTGTGGCTGCCCCTCAGTTTACCTCATTAGGTCGTAAATCGCCATCTTTGTGTAAGTACCCCCCATTACTCAGTAATTCTCCCTAGGTGGCAATCCCCTGCCTGCTGCCTAAGCTATACCATCCATACTGATGCCTCTCAGAGGAATGGCTTCAAGTTCTGACCTCTCTGGATTTGAATTTCCAGCTTCCTATTAGCATCTCCACTCAGATGTCCTTGAGGCACTCTCACTGGCTTTGAAAAGACAGGCGGAGAAGAGAGGTGGATAAACGCACCGAGGCTGAAGCCAGACTGCCTGGGTTTGAATCCTGGCTTTGCCACTGACTAGCGGTGCATCCTTGGGCCACCTGATTAACCTCTCTGTGCCTCAGTTTCCTGATCAGTAAAACGAGCATGAAAATAATACTTGCCTTCTAGGGTCGTGGTGGTTCTTACAGGATTCTTCTAATTAGTTATGCTAAATAGCATGTGCAGCTCTTTCGAACAGTGCTCGGCGGCACATATGAAATACCCTTGAAGTGTTAGTCGTAATAAAATCTAGCAATTTCCTAAATCAATAATATTATCAGCTAACCTTTCCTGAGTGTTACCGAAGTGCCTAACGTGGTTTATTTCATTTATCCTTAAGACGATCCTGTGAAGCACCTGCTTTTATTATTCTCACTTTACAGATGAGAAACAAACCTGGAGAGGTTAATTAATCAGCCCAAGGACACACAGCTTTCTCAAGGCTGCATAGTAAGTGGTGGGGCCATGAGTTGAACCGGGGCAGTCTGTCTTCAGACCCACCCTTCTGGCTGTTCCCTATGCCGCCGCCCTGCTCAATTGACAAGGTTGAAATCAACACGTTTTCTTCTTTCAACTGCCATCTTCTCCTGTTTTCTCTCCCCTCCCAGAGACCACCCTTATGTCTCCTCCCTCTTTACCTACCATTCAGTCAGCACATGCTGCACCCAGGACCTGTGTTTCATCTTTCCCACTCTGTTCTCACTGCCCCTGACCTGTTGAACCCTCTTCTCTAGCTTAACCTGCTGTAACCCCCCCGTGCTTGCTACCCTGCCCGTGCCGCTACTTAATGGCCCTTCTTTCTCCCCGACAGCACAGTCACTATTTGGAAAAAAAAAAAAAAAAAAAAAAAAGAGCCTTTGGCTTTGTAACATTAAAGCAGAGGCATTACAGGAAACACTGGAACAAGCAAGAAGGATATGTATGTTTTAAATATTTTTGCAGGGGCACCTGGGTGGCTCAGTTGGTTAAACGTCTAACTTCAGCTCAGGTCATGATCTCACGGTTCGTGGATTCAAGTCCCACATTGGGCTCTGTGCTGACAGCTCAGAGCCTGGAGCCTGCTTTGGATTCTGTGTCTTCTTCTCTCTCTGCCCCTCCCTGACTTTCACTCCCTCTCCCTCCCTCTCCCTCTCTCTGTCTCTCAAAAATAAACATTTAAATATTTTGCAGCAGCTAGGGAAATTTCAAGGCAGCAGCCCCTGATTCAGACCTATCACCAGAGACTTTTGTTCTTATGAATCAGATGGGCTATAGAGCTCCAATACTGGACTCAGAAGATGTATCCCATTTTTCCTGGCTTTAAGCAATCAGGATTCTCTGTTCTCTTTAAATAAATTCTTCTCAGGGGCGCCTGGGTGGCGCAGTCGGTTAAGCGTCCGACTTCAGCCAGCTCACGATCTCGCGGTCCGTGAGTTCGAGCCCCGCGTCAGGCTCTGGGCTGATGGCTCGGAGCCTGGAGCCTGTTTCCGATTCTGTGTCTCCTTCTCTCTCTGCCCCTCCCCCGTTCATGCTCTGTCTCTCTCTGTCCCAAAAATAAATAAAAAACGTTGAAAAAAAAATAAAAAATAAATAAATAAATAAATTCTTCTCTGCTCTGATGGGTGGCCTGTGATGTCACTGAAAAAAAATATGTGTTTCACAGCAAAATGACTCCAGTCACCCAGAAAGAGAGAGAGAGATAATAACTGCCTCTCCCCCCACCCCCACCCTAGCATTCCTCTTAACCCCTCAACTTTGAAAACTCCTACGTATCCTTCAAAGCCCCGGGATAATGTACCTTTTCTATGAAGACACTTCTTTCTTTTCAGTCATGAAGTAGAGCATAGTGGTTAGGAAATGGCTCTGCAGTGACAGCCAAGGTTCAAATTTTTATTATTACTGGTTTTACTATTTATGGGTTATGTGGCCTTCAATGAGTTAGCACACATTTCTGGGCTGTACTTTCCACATCTGGAAAATGGGAGGTTGTACCAGCTCTCGCTTCATATGACTGTTAGGAA
Source organism: Panthera leo (assembly GCF_018350215.1). Classification (NCBI taxonomy): domain Eukaryota; kingdom Metazoa; phylum Chordata; class Mammalia; order Carnivora; family Felidae; genus Panthera; species Panthera leo. Next base: position 56,357,096 of record NC_056693.1, read on the forward strand.
GATTTTTTTTTTTAAATTATGAAAGGCATTCAGCCTGGCACATGGTAAGTATCCAGTAAGTGTTAACCTGATGAAATTTATAGCCTAAAATAAATACAGATATCCTGGAAAACTATAATGCCCATGACAAGCATTGGATTTTTTTTTCCAAACTAAAAGAGTAGTTTCCATTATTTTGAAAGGAAAAAGCAAGTGTCAGACTTTCTTACACTCTTATGGGTCAGTAGATTTTTCCTGCAGCTTGGGGCCAAGGGGACAATAGGAGGAGAGTGTGGGGCAGACTTCCAGCTACAAGGTATGGCTTGATCCAATGTCACCGGCATTTGGATCTCTACAAACCAAGATTTGGTCCAAGAACTCCTTTGAAGAGGAAGTAATGTTAGAACTTGGCCTATGATCTCTGCCTCCTGGGAATTAGTTTTTTAAAAGGGGAAAGAAAGAGAGAAGCATGATGATAACAGCTAGGCTATTGTCATTGCTCTTTTAAGTGACTCACCAGGTGACAGTAGGAAAGACAGGGACGACAGGAAGAGACTTTACAGTTCAAATTCGAGTGATGGAGTGTTTCCTTTTTCCTTCTTTCCTCTCTGTAAAGGTGATTTTCCTTCTTTGGGGAGCTGCAGTCCCATTTGGTAAATGAGGTGTCATATGGACAATTTTCAACAGATGCTTCTGTTCTGATAGGGAATGGCAGAAGCTCCCTAAGTTCACGAGACACCTGCAGATGCCACCTAACTGCCTTCATGACACTTTAGTGTTTTCTGGAACAGTGAAGCGGCAGGCTGCACCCTGGTGCGATGAGTGGGACGGGGGCCAGGGGAAGTAACTGCCAGTTTCCCTAAAAGCTGTCCTTTGGCAACGCTGGCCCTTCCCTTCCGTAAAACCTGTGGTCAGCCCCAACCCATCCCACTCCGCCTTCTGTGGCCAGACTTTTGCCTCCACACAGAGGTTTACTGAGACAACACTCAGTTCCTAATTGATGCCATCTATGTGAGACTTCTACTTACCTAGCTCAGACACGTCTAGGAGATGCCAGATTATATGTTCCATGTTAATTCCTTTAAACCTAGAAAAGTGTCCTTCATTCATTCATTCATTCACCTGTAGGCAGATAGCATAAGCATCCATTGAGTCTGCCATGTGCCTGATAGTGTCCTAAGGATTGGATACCAGTTAGATGTCTGAGATTCGGTCCCTGACTTCCAAGGACTTTGAGGATAGTGGGAAATCCAAGCACATGGATAATGGCAGCTCAAAGGGTCCATCCTGTGGTAACAAAGAAGATGTCTTTACCATATTCCATGTTCTAAACTCTCAGTCTTCTGTGGATTCTCATTTAACCTCCTCCACAACTCATTGAGGTAAATTCTGGTTTTACCTCTTTTCAGATCAGGAAAATGAGCAGGAAAAAAGTTAAGTAGTGTGCTTTAGCTCATTGTTCATAGGGGAAGGGCTGGGATTCAAATCCAGTTGTGCTTTCCCTCTGCTCTACATGCATACATAGTCCAGATATGCAAAGTGGTGTAGTTGCGCAAACCAAGAGGCAATCGATCCTACCTTGTAGGCAGGATACAGAAGATCACGAGGAGGCTTTCACAGAGGTAGTATTTGTTGAGTCCAAAAGGATGAAGTAGGAGTTTCTTGGGAGAAAAGATATTCCATGCTAGAGAACAACTATATGCTTGCAAATGTATATTTCAAATGGCAGAGCACACTGCAGGATTTCAACTGGAAAGGAATCTTGGGGTCAAATTATGATGCATAATTGGTGGCATGCCGAGGGTTCATTCATCACTGTGTTCTCTAATGCCTACCCTTACTGATGGGAATAAATGATGGGTGGATGGATGGATGGATTGGTGGATGGATGGATGGATAGATGGAGGGATAGATGGATGAATAGATGGATGGATGAATGGATGAATAGATGGATGGATGAATGGATGGATGGATGAATGGATGGTTGGTTGGGTGAAGTATTCTGACCTTCCGCATATGGTACACATAAAAGTTAATTCAATTAATCATTTAGTGCATATAAATATTGGCAATTAGCTAGCTATGGGTTCAGTTGTGCTGCTAGAGACCTACAGTATATAGTAACTTAAAGTGAGAGAAATGTATCTCTCTCCTCTCTCCTGGAACAGCCTAGTGACAGAGAAGTTTAGGTCAAATATGGTAGCTCCATGGGGTTGGAACCTACCTTGCTTCAGTATTGTTGCTCAGCTAAAACTGGGTACTGCCCTCATCTGTATGGTCCATGATGGCTGAATACCACATTCACATTCCAGAAATCAGGAGAAGGAGGGAGTCAAGGGCAGGGCTTTTAAAGGAATAGCACAGACATTGTACACCATAATTGTATTTACATTTTATTGGCCAAAGTTTCATCATATGAACACAGCTAGCTGCAAGGGAATCTGGAAAATGAAATATTTTCATTTTATGTACAGCCACCTATCAGTCTGAAAATTGTATTATTATGGAAGAAAGGGAGGGAGAACATATGTAGAGCAAACCAGTTATTTCTGCCACTACTTGTATATATGATCCCCAGTAATGTTGGTGGCTTATATAGTACCAACTATGCACCACACCCTGATTGGATAAAAGAGATATCACGAGCGGGACTCCAAATTCTATACCGATAGGAATTGAACCAGGTCTTACAGAGACAACATACTCTACCAATTACAGGTATTACAATTACAGGTAATACCAATTACAGGTGTTACATACTCTACCAATAATAATACCTAACATTTATTGACCCGGTAACATCTGTCAGCCACTGTGCTTATCACTGCACATTGACTAGGCCAAAGTGCTATTAGATTCCCATTATACCAATGAAGATACTGAGGCCTTAAAAGGTTAAGTGTCTTGTCTGAGGTCATACAGGTAGGAAGCAGTGGACACAGGATGCATTTCTCGGCTGGAACAGCCATACACTATAGTTTAAGGATATATTTGGGCCGTGCGTTGGTACTGATAATCATCTCCTGGCATCACCCACCATTACTTTTACACTGGACCATGCATCACACAGGATTATGGCTGTACCATTTTTCTATACAGAGTGGAAGTTACTCAACCCCACTCCTGATAAGCTGTCCCAAACCTGCAGTACTGTATGAGGTGATTTCAGTGATAACTTACCCCAAGGCATTCCCAGAGGTATCCTGATATGGTGGTTATATACTAAGAAATATATATTTAAAAGGCATTTTTCTCTGGTTATTTCTTCCCAGCAGGTGAGAAGTCATCTAAAATTATTGGACATTTTACCACCAATCCAAATAAAGTGTATTGCACACTCAGCTCTACATAATAACAGGAATTTCTTTTCTCTGAATAGTCCAATCTTTTGTAAAAGGTCTTTTTAGTTCTGAATACTATATACCTACATTCCAGCTTGAGAGAATTGGTCCCTCAGATTTCATCTTGGGAGGTAGGTTAACTAGACATCCATTTCAAAAAATTATATTTAAATAGAGGACAGGGAATTTCCTACTACAGATGGACAGAATAAAAAATATATACTAGAAAAGAAACTGTTATGGTCAGGGCATGGAGCTGGGTGCTGTAAATGTTACAAATTAAAATGAAGCTTGACCCCAGCCTCAAGGAACTAAATTGAGCTGTCACATCCCTACCAAAGAATTGTACAGGTGATTAGAAACACCACTGGGACAGCCACCAGGTGAGCGCATCAATTAAAGTCAGTGTGTAATTTGGAGCAGGATGCCTGGCTGGACACAGATTTGGAAAATCAGAAGTTGTTGGAGTCTCAAGCAGCTTTTAGGCACAGAGATTAACGCTGGTTAATTAACAAACAATTCAGCACCAAGGATAGCTCCCTGCAAAGCTATTGTTCCAAGAACTCTGGGGATGCAGCCTCCAGGGACGTTGTCAGTAGACTCTATTCTCCACCAGGTTCATCGTTCAAGGGTTCTCACGTGATAATGTGTGCACACGACTCAGCACATGTTAGGTGCAGATTGAATGGCACACGTTAGCATTATCATCACTGTTTCAGGGACTGCCGTGCCTTCAGCCTTGGCCGGAGGCTCCACCAAGAGCGTCATTCTGTTGTCATCAGCAAATTTGTCATATAACGTTCACTTTCTTTCACGATGCAAACATGGATAAAGGATAGGAGAAAACAAAAATTTATAGAGTGCTGTAAGGGTTATGAAATAGTCAAAGGAAAAGTAAGTAATGTCACCCTGTCAGTTCCTCAAATGAAGATAACAACAGGAAGCACTATAACCATTGAAAAATGTAGAAAGGAAAGTGGGAAGGCAAAAAAAAAAAAAAAAAAAAGATACGAATTTTTTATTGGAGTTGAACATTTTACACACCGTCCACTTCTGAAGGAACAGAGGGAAAGCACATTCTTTGTTAAGAAAATTGAGATCGCTAGGAAATGGGTCCCACTGATGCCTGTCCCCTGCTGTCTCCTGCCCTGGAGAGCCCAGTGTTACTGCACGAGTGGGGGTTCCTGTGGATGGCCCCAGCCCAATCAACACATTATAGCTTTATGGTTTACTTCACAGTGATTAAGGAAAGAAGTAAGGTTTGGAAGTTCCTTACGTGTAGGTGATAGTAAAAGCTGTGGGAGAGGATAGAATTAATAAGGGAGAATTTGAAGGGAAGGGAGAATAAAAGCCACACACAGAAGCTGGAGAGGGGGGGCACTTGTATTTTGGGATGAGGGGAGGAGAAGGAACTGGTTAAAAACCCTTCCAGAGAAGTAAAAGCTCAGGACAGTCCAGGATCAGTGAAGCCAAGGGAAGAATAAACACGAAGAAGAGGGCTGATTGGTTAGGCTACACTGAGCTGCAAGGAAAGGAATCCACCTCACTGTAGATTATACAATAAATACATTGAGCGAATTCATATAAAGTGGCTGCAGGTAGGCAGTTAAGGATAGGTCAACAGCTCTCATCATGTCATGGCAAAAAGAAGCTCTCCGTACCCTTCTACTTCATCGTCCTCAGAGTCTTGGCTTTTTGCCCTTGTATTTGTTGCCTAATGGTTGCAAGGCAGCTGCTGCCGTTCCAGACACATCAAAATTTCATTGAAGGGGAATCAGGTGCGAGTAGGAAGTGGAGAAAAGGTTCGAGGTCCTCTCTTCTTCTGTCAGCGAAGAAAATTCTTTCCAGAAGTTCCTTCAGACTTTCTATGACGTTTAATTATCCAGGACCAATTACACGGCCACCCCTCCATGCAGAACTGAATAGAGATGTCTCTGGCTTTTCTGGGCTTTATTATTAGTGTGCAGTAGGAAGGAAACTGTTGGAAAAGGGCTTTGTGACAACCAACAAGACTAACTCTATCAATGTGATTCCTGGCATTGTGATGCTTTTTCTGGGGTTAACTCTTAAATAAGCTGATTAAATAGTCAAGATGACCCAGAGCTCCTTCTCATAAAATCAGGAAACAAGGTTTTGGCAGTTCTCAACCAGGATGTTTTGGCTCTTAGAATTGATGGCATTTCTTAGTTGTTAAAAACTATCACCATGTGAACATGCATTTCACTCATGTTTTTACGACATAAAAATTAGGTCGTGACTCATTTATAGTAGGGGTCTTAGTTTTTAAGAATCAGTCATTCAGAGAGGTTAGTAAATTTTGTGAAGTAGATTTTTTGATAGTAAATTTGAAGTAAGTTTTGATAGTAGAGACACTTAGCTGAGAATTTATGTATAGTATGAAGGTCATTTTCCCTTTCAGTTGAATATTCTAGGACCTCAGGATTTTTCTGCAGTACTGCTTTCCATGAGTTATATTATACTGTGTAAAACTAATTTGTTTTGAAGATGTTCTATCTTTGAGCTAAAAAGCTCTTTGACAGCTGACAAACCAGTGCCATTTCATACTATATTTAGTAGACCTTCAGTGAGTTTTGGTCATGATGAACTAGAGTATCCATGATTCTAAGTTGAGCCAGTGGTTTCAGAAAAAAATGATGGCCTGGGAAAATCTTCAAGATGATGAATCGGCTCTTTTGTTTTGTTTTTTTAATAGTATTAACACTTCTAATTTCAAACAAAATAGATTTTAATTTCTTGCATGAATTAATTAATACTTATGATAAATTCCTTTAAAACTCTTTCTGGTGTCTGATCAAAAATGGCAGTTCTTCAGATATATTAATTTCTTTTAAAACTGAAAAGCCGAAAAAAGTTGAGTCACTCTGCTAAGGTGATCTGTGAGTTAAAGAATGTTTGACTTCTGCCCGGACCTCTAACATCATGGAACCATTTGCTGACACGACAGCTCACCTGCATGTCTAATGGGATTATACCTCAGTATAATTGGAAACCCCTGCCCCCACAAAACCCAGGAAGCTTCCTTGTTTCTTCTCTTTTCTTCATGTTCTATATCCAATGCATCCAAAATATATCTTAAATCTTCTCCCTATCCCGTCTATGGTTGTGTTAATCCCAGCTGCATCATCCCTCATCTGGATTATTATGGTTAACAGTCCTTTCTCCACACTGAAAAATCTCCTCCTCAAAATATAAATCAGATGATGGCACTCCCTGCTGAAACCCTTGAATGGCTTCCCATTGCCCATAGAGTAAAATCCCAGTTCTTTTCTGGGGCTCAGAAAGCCAACCTCCCAGTCATCATTCTTCCCTCTACTATAAGCTCCTTCCATGTACATGGTCTCTCTTGCACTCACAAAATGCACCCTGGTTCAGGACCCTTGCCCCGGATGTCCCCTCAGCCTCCCTCTACTCCTTCCCATCTTTACCTGCTGGCCTCCTTCTTGTCTTTGAGGCCTTGGTTTAAATATCTCATCAGACAGCCCGCCTTGACTACTTGTGCTGGAAATTTTCCCTCTGGATGCACCCTCCACCCTTGGAAACCCTGTTAGGTGCTACAGGGGAGTGACCTGCGTGTGTTGGATCAGTGGGCTCCCTTGCCCTACCTATATCCCTGTGGGGCCACTGCTGCCCAGCTATGTCCCTTAACCACAGGTCATGGCTGCTCCCCAGCAGCCTTCTCCCATCCCCCTCTTTATTCCCACCCCCACTCCTCCTTTCCATTTGTTTCTTTCCTCCTCCTTCCTCTCTCCCTTTCCCCTCTTCCTTTCCCCCTTCCTCCCATTCTTATAACCATTCCTTCTGGTTCTAGAATGGTGAGTGTTAACCATGCTTGTGTTTTCCCTATATTCTCCCCCACATATTTACAAATAGCCCCCTTATGTACTCCTCTCAAAGTATCCCTTTCTGAGTGTGCCACATTATTTCTTTCGGGGACTCTTACTGATATGCTATGTAAAAAAAAAAGGAAAGTCTTTGTTACTCTCTTTCATGCCATCCCATTTTAACTCTTTACATATGTATCTGTTTTTTTCCTGATTGTTTGTTTAAGTATCTCCTCCCATGGGAATGCAGCTACCAAGAGAGAAAATATCTTATCTGTCTTGTTCATCACTGTGTTTCTCCCCAGTGCCTAGAAGTTAATATTTGACCCAAGTTGCATGTTCATAAATGTTAGGAACATTAAGGATGGTGTGTAGGATTTCATTAGTTCTGATCATCATTTAGTAAGCAGTTCATGGTCCAAGAGCCAGGGAGAGAAAAGAGACCTCATGCAGTACATTCACAACCGGAGACATAATTGGGTGCTAGACAAATTCAGTATGACCTCGTCATTTAATGTTTCTCAGGAGTGCTGATGTTTCCAACTCCAAATAGAAAATCAGGAACAGAGTCTGAAAGGGGAAAACATATCTGAGACTCTTCACTGAGGAACAGGTGATTCACTAACTGATGTCTTGGGGCATCTTAAAATGACTACTTTCAATCTCACTCATCCAACTTCCTCCTAGAGAAGTTGGTTATTAACAGGACTGGAAGTCGTGGTCAAAAACAGTCAATGCGCTCATCTTCTGAACACCTGTGTGAGGGTAGCATTGCCAGAATTCCTTACAAATCAACCACAGGTAGAAATTGCATCAGGACTTAATATTGTGGGGAGGCAAACAGGAAAGCAAAAGGATGTCAGCTTGTTTCGCTGCTTCTCATGAGATCACAGAGCAAGTGGAGGTGTCAGGACACAGAAGAACTATTCTGGAAACCTAGACTTCTCAAGGTGGAATGAATTTAGGATGTCTTCTCCTCCCACCATTTGCAAAGACTATGAGGACAAGATTCCAAGATTGTTGCATTGACACTGGGGAGGAATTGGGAAACAAAATAAGCCTTCTACCTTCTCCTTTAGTCATCCATCCATCTGGATTACAGACGCAGAGACTTTTCTAGAGCTGAGTCCAGTAATAGTACAGAAGCAGATGCTGTCTCAGTTAATCCATATAAAATTCCAGTGAAATTGGGCTTAACTCACTCATTCTACAGTGGAGGAGTGCATGCTGTAGAGAGCTCAGACAGCTTCTGAATGACAGCAGACACAGATCTTCCAGTCCCAGGAACAGTTGTAATATCTGTTCAAGACACATGTTTCATGGGATCTTGAAATAGTCACCAGTAGAAATACAGAACGTGTGCTAGGAAGTGATGTACAACCTGAGTCTCCACTCATCAAAAGGCACATTTCAGATTTTTGGGCTTTAAAAGTGTCGGCCTCCAGTCTCCCATCTCCTACTGAGACAATAGAGGTTTTCCTCTCTCTCTTTTTTTTTTTTTTTAATTTTTTAATGCTTATTTATTTTTGAGATAGGGAGAGACAGAGTGTGAGCAGGAGAGGGGCAGAGAGGGAGGGAGACACAGAATCCAAAGCAGGCTCCAGGCTCCAAGCCGTCAGCATAGAGCCTGATGTGGGGCTCGAACTCATGAACCACAAGATCATGACCTGAGCTGAAGTCAGCTGTTCAACCCACTAAGCCACCCAGGTGCCCCCCACCTCCTTTTTTCAGGTTTATTTATTTTGAGAGATAGAGAGCTCGCGTCGGTGGGGAAGGCAGAGAGAAAAGGAGAGAGGGACAGAATCCCAAGCAGGCTTTCTGCTGAGAGCACAGAGCCAGATACAGGACTTGGTCCCACGAACCACAAAATAGATTTTTTTTTTTTTTAAGAAGGCCGAGATGTCCTAAACTGCCCAGTGAAAGTTTCTACTCCTCTCACAACACATCTTGAAATAGCTAAGGAATCACACTGGGCTAGAATTTTCCATGTTGGTTGCACATTATTCAGACTCTCCAGGTACAAGTCCTCTGTCAGCAACTTGCTAGCTGAATGGTCTTGGCCACTAGAATGTGAGCTCCATGAGAATAGGCATTTTTGTTTGTCTCGTTCATGTCTGTGTCCCCTTGCCTAGAGCAGTCCCTAGAAATACAGGTGCTCAATAAATGTTGGGAAGAAGGAAGGCAGGATGGAATGGAAGAAGGAGAGAAAAGTTCTTGAATATACCTAAGCCCCAGTTTTCCCATCTTCCAAAAGAGGATAATCATGGTACTTTTTTTCAAAAGACTGTTTTGAGGACTTATGTGATAATACAAGAAAAATGCTTAGAATACTCCTGGAATGGAGTAATCACACAACAGCGCTGGATGAAGATGATGACTGAGGATTTGGCAATTATTTCCTGAATGACCGCTACATGGCAGGCATTGTGCTGGAGACCAGGGTTACAAAAAGAAGTTAAACGTGGACAAGCCACATTCTACAAAGCTTCGTTTTTTTCCTTCTTCAGTTCGGTATATGTCCTCCTTCGATGTATTGTAGATTTACATATAACTGCAAATTCTTTGGAAATATTATTTTCTTTCATTTTCTGCTATACTGACCTTGCATCTAGAAATGACAAGGGTCCCCCAAGAATCTCTTTTGTTTCCTTTTTTTTTTATTGATGGATAAAGTTTAAGAATTATGTAAGTTCCCAGCAGCCTCTAAAGCATTGCAGGCATTTTCAACATGACATATAAACGCTTGCCTGTGAGAGCATCTTTTATCCGTGTCACTATTGAAAGTTCTCATTTTATTCAATTTTTATGAAAACACAAAGAGGAAAAAAAGCCTACAGGAACTAACTCACTCCTTACTCTTTCAATAGCACCATGATTGAGTGATCTGTCTTCTGCCTCTAAGAGGAAATTCCAGTGATCCTAGACCCTTCATCTTTTAGAACTGATTTCCCAGAGGGCAATTCACCAGAAAAGGCAGGTGCCCCTGTTGGGGCAGGATGGGGGCGGGGGGTGGGCGGTGCAGAAACCTGGCTTGGATAGACCTTTTCAAAAGTCTGAAATAAAAGTTTAAAACTGATTTTCAGAATCCCTATAATTGCATAGGCCTGCCTGTATAGCTCTCTGAAGAACAACAGTATAAATACCCACGTAAACAACCTATTGCAGTGCAATTCTGTATTATTTAAATTTCTTTTTTTTTTTTTTAATGTTTATTTATTTTTGAGACAGAGAGAGACAGAGCATGAGCGGGGGAGGGTCAGAGAGAGAGGGAGACACAGAATCTGAAACAGGCTCCAGGCTCTGAGCTGTCAGCACAGAGCCCGACGAGGGGCTTGAACTCACAGACCGTGAGATCATGACCTGAGCCGAAGCCGGACGCTTAACCGACTGAGCCACCCAGGCGCCCCTACTCACTGTTTCTTTTTGAAGCTGCTGTGACAAGAGGTAATGCTGGATGCCATATTGCCTCAACTGGGGTAAACAAATATAAATATCATTTGGCTATTTGTTTAGTTTTCAAAGTATCACTAAGGCCCATCAAAGATAAAAAGGAAGAAATTAAACATTTTCAAGAGTCGTTTTGCAAGAATGAAGAAATAATCCTCAGCTGTAGACAAATGCTCTTGAAATATTATGTAACGTCTGATTTTTTCCCCTCTCAATTATAGTTATTTCACGCATGTTACAGATGAAGCCATTGTATCAGTTGGAGACCAATTTTAATCCCAAGGTTGATTAGACAGTTAGCTCTCCCTGATTTGTACACTGTCTCTTTGCTCTACACCCCTATCCCCACACAGCCATTGATTTACACGCAAATAAGGGTCTGGCTTGATTCATTAGTGGAATGTCCTAATGAACACTTGGTTTCATTTAACCTTTTGCTGCAACAAAAGTCTCCAGGTTGCCATAGTAATAGGAGACTAAATCCATGGAACTGCTCCTTCTCTCTGAGTGGCTCAGGTCTGCTATCGCAGCATCGCATGCCTACAACCCAGGTCAAGTAAGAGCCATGCCTCCAGTGTTGGCTGATCAAGTTCCAAGCTGTGGGTGATATTTGCAAAAGGTCATTCTTCTCTCCAATAATTAAAATTAATGAAACAGCTGGAGTGTAAATTGGGAGGAGGGGGCAAGACTTCTCTTCAGTCACTTGAAGATGTAGGAATTGAAAGGAGCCTCAGATGTCATCTAAGACTGGTTTCAGCCAGTGTTCTATGTAGTCTGAGGACATCCCTAAAAGAAGGTCATCTGGTTATTTCTTGAAGCCACCTGGGAATGAGAGTCTTGTCTGGAACTGTTCAGGATTCTTCCCCTCTAACCAGCCACATACTCCTGGGTGTCCTTTCTCTGCCAGGGCTCAGTTTCTGAATAAAACAAGCTCCCTGCACTCAGGGGCTCACAGAGAATGGTGCCCAGTTTACGGTGTCCTCATCCAGATTGCACTCCCAAAATAATTCCCACATATCTTATCAGCTCCCTAAAAAATATCTTCCTCCTGTTAATTCCTTTCCTTTGTCCTCCCTTCCACTGTTTCCTTTGTAACTTTTTATTCTCCACTTCCTTATGTCTTCACTTATCCCCTAGAACACATCCTTCCTTCTCATCTTGAGAGAAACTTCGCCCTTCCCCAACTAACCTGAAGGGTGTGACTGTATCTACCTTTCTTTTCGCCTCTAGCCAGTTAGGTATTGATCTGCCTATTGATTTCTTTCTTTCTTCTTTCCTTCCATTTTCTTCATTTATTCATTCAACAATTGATTCGTTCATTCATTAGGACCCAATCTGTGCCCTGCGCTGTCCTTGACACTACAGATGCAGCATTGAACCGCCCTCATTAAGCTTACATTCTATTGGGGTAACTGAAAATAAACAAGGTCTTAATATAGATATAGATTAGATATAGATATAGATACATACAGTACAGAAAATTGTTCATTTTTCTTTTTGAATGGAGTTGGTTCTTTTGCCATGCCCTCAGTCCCAGAATTTGAAAACTAAAAGGCAAGGTCAACATTCTCAGGGTTCCCTTGGAAGAACCTTTCTTCCATCACCCTTTTCCAACAGCTCCTTCTCTGAAGCTCATGCCCTCTGATTATACTATCTCAAAACCTCCTGGCCCCTGGCCACCGGTTCTCTTCCCCTCCATTCATTGAAATTCTACAACTCTGTGTCCTGGCTCAGTTTCCCTGTCTGCCCTTTATCCTTTCATCATTGGAGTGATTTCAGCCTGTGATGTAAAGGCCAAGATTCTTGATTTCTATTGTGTCAATGATATTAATCTTCCTTTCACTAGAGCAGATAACTCATAAGTTTGTATTCTAGACCTTGATAATATCCCAGCTCCATTATTTCCCATCCTAAATCTTCTCCTGGACCATGACCTTCTGTTTATCCCTTTTCCTCCCCCATTGAATGAACTCTTTATCAAGATCTCTCTCTCTCTCTCTCTCTCTCTCTCTCTCTCTCTCTCTCTCTCTCTCACACACACACACACACACACACACACACACACACACACACACACACCCCTTTTTGCTCATCTCCTAGCCTCTTGGGCTCCCTGCATTCTAGAGTCAGTGATGGTCTTTATCTCCCCTAAGTCCTCAGTGACTATGAGCCCTTTCCATTTTTTCTTTCAGATGTAAACTCCCTATTAACACAGTCTATCTGTTATTTCCCTTCTTGTTCTTCAGGTGTGGTAGACACAATAATAGCCCTTCAAAGTTGTTTTTGTCCTCATCCCCAGAATCTGTAAATAGATTACCTTATACGGCTAAAGGGACAGCAGGTGTGGTTAAGGATCCTGAGGTGGGGATAGTAATCCTGGATTATCGAAGTGGCCCAGTGTCATCACAAGAGACATAAGATGGGCATATGAGGGTCAAAAAGAGAAAGAGATGTGGCCATGGATGTAGAGGTCAGAGCGATGCCACCAGGAGCCAAGGAACGTGGGCATCCTCTGGAAGCTGGAAAAGGCTGGGAATGGAATAGAGCCTCCAGAAGGAAGCGGCCCCACTGACACCTTGATTTTAGCTCCCATAAGGCCCATTTAAAACTTTAGACATTTAGAACTATAAAACAATAAATCTAAGTTGTTTTAAGCCATTAAATTTGGCATTTGTTATCACAGCCATAGGAGACCCATACAGAGTGCCATCGCCAAGAGATGGCATGCCAAGGCATGCAGGGACAGTGGCCCTTTGCACCCCCAGGACCTCTCTTTGGCCTGAGTGCAGTCCAGCTCTCCTGCTCAGCTGCCCCTCTCCTCCACCCCTTCTCCTATAGTTGACTAGGGCCTATTTGTGACAACACAAACGCCCGTTCCTCTAATAACATTAATAATTATGCTTACGCAGCTCCTTTCAGGGCCATAAAGATGTTTCTTAGAGCCTGTCAAGAGCCTCTGACAGCTTTGGTGTCTCTGCGTCCCTTCACTTGTGAAAGGTGATGGAAAGGGCAGAGTGATCTATAACTGGCCCTCTGGTCGGTCCCACCGGCCCGCACGGAAACCTTCAAAGGAAGTGCTCTCTGGTGTATTTTCCTTTTGTGCATGACACAGGGCAGAGTCATTCGTATTTGTCAGGTTAATCTGAAAGCTTCTGTGGCTAGGTATCCACATTTTAACAGAGGGAAGGTGCCACGTTTGGGCTGCTCGTATTTATCCTGTGAGGGGAAAGTGAGTTTTATTATTGTGCTTGGTATGACCTTCTGTGGGTCTCAAGGGGATTCAGTGCCTGGGAAACACTGCAAAACAGCAGGAGGCAAAAACAGTTGACTATGATGGGAAACTCGTTTTTTATTTTTAAAAGCATTAGAAACACACTGTTAAGTCCCCATTAGTTTGACCTCAGTGGTTAGATTTTTTTTTTTTTTTTTTTTTTTTACTTCTGCATTTTTTCTGGGTCATTTTTTGGATTTGTTTGTTTCCTTTTTCAACGAACAAGATTTTCTTATTATGTTGTCAAATTAGAAAATAAAAATCTGCTCTGTTAAAAAAAAAAAGTCCTGCATGGTATGGAGACAAGAGTGCAATGTCATGATTTGTAATGCCTTATTAAAGGACTCCCTGAATAAGCCATGAAAATAAGCACCAGCCTACCACATCGGAACTTGTGGTGCTCAGCACCTAGGCCCTGTGTGAGATATTCGAAAATATTTGCTGAACGAAGGAAAACTAGGTAGACATATTGGAAATCAGTCTGTAAGACAAGGGAATAGACGAGATTCTACATCTGCTTGATATTCTCTTCTTGCCTGTGTTTGTTTGTGGAACGAGCTACACATATTCATTTGTTTGTTTTAGGGGAATTCTATTGGGTGCATCGATTCTGTTGTTTTCAGGTTAAATCGGTTGTTTCAAATCTCCCTATTTTCCAATGCATTCAGCCACTGTTCTTGGTTTATTTGTTAAAATAACCATAGCACTGGACCAGTCCATCGCATTTATCTTTCACAAACAATTCTAGGGATTTGTTCTACCATCAGTTTTCCTGTTAGGGGGCACAAATATATGCTCTCAATATATTTCCCAGAGGCAAACGTCTTTTCTTCTTCACGCAGTGAGACAGTTGCAGAAGGAAGAATGTGGAAAGTGCCTCACTTGAGAAGATGGTGTCGGCATACGTGCACTTGATAATAGGACAGAGCGTTGCAGTCTGGGTCAATTGCGATTTCTCAATAGTCTCCGTGAGACGAGGGCAGGACACAGCTCGCAGGGAACGGTCTCTATTAGGTGTTGTAAAATCACTTCATGACCCAGAAGTTGTCTCATTTATGGAAGGAGAGGCCCATTTTCCATGATCAGTCCAAGCAGGTCTCTCTGACCCCTCTTTGACTAGAGTCAAACACAAACAGGGTACTTTAGGAAATCTTTCCTCTGATAACCAATGATGAAAGTAAAAAGTCAGCACCTTCAGGATGGAGTTTGTCCATTTTTGTATCTCTGTGGCAGCTGTAGAGTGGACCTGCCGTCAGATTTGTTGAATGAACCATTGAATTAGACACTAAATGACATTAGAGGAACACACGCCCGCTCGTACTCACATTCACATACAGCATTGAAGATGATTCAAAAGAGAGAGAAAAGAGCATGAGGAAAACAAATAAAAGACTACCAACCTGGTTTCCTTGCACACAACCTAGTGTGTTAATTGGTGCCTAGAGCAGTTCCCTCATCATCACTTAGGATGGGCCATCGGTTACCTCTCCAGGGTGGTAGCGATCTCAAACCTTTCCCTCTGCCCCACCTCAACTCACCTTCAGAAAGAAAGTGAGCCAGCAAGAAGGTTGCCAATTTTGGTTTACCATTCTAAGGCATTAGTGTTTTGTTTTAGGAACGCGACCCAAGCAGAGAGCTTCCTGTACGATACCTTTGCAACATTCCACTGTGACACACACTGTCTGTTGACATCTGGTTGTTTTATAATTGTTGGGGCTAAAGCAGTTGATTCTCACTTATTTCCCCCTTTCTTTAATATTACAAATAGGAGACTCTCAGGATTAAAGGAGAAATTAAATGTAATCTCATCATATCTGCCTTCTGATGTTTACAATATTGCTTCTCTCTTTCTTTGCCCACGTAATTTTCCAGTCAGTCTCTGCTTAAGTGTCTCCAATGGTAGATAATTTACTCTCTCATGAAAGTTCCTTCCATTCGTTGTTTGTTGAGGATTATAAGAAGATTCTTCATCATCATTGATTTGAAATTCCTATATTTGCACCTAGTAATCATATTTCTCCTAGGTGGTTTCCTCTTCCATATTCCAGATATTTGAAGGAAAAAAAGGCTATCATGCTTCTTTTGGTGACTTTAATCTAAACACCAGTTCCTTCAACTGTCACTTAGTTCATCTGATTGAACTGCCTAATTTGTCCCAAGGCAATCATGGGTTGGAGCTCCTTGGTCATCCTTGTCCTGTTGCCTTATCATTTGCTTTATTCATCCCAGCACTGTGACAGGAACGAGAGGCACATAGGAAGAGGACAAGAGTGGTGCAAATCATGGAGGTCTTTGTAGGTCGTTGTATGAACCTCAGATTTATTCTGACATGGGGAGGCTTTCAAATAGAGAGATATAGTCTAACTTATGTTTCAGCATGAGCCTTCGGCCACTGTGCTGAGAGACAGACTGAAGAGGAAGGCAAAAGCAGGAGCAGGTAAACTAGGACAGAGACTACCATGAGCCAGGACCGCTGCTGAGAAAGGGTTCGATGGCGGGTGTAATCCGGTCGCTCATTTGGAAACGTGTGAGTCCCAGGGAACACAGCTTGGAAACAAACTGGGTTCCCAGTCACGTGGAGCTCTGTTTTATCTACCAGGTTGCCATGCTTGCTGAATAAGAGAAAATAAATTCTCAAAACGAGCTGCCTGGATAGGCAGATCTGTAGGCAGAGCATCAGTAGCTGTAGTCCTCATCATTAGTGCTGTTCAGGCACGGAACTTGTCTATACCGCATTCTATCATCTAAGCCTATGACCTACCTGAGTATCTACCTGAGTACCCCTTATCACAGAAGAGGAAATTGAGGCTGAGAAAGGTTAAGACATTTGTCTCAAGTGGAGTGACTCCAAATGATGGGGTGGGGGCCTATGCTTGATATGCTTTCCTGCAGTGCAGAGAACAGTGAACAGGGACCCCCCTTGATCGCAGCTGCGATCAAATTAGGCAGTTCAATCAGATGAACTAAGTGACAGTTGAAGGAACTGGTGTTTAGATTAAAGTCACCAAAAGAAGCATGATAGCCTTTTTTTCCTTCAAATATCTGGAATATGGAAGAGGAAACCACTTAGGAGAAATATGATTATTAGGTGCAAATATAGGAATTTCGAATCAATGATGATGAAGAATCTTCTTATAATCCTCAACAAACAACGAATGGAAGGAACTTTCATGAGAGAGTAAATTATCTACCATTGGAGACACTTAAGTATGGTGGGTAAAAGTTGAGTTTGAAGAGAAAGTATCAGCCTGAGGTGAAGGAAAACCCTGGCCTGTGAGGGCCACCATATGTCTCTCTGTCCGTGAGTGAAGAATGTTCTGGCAAACTCCGAGGCTCATGTGAATGCCACAAGCTGCCCAAAGGCCACAAGAAAGTTCTGGAAGCCAAAGTCTATAGCTGCATCTTGCACACAGCCTAGAGAGCAGCATCCCTGATCAAGAAAAGAAAAAAGGTCACTGAAAATATTTTCTTCACTCTCAAATCAACCATGACACCTTAAGTGTGTGCCATTTGAAGAAAACCCTCATTGCCCCGATTGACTTGATCCTTGTGGCTCTTCTTCATAGTTAGGGCCGGTGAGGATCGTTTTCATTGTGCACAAAAAGAACCAAGGGCTAAGGAGGTTACATCACTTATCCATGCTCTTGTGGAGAGTCTTAGGATTCTGCCTCTCTGTTGCATCATACTTCAGGAGTGAAAGGCACAGAAGAGCCATCGGCAAGTATTTGTTGAGCACCTACCATGTGCCACATACCAAGGAGCAAAAATAGACCAAGTCCCCGCCTTCCTGGAACTTAACTTATGGAAAGAGAATCGGGACCAGAAAGGGGTTATCCTGAGGTTTAGTCCTGGCTCTTTTATTAATTTGGATGTGATGATTGGTTGGCTACCCAGTATCTTGGACCCTTGCTTTCCTCATCTATACAATGAGGGAAATAGAACGAATCCATTCTCTTTAGGCTTGTCAAGTGGACCCAATGAATCAGCAGGAAAAAACAAGCTTTGTGACATCTATGTGAACAGGCTGGCATTCGTGATACAAAAACACACAACGAGTAGACAAACCACACTGACCCAGTATGAATAAGAGCACGCATTGTTTTCTTCATGCACCTGCTAATTTTACCAAAGGGAGTTCGCTTCATTGCCTGTGACTGAAAGAAACTCTTTGCTTCCGTTTTCATTAGTTCAGCGACCAGGTGTGGTTTCTCCTGTAAATCTTCAATCCAGGAGCACTGCTGCCAGAAGATTCATTGGCCTGGCAAAAGAGAAGGGGAGCCCTCCCAAGTCCAGCAGTATAGACATGATGACAAATAAGGCAAACTTAGGCGGATGTAGATTCCCTGAATATACCATTAGCTACTGTTGTGTCACATTATGCTGGTTTATGCAAGAACCATGCAGGAGATGAGAGTATTTAAATGACTTTATTACTTGGCATCATGATATTGGCATTATTTTGTAATGATTTTTTTTTCTCAGTGAAAAACATGCCCTTAATCTAAAAATATAGAGTACACTTAGTGGCTCATTGAAAAGTATTTTCTTTGCATGGGGGCGGGGGGCAGTAATCAATCTTTTCTATAGCTTATTTTTCTTTTCTTTCTAGCAAGGTTAATATTCAGAGCATGATCTGATGGACTTTATTTTACAAGGTGAGAGGTTTCCCAGAAGTGCAATGCAGGGCTCATTAGTCCAGTGCAGAAGAAATGGTTCAAAGCAATTTGAAGGGGCATCATTGATAGCCGAGTCCTCTCTGTACATAAGCTGAGCTCCCACCTTGTAGCTCAGGTTAATGAGGATTTTCCAGTAACTAAACTCACTCTGCCACAGGTTCAAGGTGGACCCGTTAGAGCCAGTCTGTTACATCATGGGAAGACCATAGCGTTTTGCATTGTAGGACCTGGGTTGGAGTCCCGGCCATGCCATTTATTGGCTGTATGGCATGGGCTCTGAACTTATTTCCCCACTGGTGTGATGGAGATTATAAATAAGAATGCTTTCCTTGGGGGCGCCTGCGTGGTTGAGTCATTTGAGCATCCAACTCTTGATCTCGGCTCAGGTCACTCTCTCACGGTTTGTGGGATTGAGCCCCACGTCGGGCTCTGTGCTGACAGCACAGAGCCTGCTTAGGATTCTCTCTTTCCCTCTCTCTTTACCCTTACCCCATTTGCACATGGTCTCTCTCTCTTTCTCAAAATAAATAAACATAAAAAAGAAATGCTTTCCTCAAGGATCATCCAAATATTAAATGATTCAAGTCCACATGCTCAAAACCTAACTTGGAATCTGTCCTCTACTCCCTTCATCCCAAACTCAGTAAAGGACCCCAGGATCCATCCAGTGTTCAAAGTAAGAAACCACACAGTAATCACATGCACAGTCCCTTTCCCGTGTTTGGCCCAGAGCCTCCCGATGTCCCAGCCTCATTGGTGCCACCCCATAATATGTCTGGAGTATGTCCATTTCTCTCTGCATCCACTGCCCCCACCCTAGCCAAGCCTATGCCACCACTTCCCAGACTATTAGACGACCCTCATACCTGGTACACCTGCATCTATGAAGCCCCATTTAATGTGTCCTTACTGGTTGCAGGCAGAGTGATCTTCTTCCCAAACACTGGTTAGTGTGTAAGTGTGACATGGTCCAGCCATTGCTTTCTCTATTCACCCTACCTCATTTCATTCTTCCAAGCCCACTGCGCTCCACCCTGGCCTTCCTCGAGCATGCTGTGCCGTCCCTACACCGTCGTGGAGCCTTTGTTCATACAATTCCTTCTGCCAACACGCACTTCCCTGTACCTCACATCCAAGTCTAGGGGACTCTCGATCAGCCTCCAGACTCATCTCAGCTGATAAACCTTGGCTGTGCCCCTAGATGAGGACAAACCCCTGTGTTTCTCCCTCTGTCCATATTTACGACAATTGTCCTTCTGCATTTACCGTCGTCACTGATTGGTTGTCAGTCTTCCTCCCCTTAGGGTGAGCTACCTTGTGAGAAGGTAGGAATCTTGTCAGTTTGTTTACTATTCCCCCCCTCCAATAAGTGGCAATTCTAGGCTTTGCACACTGTAGGCCGCTCGATAAATATGTGGGGAACAAATGAGATGTCGGTGTGAGTCATGTATCTTTAATCATTTAATAAAATAAGCTACAGAGAGTTTACTGTGTACCAGACACGATGCCGGGTGTTTCCTCACAAGCGGTGTTGTGCTGAAACTGGCTTGTATCTGGTCATGAGAGCCACTGATGTATGTCTTTTCCCAATAACACCTTCAGACACACGGTGGTTTGAAATCAACTGGTCACAGTGGGAGTATTTACACCACAGAAATTGCCAGACTTAGAAACCAGGTTGGTACCCCCCCACCCCCACTGAGAAAAGCTGGTTTGTAAACATTTACTGGCATACCAAAAGAAAAGGAATTTCAGATCAAGACCATTGGGTATTCTTATAAAGAGGTGGTGTTATACTAAATATTCAGAACTTTGATGCAGTTGATGTCAGTGGAGAGGACACAATGGAAGAAATGGAAAATGTCTCTGGGTGACTGGCATTGAAATTGCTGCTTGCCTTCCAATCTGTTCTTCCCTTCCTCCAGAGGAATAGAAAGGTCGCTGGAGCATATGGCTACCCAGAGCAAAGACTACATTTCCCAGCCTCCCTTGCAGCCAGATGTGTCATAGGACAGTTTGGGCCAATGGGCCATGTGGTTCCTTCCAGGGATCTCCTATTATAAAATGCTGGTGCTGATCCCTTGTCATTCTTCTTTAATCCCCATTTTCTTTGCTGCTGGGTAGAATGTGGGCAAGAAGGTGGGCATATAAGCAGCCATCTAGGGAATGAAGGTCTCACATTCTCCTCCAAAGAGCCAGAGATATAAAGAAGCTGAGTGCCTCTAACATTAAAGATCCACCCCCCCCCCCCACACACACACACACCAGCTCAGGACTGTGTGCATACAGAATTTTACATTAGAGAGAGAAATGTCTCTGTTTTCTTTGGGGTTCTTGGTCACAGATGAAGCATCTACTGGGAAGGATGGGTGTGCGTGCGTGTGTGTGTATGAAATACACATATTTATATTTATGTATGTATATAGGGTGGAGGCGTACTAAAGACTGACTCTTCTACACCATCTAATGAAGCGATTGTAAACTACATCTGTTAATAAGCACTTGCAATGTATTATATTTTGTTTTAGTCTTTTTTTTCCTTTTGAATAGCTACAAATCCTACCTGTCTATGAGAGATGTCAAAATAATGAAATCAGCCTTTACCCCCCTTAAAGCTATAGCCCATGTTCACTGTATTTTGTTCACTGCTGTTTCCTCCAAGCCTTTCGCCTCACCTGGCGTATAATAGGCACTTGGTGAATACGTGTGTTAGATAAGTAAACATGTGGTCTCATTGACCCCAGTAATAACCCTTTTCTGAACAGGTTTTATAGCCAATCGCTTTGAATAGTTATATTCAAGAGCATTGGTTTTATCCTGGATTGATTTTGCCACCCTCCCCCTGCCCACAAGAGACATTTGACGGTGTCTAGAGGCATTTGGGGTTGTCACAACGAGGGTTGCTACTGGCATCTAGTGGGTGGAAGCCACGGAGGCTGCTCAGTATCCCACAATGCATAGGACAGCCCCCACCACAGAGAATTATCCAGTCTCAAAGGTCAATAGTGCCAAGGTTGAGAAGACTTACCCTAGAGACTGCAAGAGGGGCTATTGCCAAATTTAAGAAAATATATAAAGAAGAATGTAACAATGCTCTTGGCCTAAAAGTCCGTTTGATTGGTTATGTCATTCCGGAGCAATTTCACTGCATAGTGTGCCTCCGTATTGGGATTTACAATGATGTGCCATGCATAATGTTCTCAAGGACCTGTTTGGATTTTTTTAAGTGTCAAACAATGAATAGCAACAGACCCAAGGACTCAGCTGCTTTCTTGGTCTTGGAACCCATCACACTTTTTTTTTTTTTTCCCCAAAGAACGAAGTTGATAATCCAATGGTGAATGTATTAGACTCAACTGTACTGATAAAGTTTCATCTCTGGAAGAACTTTGTGCCCTTAAATGTCTACCAAACTGTGATACTCCGAATAAGGTATTCCACACGTAATTTCAGTTACTTGATAATAAAAAGAAAAGTTTGAACACTTGAGCCAACTTTGGTGCGTGCAGCTGGGAGACCTTCCAGAGGCTTTCAAGGTCTGCCATGAATGTATGATTTAGACCACAGCTCCTCAATCGTGACATTTAATCCATAGAGATAAATCATCATGCACCATCAGTAGGGCTCTTTATGGATAAATAGGCTTGCAATAATTATGTTTAAAACTCCATCAGAGCCTCCATCAGAAAACCACCACCTTTTTTTGGTTGTTGTTTTATGTAAGAAACTAGATGATGAAACTGTTTCCTGACTGTGGCGCTTGGGACCAAATTAAATCAAAGTGAAAACAGTAAAACTAACTTTCCCTTGGTTGTCCTTGAGGTACACTGGGTATTCCCCTCCGCCCCAACAGATTAGACTTCATCAGGATGTGATCCTGACCTCAGTCTCTAAGATGCTGTGATGTGTGACAGTTAAGAGGACAGACTCTGGAAGCCGACTCTTACTTATTGACTGTGTGGCCACAGACAAGTTATTTGACCTCTCTGTGCCTCAGTTTCCTCTTGCGTTAGATGGGAGAATAAAAGTCCCTAACTCATGGAGATGTTTTAAAAGATTACATGAATTAACATCCATGAAGCACTTAGAATAGGGAACATGTTCAGGTTAATCCACATGTTTGATTAGTAAACTAAGGGCTTCACCCAGTGACCTTCACCTATCTTTGTGATTCTCCAATATACAGACCAAGCCAGAAAAAAAAAATGGGCATTCTTTTTTTAAAATGTTTTATTTATTGTTGAAAGAGAGAGACAGAGTGTGAGCAGGTGAGGGGCAGAGAGAGGGGGAGACCCAGAACCTGAAGCAGGCTCCAGGCTCTGAGCTGTCAGCACAGAACCCGATATGGGGCTTGAAACCATGAACTGCAAGATCATGACCTGGCCGAAGTTGGACATTCAACCGAATGAGCCACCCAGGCACCCCGAAAATGGGCTTTCTTGATTGCCCCTTTTCCCACGTACTCCAAATCCACTTGATATAATATGCTCTGATCTATAATAGTTCAGGACTAAACATCCATCAACAGATGAATGGTTAAAGAAAACTTGGGAGGGGAGGGAAAGATGGGGAGTTGCTGTTTGACTGGTATAAAGTTCAACTTCTACAAGATAAGTAAGTTCAAGAGACAGGTTGTTCAACACTGTGCTCGTAGTTAACAATCCTGGGTGAGCACTTAACATTTTGGTAAGAAGGTAGATCTTGTGTTAAGTGTTCTTACCGCACACAAAAAGTAGAAATTAATGTGAGATTCAACTTAGAGTTAAGAGCAAATAAAGAGATTTGTTTTGTGAAATGCATTTTCTCACTCCAAGATAGCCAGTCAGGTGCCCCAGCCCTGTCACATCAGCTCCTTAATATCTCCCACCTGCTCCCATCTCTTTCTGCCCACGGTGCTCACATCCGCTCTCTACAGATGCACTGACCACATCCCTACTCTGTTTCACTACCCCCTGCAGCTAGTGAAACAGAAGCCTGATGCCCCTCAAAACCTCACGTCCTGCTTAAAATCCCACAGTGGTTCAAGAGGCATCCTATACCCACATCTGAGCCCCTGGATTGCTGTATCAGACTGTCCAGCAGAGAGCATCAGGGTCTTGTCCTGAAGGCTATTCTAGAATCAAATAATACTACAGTGGTTTGTCTTTGGTGTTCACCATGCTCCATCAACCCACGCCCCTCCAGGAGTGATTTCCAGCTCGTGGAGATTTCAGATCCTAAGATGCTAGAGGAATGGGAGCTACCAAGTTGCCTGAACCGAATGGCACCAGCTCTGTATTGCTGGCTTCTTATTTTCCTATGGGTTCATTTAGAAATTTAAGCACCTGAGGGGTGCCTGGGTGGCTCAGTCGGTTAAGTGTCCAACTTCGGCTCAGGTCATGATCTAACTGTTCCTGGGTTCAAGCCCCATGTCGGGCTCTGTGCTGACAGCTCAGAGCCTGGAGCCTGCTTCGGATTCTGTGTCTCCCTCTCTCTATGCCCCTCTGCTGTTCATGCTCTGTCTCTTTCTCTCAAAAATAAACATTAAAAAATATTTTAAAAGAAGTAATTTAAGCACCTGAAGTGAATGTATTTGAGACGGCATGGTTGAAAACACCTAACACAGGGCCAAGTTCACAGTGACTTTCCATGATGATCTGTTACATCAGAGGTATATTTATTCACTTACCCACAACCTGTAGTCTTAATTTCTGGGAAAATACATTCAAGTTCATTTATTGGTCAGATTTCAAACATAAGAGATAAAAGACATTACTTAAAGAAGAGTAATAACAAAATACAGAAAGCTAACGAGCTCTCATACTAAAGCCTTCATGTAGACTATCGTTCCCACAACTCTCTATTTTTAAATTTCTTCTCCGTTTCACAATTGTACTCCCTAAAATGGCAGAACGATTGTCTGAAAATACTTCTGATGCTGAATATATTCTGTATGTTTGAGATCATGCCAGAAATTCCATGCACATGAAGAGCAGATATCTAAAAAGCAAACATTCACAGAGGGTTGAAATCCTAAAATATCCATCAGGAATGGTAATCATTGTAAATGGGGGAATTAATAGAGGCAACACATTTGTCATGTGTGTCCTCATTACTAGCTGGGAGCACCTAACATAGTTTCTAAAGGAAAAGGAGAAAAAAAAAAAGGCACACTACAATAATGAGAAGACTACAAGATTGGAAGCTAGGAAGGCACAACTCAAATGGCAGCTTCCCGTTAATAGCTGCGTGACCTTGGGAAGGTAGTTACCAGATTGGAGCTTGGTGTCCCCAACTTTAAAATCAGAGCAGTTATAGTAATTCCTACCTTGCAAGGCTGTTTTATTGGCAACAGTGGGGTCTGGCACATAGCAGTTACTTAAGAAAAGGAAGCTGCTATTGATAATTATTTTCCCACTGTCACTGCCCTCCAGTTAGAGATCACCAGAAACATACCTGTAGTTAAGCAAGTGGGTTTATTGCTCATTACAAGGAGGGAGAGCTAGCCGTGGGGAGCCATGGGGTACCCTTGTTAGGAGAGACTTACAGAATTTGGGCTCGGTATTAGCTGCCTTGGGGGAAGGTTCATAAAAGTGGAGCATTGCTCTGAATCAGAAGCTGCTGGGAAGCGGGAGTCATGTTATGACTGGGAACTTTATCTCTACAAAGGGCTAAGCTGAGGCTATAGCTGTAATCAGCAATGAGGCAGCCATCACTCATGTTAGCCAGGAAGGGATCCATGTTCAGACTGATTTATGGAGTGGCCGTGTTCTTGTCCCTGCTCCCCCATCGTGCTCACACAGTGGCCCTGTCTGGTGTTGATGTTCTGCGAAGCTGTTCATCTTCAACAGGAGAATGCCAACATCTAGCTGATGGTACCAGGCCAGGTCCTGGATGTCAATGGCTACTTTTCTCTTGCTCCCCACGTTCATTCAAGAAGTTTCGAGGGAGTGTTGCCAGTTCCATTTTTCCTTAATCGAACACATTTTATATGCTATGAAAAAAATAGGTTAACAAAACTTGATAACGTTGGTGCTAAGTGCAGAGAGGAAGATAATATAAGATAGCATGGTGAAGAGTGACCGAAAAGGAGGGCAACTTGAATGGGTGTGTTCAGATTCGTCCACTCCAAGGAAGAAATATTTCAGACAAGAAGAAAATGGTACCACCTGGAATCAGGGATGCATGTTCCAGACAAAGGCAATAGCAATTTCAGAGGCTGACACCCAAAACAGCTTAGCCAAGGGAAGGTCTTGGGGGAAGAGTATGCCAGGCAAAAGGAATAGGCATTTGGGGGCCACCTGGGTGGCTCAGTCGGTCAAGCATCCCACTCTTCATTTCTGGTCAGGTCATGATCCCACAGTCATGAGATCGAGCCCTGAGTCAGGCTCTGCATTGACAGCACAGAGCCTGGTGGGGATACTCTCCCTCTGCGCCTCCCCTATACATGCACACATACGTAGTCTCTCTTCCTCTCTCTCTGAAAATAAACTTAAAAAAGAAGGGACAGGCATTTCAAAGGTTCTGAAGTGAGAAAGCTTGAACACCAGTGTAGTCTTCTATCAACATGGTGCCCAACGTAGAGAATGAGGCTGGACAGGGTGGGCGGGAGAAAGACTGTGTGTCTGTGCCTTGATAGGGGGTATTTTATTGTAGATGTGAGGAGAAATCATTGGATTATTTCTGTTCCTAGAAAACTGCCATTTTCCCTGTGTGGATGGAGAATGTTGGGGAACGGAGAGGGAGGACAGAGGTGGTACAGGAAGCGAAACAAAGCTTTCGTCGCTAAGATGCAGTAGCGTTGGAATGTGGGGTCACAGAACTGTGGATTGTTAGACTCACGGCACTGAGAGGTATTTGATTATTGGTCTGACCCAGTCATCTCCTTTACATGTAGGAAGACAGGACAAAGTGAGTTGGCCACATCTCAGTATTTAGTTAGTAGCAGAGTTGAAAGAGACAAGCAGGGGCCAAGGCCTAGAATATTCCTCCATCCTCTTGCCCCAAGCACTGTGGAAATAGGGGCTCACTATGCTGGGGGGAAGAGAAGTCTGCACTAAAAGTTCCTCCTGTGATAGGGCACAGTCAGGAAATAGATAGTAATGGGAGAAGGGGAGTCCTGGTGTCCTTCCAGCATGACTATTTAGCCTTTCTATTTTTTTTTATTTATTTATTTTCAAGAGAGAGAGTGAGCATTAGCAGGGGAGGGGCAGAGAGAGAAATGGAGAGAGAAAATCCCAAGCAGGCTCTACACTGTCAGTGCAGACCCTGACATGGGGTTCCATCCCACAAACATGAGATCATGAGCTGAGCCGAAATCAAGAGTTGGATGCTTAACCAACTGAGCCATTATGGTGCCCCTAGCCTTTCTTAATTGTCCACTTGGAGGTGTTTGCCAAGGAAGGGAGCATGAACTATGACCATGATCTACCCGGAAGGTGGACATCAAAATCCCCAAACCTGTGATTATTCTCTGACAAGATTGTTGGACTTCTAGGAATTCAACCTCATAATATACGTAATGACGCATGTCACAATTTTATTATCTATTCTGTCATCAGAAAAGCATATAACCAGAAAAATTGTTTAATAAAAATTAAATGCTTTTCGAGCATCTGGGTGGCTCAGTCAGTTGAGTATCCAACTCTCGATTTCAGCTCAGGTCACGATTCCAAGGTCATGGGATCAAGCCCCTCATCGGGCTCCAAAGGATGTGTGGAGCCTGCTTAAGGTTCTCTTTCTCCCTCTGTCCCTCCTCTGCTGCGTGCTGTCTCTCTAAAAAAATGAAATGCTTTTAATAAGAAACTAGTTAACATACGACACATCTATGGCCAATAGTCATGTGGCTTTTACCCTGTATGGTTTGACCAGCTGTTCCTCCCCGTTCTGGTTGGTGGGTACCCATGCTCTACCAGTTCAATACTTTGAGTGATAGAAAATGTGAATGATGAAATACTCTGCTTCAAAGATAACTGTGTAACTACTGGAGAAAAACCTCACGATGCATTAAGATTGACAAAAGGAAAGCTCTAGAACATCGGGACCTGTTTTGTCAAATCAATACAAAACTTACGTTCCTATTGAAAGATTAGCAATGGCTTTCACTGGGTGGTGGACTCGTGAGTGGTTTCTATTTCTCACTTTCGGGTCACTGATAGTTTATAAATTTTCAAACAAGAACACGAATCACTCTTGTGATATGTGACAGAAATGTTTGCGTTCTCTTCTTTGGAGTTGGGTCGCCACCACCAGTGGCACCTCTAGCTAGGTGCCTGCTTGTCCTGGGGGGTCTTCTGACATCACAGCTGCCACCAGGTGCTTTTGGAGCACGAGTAGATTTCATGATGTTTTGGCTCTGGAAAACTTAGGTTCCCCACTCCCTTGTCCAAGAGAAAATATTTTAGGACATCAGGAAGGATGAAGCTATACATGAGCCTTTTGTTAAGTACTACTGCATAGTAGGCTTTGCTCTGAGTAATTTTAAAGGTAGAATTTCATTGATGCAGCATCCTTATGACATGGGGATTAACAGTGGGGCATCATATATAAGGAGGTTGGAATTGAGAGAATTTGAAGGATTTGGCCTCGGGCACACAGTAAGGGTCCGATCACAGTGTAGAAGCTAAGTATTTGTGTATACAACCAAAATGGCTATACCTAGACCTGTCAGCCAGAATGGAAAACTACACAGGCCAGCTCTGATGTGTGTCCTCCCTATGCCCCAGGGCCACCTCTGTCCTAACTCTGACTTTATTCCTACTTGTGTGCCCTAATGGCCACACATCATTTATTGTGTCTGGGCCTCAGTTTCCTAATCTGTATAATGGGACAAGGAGGCATTTGAAGTAGACAAATCTTAGCCTCCCATCAGCCTTAAAGAATGTAGGATTCTGGGGCAACTAGGTGGCTCAGTTGGTCAAGCATCTGACTTCGACTCAGGTCATGATTTCATGACTTAAGAGTTCGAGCCCTGCATCAGACTCTGTGTCGACAGCTCAGAGCTTGGAGCCTGCTTCGGATTCTGTGTCTCCCTCTCTCTTTCTCTGTCCTCCCTGGCTCACACTCTGTCTGTCTCTCTCAAAAATTGCTCTCAAAAATAAATAAACATGAAAACGAAATTATCTTAAAAAAAAAGAAAAAAGGATGTAGGATTCTACATGAGTTTGGATGAGATCTGCCCGAGGACCCTCCTCTGTCTTCCACCTCCATGAAGAGCTATTTCAAAGCTATCAATCTGGTGACTCAGCTAAAACACCCATCTTCAAGGAGCACAAAGAAATCCTTGGCCAGTATCTTTCTAGATGCAAATACGATGCTCCTGGATTGCACTTCACCTTGAAGAGACCGATGATGGATGAGCAAGATTCAGCTTTGTCCTGGAAAACTTTTACGTGGCGTTTTCCCCCCCCCTTTTCTTTACAGATTTATAAAGTCAATACTTCAGCTTTTCCCTGACATGAGGCTTGTGTTTTCTAGGGCTAGATGTAACAAAGAGCTTTCCAAATGATCATTGACACCCCAAGATCGAGCTGCATTTATGAAATGGTTCTTTAGAATCTCTAACTTCGTTGGGAACAGTGAAATCAGAATGTTAGCTTAATACTCTGCCAGAAATGCATGGAAAAGATGTAGGATGTTTATAAATGAACATCCAGTGATGTGTGCTTGGTAATTTCATTCAAAGATGTAAAGGAAGAGATATTACAACGGACATTTTTGTTATTTTGTCGAATACTATTCACCAAAAAAATATATATAAAATTTCAACCTATATTCGTGACCTTCAGGGACTTATTTTAAGATCATATGGCTTTTCCTAAACAGCTGAATTATTTAGTGAGATTGAACTGTCAGAGACTTTAAAATAAAGCCCACCAAAATACCAGCCACTCTGGAGTGCTACAGCTGTTCAAGGCTTGATCTGCATATATCATCTCAGCCGACTGAAGCCTGCAACTGAAAAATAGCTCAGAAAATACTTACCACCTTCCATGCCAAATGCAAAAAGAATTCATCCGAAGCTGAGAATTTGATAGAGCGGGCGACCTACTCCTCCATTAACGTTCACAATGGTTGATGGAGTTCTAGTTACTATTTCAGCCCTGTTTAAGCCCCCCCCCCCCCCCGAGAAAGTGGTCTGTGGCCCCTTCCACCACAGGTGGTAGGGCCCGAGTGAATCAACATAAGGAGCAAGCTTGGAGCGTGGCACCTGCAGATACGGCCACCATTAACAGCACATGCATTTTCAATATATGTAGAATGGTATGAAGAAGTTTAACTTCTACGTTTGTTGCCCAAATAGAGTGAAATCACCAGTTTTAGCTCATAAGGAATTTTTATAGACTGCTAGTACCTCACTTTTCCCAAAGGATATAAAAAAAGAACCAAGAATTCAAGAGTAACATGTTGAGTACCAAGCATTCTAAAGGGGCTCCCTAAAGGAATCAGTGGCCCCTCCCATAGAAGCAGATGACGGTGGTGATGGTGGTTGTGGTTTTGATGGTGTTGGTGATGATCTTGGTGGGACAGTGATGGTGGTGATTGATGATGACGGTGGTGGCGATGGTGTGATCTTGGTGACAATGACAATGATGAGGAGGATAGGAATGAAGACACTAATAATGACATTGCGGCTGCTGCTACTGATGGGATGACAGGGGTGATGACGGTGATGGTGACGGCAATGACGATGACGATTATGGTGGTGGTGATGGTAGAAGCTTACATTTATTGATCCCTTGTGATGCACCGAGTAATATGCTAACCACTGAATATTCATTATCTCCTTCAGTCTTCAGCAGCATTATATCAGGTACATTACATGCCGTAATTTTCCCATTTTATAGACGGTAAAACCGAGGCTTAGAGACATTGAGGAACTTGCCCTAGGACAATCCTTCTTAAATTTCATTGTACATTAGAATCACCCAGAAAGATTTTTAAAATCTTGACCCAAAGTTTAAAATAATTTGTTCAAGTTTGCAACACTGGTGAGTGACAGAGCCAGGGTTCACAACGACCCCATCAGGTACCAGATTCATGCTCTTGCCCACTTCTCTGTGCAGTTTCCCTTGTAAAGATCCCTTGACAGTCTGACAGTGCCCTGGGAATGATCACGGTCCTCATCCATGCCCTTGTTGTTTTTAATAATAATAAGCAGTGGACCAAAACGTAATGCTTTCAAGTAGAGTAGCAGATCTGTTGGGAAGTGTGCTAGAATCAGTCTGAATCTCTGTCCACCAAACGAATCTCAGTTTCACTCACAGCCTTCTATTCTGTTGAGGATATGCATGTGGTTATTTTTGCCTGAAGCTATAAAATTCCAACCAAATATTAGCTGCTTTTTAAGTGTCTATAGTAGTTGGAACCCTGAGTCCCTAGAGATGGTGATAGAGGTACATGATGTATGGGAAGACAAAAGGTTTCCAAATCAGTGAGTCAGAGCTGGCCTTGATGAAAAGAAAAGTTCACGGAGAACTCCCCAAATGCCTCTCTCCCTGGGTTTCAGGTAAGAAATTAAAGCTCTTAAGAAATGCTGGCAAGACTCACCCATGTTTCTAATCCAAAGGACCAGGATTGTTTCAAATGAGACCATGCGAGTTAATTAAGGCTCTGCCTCTCTGGGATTAATTACATTTTTATATCCTTAATTTAATTTTCAAACTAACATTCTCCATGGCAGTGGAATCTGATTAGACCCACATATATGAGCTCCTTTCATGCCAGCTCCTACTTTCTCATTTAATCCCTGTACAACATCAACACACGGGTAATAGTGTTCTCATTTTACAGATGAAGAAACTGAAGTTAAGAGAAGTTAAAGAATTTTTTCAAGATTAACAACCACATCATTTTCACCTGGTTGAGTCATTTTAGACAGAAGGAAAAAAAAGTTGTTTTAAATTATTTTTTTATGTTTATTTTTGAGAGAGAGAGAGAGAGCACAAGCAGAGGAGGGAAGAGAGAGACAGAGATACAGAATCTGAAGCAGGTTCCAGGCTCTGAGCTGTCAGCCCAGAGCCCGACTCAGGGCTTGAACTCTTGAACTGCGAGATCGTGACCTGAGCCGAAGTCAGATGCTCGACCGACTGAGCCACCCAGGTGCCCCAGAAAAAAGTTATTTTAAAAAATCTCCATAAGTTTTCCCTAAAATGAATTTCTGGCCTAGAAAACCTGCCATTTTCACACTTGACCTCAATTTTCCCACATTCTGTGTTATTAAGGAGGCGGCTTTATCACCTGGCTGCAGAGATAAGGAGGCAAAGACTCAAGATGGATAGCTTTCCCAGCTGTGTGAACATCTCACAAAGGTGTCAAAGAGCTTTCACACGTGGCTTTTATTTGTCCCCACAAATTTTTGTTGGAGATAAAGATAGTCATGTTTTTCCTCCCCCTGTTTTTTCTATCTTTTTGCTTTTAGAATTCAGAATGGATGCCTTCATCATTTGGCTAAATAAAACTGAATGGTTGAAATTTTTAAGCTTCACAGTTAGAAGCTATTGTAAGCATTTCAAAAATTGTCAAAAGGAGGGCAGGGAGGAACATTAAGTCTAGAAATAGAACTCAGAATTTTTAGTCTCCATTGATGTGGGTACTTGGGGAGATACCAAAGTAGTAAGAACATGATTCCTGCAAATGATTCCAGGCATCAGATAGTTCATGGATGTCTGTGCCTGCTGATGCAAAAATGCAACAACAGGTTTTCCAAGGAATCATTCGTCTCCTAGCCCCCCAGATATTTCTTATTCGGTATAAAAATACACAAGGAGGTACATTAGCTAAATTTGGAACTAGGTGCGTAGAGATAGATGGGTCAGGAGAGGCTTTTTTAATGGAAGTGGCTTGTTGAGATCAGTTTCCTCTTTTCAATGTTAACAGTCCCATGCCTCCCGGTTTATAACATAGTTTATATTATTCTCAGTCTCAGAGAGGGAAAAGAGGGGCATAAAATGAAAATTAGCAGAGCACAGATGTTCCTTTTTCTGAATGATGGAAGAAAAGCCATAGAGGTATTTATTATGAATTAATGTAACAAATTCTGCCTTAAGTTTTCAAGTTATGGCGTTTGGGTTTTTTAAAGATGGACCGCGTTTGCCCCTGTCTCAAGGGAGAGCCCATTCTTCAATGATAGGTTACTGCCACCTGGTGGCAGTATACCTGCATTGAAGGGGGTTAAGAAGTCAGGAAAAAAAAATTTTTTAAGCCATTACCACCATCACCACAAACCCCTACTGCCCCACAAAAAATGTGATAGTAATTTGTGTCATAGGAAGTTATATGGAAGAAGTGGGTGAGTTAAAATGGAGCCAGACTGTGGGAAAGCCTGTGGTATACAAGGGGAGTGGCCCTTCATCCAATGGGCACTTAAGCGCCATTGAAGGGGCAGTTGAGATGCAGAGCTTTAGAATATGAGTCTCACATCTGTACAGGAAGAAGAGTATGAAAACAGGCAGACTGATCAAGAGGCTATTGCAGTGACCCAAGTGAGAGATGATCAAGGTGGTGGAAATGGTAATAGAGGCAGTTATATAAAGTTGAAGTAGATAGTTTTTTTCATTACATACACTTACTATGCGCCTGGTACCTGTATGACGCCTTGAGCCCAGTGGGTTCCATCTCTCAAGGAACTCCCCAATGAAGTGTGTTGATCCAAAGTCTAACCCTCACTTTGATCTACCCTGTGGTCTCTACAGGTTGCTTTACCTCCCAGGACCCCAGTTCTCTCATTTGAAACAAGGAAGTTCCCATTCAGGGGGTGGGGGTTGCAAAGGCCCCTTGTCTCCCATTCTGTGACATGAGTTTGCCTAGAGCAGATATTTCCAAGAGAAATGTCAGGAAGAAGGCTGTCTGACTGTGTGTGTAGGAGATAAGACAGCTGAGTGAGTTCAAATTTTGGTGTTTTTTTTAAAGCCAAGGTCCGAGAAAAGCTATGGGAGAATGGTGGTCTCAGTAATGTTTGGAGAAGTCAGTGAGGAGAGGCTCATTTGCAGATAATCAGGAAACTGATCGGGGTAGCTGTGTGGACACCATAATGGAAGCCAGGCATGCAAACACAGAGAACCAGGATCCTGTCTTCCAGCTTGGAAAAGCAGCCCAGAGTGGGAAGAGGGTGCAGCAGGTCTGTGCAAAACATTCCATCAGAGTCCCAGACTCCTGGTCTGCTCTCTCCTAGCTCTGTGCCCTTGAATACATCCCTTAACATCTCTGAGCTTTCCATTTCCTGTGTGTAAGGAGGGCAGGTGTAATAGTGTCGTCCCTGAGACCTGTGATGACTATTCCATGGGTCACCTGAAAGAGTGCCTGGCCTCTGGTAAACATTCAGTGAATATTCACCCGTATCACTGTTACCGTTCTCCTCCTGCTCCCCTTCCTCATCGTTATTTCTAGAAATGCTCAGTTTTCCCAGGGGAAAATGGTAGAGCAAAGAGTAACAGGATGGATCCTTTCCCGAATGAAGGCCCAGCTGGGGGAGATGAGCTTGAAGAAGAGTGAGGGGGAAAGGAACAGAGGAGGGGCTTTTCAGGAGGAGGGGGGTGGGTTGTGTTAACGCTTCTGAACAGTTAAGACTTGAAGGAGAGTCTAAGGAAGGCCACGGGACATGGTTACTTGCAGGCTATTGGTGCTGAGAAAGCAGCACGTGGAGAATAGAGACTGAGGAGATCGCAGAAGGAGGGTAGGGTGAAGAGCCATGCCCCTGAGTACTGCTTCACCACCTGGCAGTCCTCAAGAAGGGGAAGGTGGGGCTCACATCAGAGTGTCAAGAAGAGGTTAAGAGCAAAGCGTGTGTGTTCTGCAGGCTGCAGCTTCTGTGCTCACCTACAGTGCAAATTAATTACATTCCTTCAGTCAAAATGATCCATCCTGGATGCAGTTCATTTCTACAGTGATCTCTACTGATCTACGATGTGTCATCCCAGTTAGAATGTCAAGCTGTCGGGGAAAGTTGCCCTAGATGTCTCTTTGAGACCCGGGGTAAGAGGATGGTCAATAAAAGTAAATGATGAGGATAATGGTAAGGAGATGATGGCAGCAACAGAAAAACAGCCATCTGGAATCACAAAGTCCACTCCCCACTAGAAAAGGAGACACCACTGTCCTGTCTGGGCACACATCTTTGTTGTGTCCCTCAGGCCCTGGCACAGCTCTGATACACAGCCAGAATCTGTTGACTGTTTTGTAAGGTGCTTGCTCTGTAAATGTCACTCCATGTATTCAAAAAAAAAAAAAGTTCTAACAAGGAAGTTCATATCATGACAACAAATGCCTACATTAAGAAGCAAGAGAGATCCCACATAAGTAATCTTACTGTACACTTTAAGGAACTAGAAAAAGAACAAACTGAATCCAAAATTAGCAGAAAAAATGAAATAATGTAGATTAGAGCAGAAATAAATGACATAGAGAACAGAAAAAAGATAGTAGAAAAGATTAAGACTTTAAAAGATTAGACTATGAGTTGGTTCTTTGAAAAGAAAAATGAATTTGACAAACCCTTAGCTAACCTAACTGAGGAAAAAAAGGAGAGGATCCAAATCAACAAAATTATAAATGAAAAAGTAGACATTACAACTAATACTATAGAAATTCAGAGGCCTGTAAGAGACTGCTATGAACAACCTAGAAGAAATGGAAAAATTCTTGGAAGCATACAACTTACCAAGACTGAATCAGGAAGAAATCCAAAATCTGAATAGACCTATTACTAGTAATGAGATTAAGTTAGTAATCAAGAATCTCCCAATGAAGAAAAGCCCAGGACCAGATGGCTTCACTGGTGAATTTTATCAAACATTTTAAAAAAATTAACACCAATTTTTCTCAAATTCTAACAAAAAGAAAGGAGAAAGAAAGAAAGAAAGAAAGAAAGAAAGAAAGAAAGAAAGAAAGAAAAAAGGAAAAATAAAACACATCCAAACTCATTTTATGATGCCAGTATTATCTGGATACCAAAACCAGAAAAGGACACTACTGGAAAAGAAAACCACAAGCCACTATCCCTCAGGAGTGTAGATGCAAAAATGGTCAGTAAAATACTGGCAAAGTCAATTCAGCAGTACGTTAAAAAGATCCTTCATAATGACCAAGTGGGATTTATCTTTGGAATGTAAGGATGGTTCAATATGTGCAAATCAACCAAGGTGATCAAGGGATCATCTCAACAAATGCAGACAAAGCACTTGACAAAATTCAGCATCCTTTCATGATAAAATCTATTAACAAATTAAGGATAGAAGGAATACATAGAAGGAATACATCTCAACATAATAAAGGCCACATGTGACAAGCCCAAGCTAATGTCATGCTCCATGATGAAAGGATGAAACTTTTCCCTTTAAGATTAGGAACAAGACAAAGGATCCCACTCTCACCACCCTATTCAGCATGGTGCCAGAAGTTCTAACTGGAGCAGTCAGGCAAGAAAAATGAATAAAACATACCAGAATTGGAAACAAAAACAAGATCGTCCATATTTGCAGATCACATGTATGTGTGTGTGTGTGTGTGTGTGTGTGTATATATATATATATATATATATATGTATTTCTAAAGACTTTAAACTCCTAAAGACTCAACCAAAAAAATCCTCATATCTAATTCATGAATCAGCAAAGTTTCAGGGTACAAAATTAACATCCGAAAATCAATAGCATTTCTATACACTAACAACAAATTTTACTAAAAAGAAACAAATTGATGCCATTTACTATTTCATCAAAAACAAAATACTTAGAAAATTAAGGAGGTGAAAGATCTCTACTATGAATACTAGTAAACATTGATAACAGAATAGAAGATGAATAAATGGAAAGGTATCCTATATTCATGGATTGGAAGAACGAATATTGTTAAAATGCTAATACTACCCAAAGCCACTTACAGATTCAATGCAATCCCTATCACAATTGTAATGACATTTTTTTACAGAAGTAGAAAAAAAACACTCCTAAAATTTATATGGAATGATCAAAAAAATAATAATAACCAAAGAAATTCTGAGAAAGAAGAACAAAGCAGGAGACTCACAAAAATTAACTCAAAATGGATTAAAGACTTAAATGGAAGGGGCGCCTGGGTGGCTCAGTCGGTTAAGCCTCCGACTTCAGCTCAGGTCACGATCTCACAGTCCATGAGTTCGAGCCCCGCATCGGGCTCTGGGCTGATGGCTCAGAGCCTGGAGCCTGCTTCCGATTCTGTGTCTCCCTCTCTGTCTGCCCCTCCCCCATTCATGCTCTGTCTCTCTCTGTCTCAAAAATAAATAAACGTTATAAAAAATTAAAAAAAAAAAGACTTAAATGGAAGACCTGAAATCTTGAAACTCCTAGAATAAAAAATAGGAATAAAGCTTCTTGACACGGGCCTTCGTAATGATTTTTTGGAAAGGACACCTAACGCACAAAGAACAGAATAAAAAATAAGCAAATGGGAGTACATCAAACAAAAGATTCTGTACAGCAAAAGAAACCATCCACAAAGTAAAAAGACAACCTATGGAATGGGGAAAAAAAATTGCAAACCATATATCTGATAAGGAGTTAACATCCCAAATATATAAAGAACTTACACAACTTAATAGCAAAAAAAAAAAAAGAAAAAAAAAGGTAACTCAATTTTAAGGCAGAGGACTTGAGTAGACATGTTTCCAAAGAGGTTATAGGAAAGGCCAGCAGGTACATGAAAAGATGCTCAACAGCACTAATTGTTAGGGAAAAGAAATGGGAATAAAAACCACAATGAGGTATCTCCTCGCACCTGTTAAAATGGCCATCACCAGGAAGACAAGAGAACACAAATGCTGGCGAGGGTGTGGAAAAGAGGGAGCCCTTGTGCACTGTCGGTGCCCTTGTGCACTGTTGGTGGACACTACTACAGAAAAAATTGGTGCAGCCCCTACAGAAAACTGTATGGAAAATCCTCAAAACGTGAAAAACAGAGGTGCCATATGATCCAGCAGTTTTGCTTCTGAGAATATATCCAAAGGGAATAAAAATTAACTCCAAAAAACATTTGCACCCATGTTTAGAGCAGCATTATTTGTAAGAGCCAGGGCTTGGAAACGACCTAAATGCCCATGAGCGGGTAAAGAAAATGTGAGATATGTGTGTGTGTGCGCACACACACACACACACACACACACACACGCACACACACACAGAGGAATATTATTCAGCCATAAACAAGAGGAAATCCTACCATTTGTGACAACACAGACCTTGGAGTAAAGTAAACCAGACAGAGAAAGACAGATACTATATGATCTCAGCTGCACGTGGAATCTAAAAGAAAACAAAACACACTCAGAAAAAGAGATCAGACTTGTGGTTAGCAGAGCTGGGAGTGGGAGAGGGGGATTGGAGGAAGGTGGTTCACAGGCACCAACTTCCCGTTGTAAGATAAATAACTAGGGTGTGATAATGAGCGTAATAAACATGCTGTATGATACGGAGGGGAGCTGTTAAGAGAGTAAATCCTAAGAATTCTCGTTTTTAAAAAAAAAGCAGAAATCAGCTCTCCTTTAGTCTCTATGAGCGCAGATTTCTACTCTTTGGCATTTCACCTCTACCAACTGTTGTTTCAGAGTCTTTTGCTTTAGTATCTCACCCTCACGCCCTCCTCCGTCTGTGCATGGTGCCGGTGGATAACTGCGGAGAGGACGAGGCTCTGGCTGCCGCTCGCTTGTTCTGTGATCCTGCACAGATCATTTATCCTCTCTGGGCCTTGGTTTCCTCATCTGTCGAGTGGGGGCATTAATGCTGGTACCAACCTCATGGGGTTGTTTTAGAGAGCCAACCAGCTGCTGCAGGTAAAGTGAAGCTCAGACTGAAGCCCGGCGTGTGAAAGGGCTAAGTGATGAGTGTTGTTATTTTCATTATTATTATCGTGAGAGGGCCTCTAACAGAAAGAAAGAACATTCAGCACCTGAAGCACCAGCGGACTAGAGACAGATGATTTCCCTGTCGCCGCTTATCCCTAGGGATGCAGAGATCAGTGTCCCCCAGCTCTGTCCCAGCTCTGTCCCAGTTCAGTCCCAAAGCCTAACGGGGAAGGCAGATGTGAATACAGCCCACTGTGTTTGATACTCTGCCAGGGAGGTGGGCAAAGTGTGCAGGGAAATTACATGACCCCAAACACATACCTGTGAGGCCCACAACCCTGGATAGTCTGTCTTAGGCGTTTGAGCTCTGTTTTTCCAAGACTGAGAGATGGGAATGGCATGGGAGATGTTCTGAGAGTCAGAGTTAGATGGGCTCTTGGGTTAGACTAGCAACATATGACCCTCTGGGCGTTTGTTTGCCCATCTGTAAAATGGGTAGAGGGACAACTTTCTGTCAGATAGGATCCTCGCGAAGATCTGTGTAGAGGGTAGCATCTGATCCATTACAAAGGCTTTGCGTATTTGATGGGAATGCCAAAAACAGCTTTATCTTACTTGGTCGAATCGAAAAGATTTCTGAAAATCAGATTCTGTATTAAATTTGATAGAGAGCTTATGACATAAACCAGTGGTTCTCAAACTTGCATGTACATCAGGCTTTTTAACAGCCAGATTGCCGAGCCCCATCCCCAGAGTCCTGATTCTGTAGGTCTGCTGGGATCTAAGAATCCGCATCTCACGCAAGCTCCCAGAAGTTGCTGATGCTCGGTCTTCGGGCCCCACTTTGGGAAACATGGACGTCAAGGTGTCCCATGCCGCTAACACAGAGGAGAATCACTTCTTATTTATATATCTCTTCCCCTAATTATTCCCCTATTATTTTCAAGACTGCAATTTTTATCTTTGAGGTTAATTTAAAAAGGAAGCTTTCAGTACATCTGGTGTGTGTATGAATTGGACCCAGCTCAGGGATTTTGCTCTTTCGTTTAATCTTGGCTTGTCCCTGTGGATCCATGAGTGTCAGGGCTGATATTTCTGATTCCCTATTTGTGCCAAATGGAGGCTCATTTGCCCAGCCAGGCCTGATGTCACAAGCCCTCCCTCCCGCCCCATCAAATGACAGGAGGCATTCCATTATGCGATTTCCAAAATACGATCGCTCCCAAGAGTAGAGAAAGAAAATTTATTCAAGATATTTTCTTAAAAATTAATGTTGATAATCAATCTTGTGACATTTGCTGTGTGCCAACAAATCAGGTGAGGCTGTGTTCCCTGTTTTATTGTGCATGAGATTTAGCTTTACCTGATGAGTTTCATAAAGCCTTGTTCCTACGTAAGATGATTCATTCCTTTAGTTATTCGCTCATTGTTTTTGTCGGGTGTTTATTGACAGTCTACTCAGTGCCAAGCTCTACACTAAGTTGTGAAAACAGAGATAAATATAGACATTGTCTATTCAGGCAGTAGGAAGTTTATAATGGGTTTTTAGTTGTTTAAGGACAAAGGCATTTATGGTTTTTGTTTCACGCGGCACCGCACTTGATAAGTTTTGTCACTGGTTGATTCTGTTGCTGTTGTCCGTCTGGAGGCAGTATTTCTATCGTGCCCAGCAATTCTTGTAAGCGATAATATATAATAGCCAGATTTCTTGGGTCCCCACAAAGACAAACAAGATATTTTAAAAAGCTGGTAATTAAGTAGAGAAAGTAAACATCTAAAAATGTATCTGTGGTGCAGTGTGACAGAGAACAATACCAGTAGCCTGTGGGGGAAATGATTTATCTGTCTGCGATGCTTAGAGAAATCTTCCTAGGTGAGATAATATCCGAGGTGGGTTTCAGAAGCGGAAAAAACTGTTCTCATATTAAGCGTTCAAGTCCGTTTCCCCCACTGTGGCTCCG
Source organism: Panthera leo (assembly GCF_018350215.1). Lineage (NCBI taxonomy): Eukaryota > Metazoa > Chordata > Mammalia > Carnivora > Felidae > Panthera > Panthera leo. Next base: position 56,397,405 of record NC_056693.1, read on the forward strand.
GGAACGCCAGCATTTCACCACGAGGAGATGAACTGTAGTCTAGGGCTCCCATCCATGGCTGAGAAACCCAGTTCTGCTACTTTCGGGCTGGGTGCCTTTGGCCAAGATCACTTAATTTTTTGAGCTTCATCTCTCATTCAAAAAACAGGAATAACATTACAGCCCACACAGGATTGTTGAGAGAGATAAAATGAGATAATATTTGAAAAGCACTTAGTATATATTGCCTGACATGTTGTAAGCACTTAATAAAATTACAGTTGCTTTAATTACTATAATTATCCCAATGTTGATGGGTGTCACAGGATACAAAGTCAATTGACTCAGGTCTGGGAAATTAGACCAGTTTACGGTGTGCGCGTCTTTTTAATGGTGGGGTCTTCAGAACCTTCCAGAGACAAAAGTGTGTTGCAAATCAACAGGAGGAATGTTCGCTGCTGTATCCCCGAGCACATTTGAAAGGAAACCCTTTAACCATTGTGCATCTGTCAGAACTGGGGTTCATAGCCCCCCAAATTAGCCCATTCAGCCAGGGGACTTTCTTTGCCTAATAATGGCACTGCCTTTATATTTCATGATTGTCAGCTTACCACGGATCTATGCTTCCGGTTCAAAATGACTCCACAAGGTATATGCCTCCTGCGTTCCCAGGCAAAGTGGGTGCGTGGGTGCCTTCCAAGGAGGTTACAGAGGAGTTCTCACCTTTACTTTTGCAGCTGTATCTGCAGTGGCCTCTGAGGGACTTGGGGATGTCACTGGAGCTGCTTGGGGAAAATCGATTCACTCCAGATTCTTGGTGAAACACTGGCAGGTTCTCCAAAAAAGCCCCACAGGGCGGCTGCACCTACACAGAGCAGGCGTGGAGGGGTGACGATGCACCAGAGGAAAGCAAGTCTGCTTTTAGATAAAATTCACCAGAAGACACCTTTCCATACACACCTTCCTGGGCATTGCTTGTGTATGTCTGAGAAAAACGACTCAAAAGTAAGCTCTGTTTTGTGCACGTGGTACCCCTTCCCAAAAGAAATCTGGTCAGGTCAGCCCTTTTGCTAACCTTTTTTAATTCAGAAAGTACCTTTTTGGTATAAAAATGAGAATTCAGCCCTAATTGTCCCACTTTGACATTGCTATTTTTACGTCTTCTAATCTGTGTCTGCCAACCTCCTATTTACATCATTTTATATTTTACTTTTTTATCTAATATATCATAAGCATGTCCCAGATAGCTGCCCAGTCATTATAATTACAACCTTTAGCGACTACATAATGGCCCATCAAATAGCTGAACCTAATTTATTTGCCCATTTTCCTACGGTTAAACATCTCGGCCATCGATCGTCACTTAGCTGCAAAAACTATGTTTTAAGAAATCATATGTGGAACTTGAATATGTTTTATTGATTCTTTTTTTCCCCTTAATATCTAAAGTGAAACCTAATTAGCTTCATGTAAATACTCTCAGAATATAATAAAAAAAAATGGGGCGCCTCGGTGGCTCAGTCGGTTAAGCATCCAACTCTTGGCTTGAGCTCAGGTCATGATCTGGTGGTCCATGAGTTCGAGCCCCGCGTCGGGGTCTGTGCTGACATCTCAGAGCCTGGAGCCTGCTTCCGATTCTGTGTCTCCCTCTCTCTCTGCCCCTCCCCCGCTCACACTGTATATTTCCCTGTCTCTCAAAAATAAATGTTAAAAAAAATTTCTCCTAATTTCTTGTTACTATTGCCTCCCACCAAAGTCCAGATCTGTGGTCAGAGATAATCCCTGTATTAGCTTAATTTCCGTCTTCTAGACATTCTTGTCTATATTTACAAACAAAATAGACACATGCTGTGAACATGGGGTTATACGGAGGCATAGCGTTTTTTAACTTGCTTTTTGTCCCACTCAGTATGTCTTGGTGATGTTACTGTCGCTGCGTTCAGATACGCCTCGTTCTTTGCACCTGCTGCAGGATATCCCACGAGACGGGTGTCCCTGGGGTCCCTCCTCAGGCCTTCTCCAGTAGGCAGTTTGGCAGCTTACGATCTGCCGTCATCACACAAAATGATGCACAGTGTCCCTGTGTCTGCTCTGGGTCCTCTTAGCTGTCCTGGTGGTGGTGGTTCCAGGGATTTGTGTTGAAAACCCCCAGTGTGAGAGGCTTCGTCTCGTCAGCTACTGTGGATAACGTAGATAGCGATGCAATAAACCTTGAAAGCCGATTGCCCCTCTCCCCACTTTCTCCTGAATCTCATCGGGATGTATGATTGGACGTAGGACGAAGGGAACAAGGCTAGTAGTGGCCCTTTTGTGATGCGTGACGCCTACTGTTTTCCAAACCTGGTTTTTACCACCTGCTCTGCCTGTGGCACCCTGTGGATCATCCACTTTCAAAGCCCCCTGCTCTCCACCCAGGACGTTACACGTGATCCAGCGACTCTCGAACAAACACGTGTGCACCTGTAAGAGAATCTGAATCCCTTGCTGTACAAACTGGCTTTCACTGCTCTTCTTAAAAATGTCTGATGCACTTTCCAATCCAAATAACGACAACAGCAGTCGCAGCAGCTGATTCTCACCGAGTGTTTTCTTCGTGGGAGGTGCAATGGTGATGCCTTCGCAAATACCTTAGTCCATTTCATTTTCAAAAGTAACCTGTAAGATAGGAGCCATTATTATCCTGTTTTCCAACGTGAAAACCGACGCTCAGACAGGTACCAGAGTTTGCTCAAGGCCACAGACCTCGTAGGTTATAGACTTGGGACACGAACCCGGTTTGTCTGGCTTCAAAGCTTGGCTTCTTCGTCCACGTGTGGTACAACTTGCACCACGGGCGGTGGGACAAGGTGTGTGACACAACCTGAGCAAGCTCCCCGTAACCCCTGCGCCTGCCCCTAATGGATGGCAGCCGGATGTTCAATTGAAGACAGGTATTTTCTGAGCAGCTAAAATGCACGAAGCCTGCAGGGTGCCTGGGTGGCTCAGGCGGTTAAGCGTCCGGCTCTTGATCTCTCAGCTCATGAGTTCGAGCCCCGCATTGGGCTCTGTGCTGACAAGCATGGAGCCTGCTTGGGATTCTCTCTCTCTGCCCCTCCCTATCACACTCTATCTCAAAAATGAAGAAACATTAAAAAAATAAAATAAAATGCATGAATCCTGGTGTGAACACTGGTCCCCCTGGGGGTCTGGGAGACGTCCCCCACCCCACCCAGTTCTGTCTTACCCTTTCATGGACTTGTCGCTCATGGCTTCCATAAGCCATCCCCCCCACCCCCTGGGATTTGGGTGTGCATTCTGGCACACTGTTCTCCAGACTTTGTTTTCTCCAAGTGCTTGCTCTCGTGTTTTCCCTCTCGGGGGCTCTGGCCCCTGCTACAGGACGATTTTTCATTTACTGTTCACTGCTCCCATTTGCATTTTCCCCAAAGGCCTCCTGGTAGCCGCAAAGCTTTGCAGGATGTCCTACACCAAATCTTTCACACCAGCGTCTTTGGGAGAGCGGCCCGCTCCTGCTTTTCGTTTGTCCTGTGTCCCTTCAAGTGCAGACCCAGGCCAGCGTCACTTCCTGCCAGCGGCTCTGCTCTCCCTGGGGAAGAGTCTCCCTTTCTCTCTCTGTGCTAGCTGGAAACAAACCACTAATTGAATTTCCCCTTTCATAGCTCTGAAGATATGACAGGCTAGTGCCTCCAATTAGTTTCTTAGACCGCGGCGAGGAAGAGACATGTTCTGCCCTCACAAACACAACCTCCATCGCTGCAGGGAGGTTGCAGTCGTTCTGGGCCTTTCTGGTGTGTGTTCCAGCAGCTGATGCCGGCTTGTTCAGAGACTGGGCAGCTGCAGTCCCTCGTGCACCTGGTACTGACGAGGAGGTGACGATGCGCGGGGCGCTGGGTCCCCGCTGCTCCCACGGCAGCCATCAGGGCACACGCGTCCCCTGCTGACCAGAAGCCACGAGGCAACACGGGGAAGTCAGGATGTGGAGGTTCTGGGTGTCTTGAAAGTTTAGCTAGATCGGAGGTACCAGGGCCCCATATGTGGAAAAAGAGAGCAGTGGAGCCCAGTGTCAGGTGCCGGGGATACAGAGATGTGTCCATATGGCCCCTGACTCTGGGGAAACCCAAACTCTGGTGCCAAAGCCATGTAAGAGATCAGTTGGAGGGGGCTGAGGGATTGTGAATGTACAGAGTAACTGTGGCTTCGTGGAACGGGGGTTCATCCTTTCGTGGGTTCAGAGGGGGCTTCAAGGAAGAGTAGACGTTTCAGTCCCTTTCGAGAGTTTACCAAGTGGGTACTGGGAGGAAGGATATTCAGACAGCGGAGAAATATTTGCACAAGTCCACGGCATGGCACGTTCAGGGCGCAGTGAGTAGCTAGAGGTGTGGGAAATACACGTGCGGAAACCTGAGGGAGCTGGCTCAGCAAATCACAAAGGACCTGACAAGGCCTGATTTTGCCTTTGGGCTCCATCCCGTAGGGGATGGAAGACAGAGGATGAGCCAGAGCACCTGGGCACAAGCCGTGTCTCTGCCACTTATGAGCCGCGTGGCCTTGGCAAGCTGTTATTAACCTCCCCGGTTTCCTCATCTGTTAAATGGAAATAATCAGAGCACCGACACCATGGGGTTGTCTTAGGGGTCAGATCGGAGAGCACATGTGACACTCTCAGCAGCAAGGGCCAGCTTCTTACCTAAGTGCTCGATAAGTATGAGCTATTGTTATTATTACCAGTGTTGTTAATGTCAGCATCTATTGCCATAGAAGTCCCTGATGCACAGTGGGTGGTGATGGGCTTTGAAGTCAGGTGGGACCTGGGTTCGATTCCTGGGTCTGCCAGCTCTCATTGCACGGCCCCTGAGCATATCACCTAATCTCCAAGAGCTTCCCTTACCTCCCCTGCCCCTCAGGGAATGTAAGTCTCTGCCCCCCAGCCCCGTTCTCGGCACAGAGTCTCAATAAATGACAGCTGTTATTTTTTTTAAGCTTTGTTTATTTATTCTGAGAAAGAGAGGGAGAGCACAAGCAGGGTGAGAGACAGGTAAAGAGAGAAGGAGAGAGAGAATCAGAAACGACTCAATACAAGTGAGCCGTTGCACCCCCTCTAGCCCCACCCCACCCAGCACTTCCCAGCATGATCGCCCTTGACCCCATGCCTGCATTCCTCTCCAGGCGTGTCCCCTGCTTATCTAAGCACACATATGTACACACGGGCCTGCCCTTTGTTTTGATTTGATTTTACAAAACCATGGAGTTATAGAATGCAGTTTATCTTATAACTGGTCTCTCCCCAACCCCTGCAAAAAAAAAAAAAAAAAAAAAATTAAAAGAAGGAAGCAGTGGTCATGTTTCCATGACAATACAAATTCTCTCTCTTTTTACAAATGGCTCCATAACACCGTGATTCACTCGGGTTTTTTCCTCTTGTTTTGAAACCTGCTCCATCAAGAAGCAGTCTCCTTTGTGGACTCTCCTTACATACCAACACCTTTCTGACCTATTGGATCCGTTCCCAATGGCGCGACTCCCTGTTCCCAACGTTCAGTGCCCCGCCTCTGCCGATCCTGGACCCCAACACCCATCATCCCTTCCCCTGCCCGAACCCAGGTTTGATGAGACCTCCATATCACACCAGGGTTCAGCAGTGAGAGAAAACCCAGGGCCACCAGGGATCACCCCCCCTAGTGTCAAGAAATGGAAATGTCACCATGCAAAAGCTGTGTTTACAGACTATGAAATGACCATTGTTCATGCATTCCTTCTTTTTACTTTCCACCCCTCCTGTCAATCCCGACCCAAACCCTTGGTTTCTCTCTCTGACTAATCTAATTTAGACATCAAAATGGCCAATAGAAACTCTCTTTCTTTCTTGTTTTCTGGATACAGCAAAATGTACAGGATTCCCATTTCGTAGTTTTATAAAAACGGGGGGGGGGGGGGGGATCTTATAATGAAAATAACAGAACTCAGAAGATCCGCTGGCCTTTTGTCCAAAAAGATTTTGTTAGCCCTGGGATGCAGCAGTGCTGTGAATAGGAAACTATCTGGATCACCTGTTTACGCTGAAAGCTCTCCTTCTTGGCAATGGGGGAGGGGACAGAGGAGACACGATTACATTATCAGGCAGAAACACATGACTATAAATAATTAACTCTCTCATGTTTCATGAGCCTTAACCTCCTACTTCAGAATGTTTATTTCCTTTATTTCAAAATGTTTATTTACTTTTCTCCATTGACTGTAATTAATTTTGCCTTTGGCTCATAAACAGGTAGAACTGAAAACTTTTGCATTTGCATTTTTATCTCGAAGCACCCCAACTAATTAAACTTTCCAATTTGGTCTCCCTGTTGCCGTACCAGAGCCACAGAGAAATGGCTGACAGGATCACAGGTTTGTGACCATTTTGCTAAGGAAGAGGCAGAAAGAGCTTTTGAAAATTATAATTGTGTTACGGAACTGCTAAAGCAGAAACGTGTATTAGGGTTCTCTACATCACAGGAAGAGATAAGTCAGCAACCGGGGTACAAGAGAGGCGAAAAAAAGGGTCTAGAAACTGCAAAATGGTGAACTTCCCTTGAGCTCTAGAAAAAGTGTAGGATGAGTTAATATAAAAATGGATCATGTGCATCTCTTATATGTAAGAGATGAATCACTGAATTCTACTCCTGAAACCAATACTACACTACATGTTAACTAACTTGAATTAAAATAAAATCCTGGAAGAAGAAACCCAGATCATGAGCGTATAGTTTTCAGTCATGTTACTCACCTGGTGAAAGAGGAACCCCCAAGGCATAATGTATGTAGAGTTCGATCTGACTCATGGCAAGTTCTCCTATGGTATCTCAGGAATTCTTAAAAAAGGAGGACACCATCTTTTAAAAGGTAAAAAATTCAAGACACTATCTAAGAGAATAATTAACACATTTCACTGATAACGGAAAGTAACCAACCAGAGGATATAAAGAACTCCTAAACTCAGTAAAAAAAAAAAAAAAAAAAATTAAGAGATGTAAGAGATATAAAGAAACATTTCACAGGATGAGAAACTTAAGTGACCAGGGCGCCTGGGTGGCCAGTCGATTGAGCGTCTGACCTCAGCTCAGGTTCGTGACCTCACAGTTCGTGGGTTCGAGCCCCGCGTCGAGAGCCTGGAGCCCGCTTTGGATTCCATGTCTCCCTCTCTCTCTGCCCCTCCCCCGCTCATGCTCTGTCTCTCTGTCTCTCAAAAATAAATAAATGTTAAAAAAAAAAAAACACATAAGTGACCAAAAATGCCTTAAAAAAATCAGTTTAAACTCACTGGCCATCAGTGAAATTCAAAGAACAACTGCGATTCAATATGGTTTTATGTCTACCTGATCGGTACCTGTCAAGTCTGGAAATAGCACGTCCTGGCAATAAAGTGCGAACACCGGTCCCCTCACCCACTGCCTCTGGGAGTGTGACTGGGGCAACGTTTGAAGAACCGTTTGCCATTATCTGCTACCGTTGAAGATGGGCCGCCTACTCCTGGGTCTGTACCTGCAAGGGATTTTCTAGGTGCTCCTGGACACACGGACAGGGCTGTTCCCAGCAGCATGGCTAGCAGTCACGAAAACAGGGAACATCTGTATACTCACTAAGGAAGCACCCGGAATAAATGACAGCACAGTCATCTGGCGAACCGCGCAGGAGCGCTGACAGATCTCCAGAACATACTGTGCCACGAGACACACAATGCGCAGAAAAATACATACAGTACAATTCCAGTTACGGAGAATTCAGAAGTGCAAAAAAAAAAAAAAAATGAATATATTTAGAGACAAAGAGTAAAACCATGAAGGAAAACAATGCATTAAGAGATACAAAATTCCTGATGGGGGGAATGAGATGGAAGGAAATGTGCAGGGCTACAGCGTCATTGTCTAGGGTATGTGCTAAGCTGGGTGCCGGGCAGAAGTGAATCGAATTGTTCCTCGTGCCTTGTGGTATGTTGTGTGTGTACGTGCATACACGTACATGTGTATTTACACATATTCCTGTGTATGTAGGAAACAATTTAAAAAAGAGAAGAGAAATATGGACTAGGTTTACATCCATTAGCACTAATCTTCTCTCCTGCAACATCCGTATCGATAACTTATCAAAATCATGGATCATCCAGCATAGACATGGGAGACCTAATATCTCGGATGATTGAACCCGGTTTCTGGAAAGCTGAGACACATTGCGTGAACTGATGACTTCATGTCACAGAGAGGAATGTAAGGCGTTCGCCTTGACGTTCTTCAAAGGCAGTCACTAGGTCAAGGTGATACCCTCTATGTTCCACAGCAGTCCATGTGAAAACACCGTTTGGGGTCTTAGTCGACCACAAGCTCAAAAGGAGCCTTCTGTATAAATGCTTGTCCGAAGAACGAACTTCCACTTTAGGAGCAATGATTATCCTCTCAAAGCCAGCACGGGTCAGGCCACATCTTGCATGTTTTGATTTGAATTGGAAGTTGACAGATTACAATAAGTTCAGAGGATGGTGACTACTGATGAAAGAGATATCAGCCTACAAGTGTTGAGTTTGTTGGAGGGGGATTTGGAAGAAGCAGAGCAGAACCAGAGGCTTCCAGAAAATTGGTTCCAGCTCATTGTGCACACAATCATGCCAGTAGTCAGAGATGCCCCTCCAAAAAGCGGTGGGCTGCCTTGTAAGTTGAGAGCTTTGGGTCCCTGGAGTGTTCAGACAGGATAACTCCCTCTTCCTGCAGTTGTGCTCAGAAGGCAGACTCCACGGCTCTCGTGTCCCTTGGCTTCTAGGAGTCTCTAAGAACAACCAAAGAGAAGTCACAGGGGGAAAGAGGAAACCATTTTTATTTCCCTGAGACTGAGGGGGACTGTGGAGCACATAGGGCAGATGGCCAAGTTCAGTCCCTTCCACACCTGCCCTACTGTTCCTGAAAGCAGCAGTGACCGCCCTGCACAGGAAACATTGGTCTGTTCAGCGGGACCTGTCTCTCTGCTGACGTCACCCCTGGGAAAGAGGCTGCTGTCACCCGGGTTCCGGCTCTGCTTAGGGAAAGAACTTGGGCTTGTTTTATTTTTCCTCACGATTATGTCCAATAGAGGCTGTTTGAGGGCCCTTCTTCATGTCACCCTGTCTCTGGAATTCAGGCTGACAGAGCAGAGCACCCGCTTTCTAGAACACTGGCAGTGGTATCACAGAGGGAGAGAGAGCCTGGCACATTACACACCCTCTCTTAATGCTCCCGCTCGAAACAGACACACTTTCTTGTGCTTACATCCCATAAACCACACCTAAGTCCAACAGAGGAGGTGAGACAGTCCTTCCGTGGGCCCAAAGGAGAACTGGAGGCATTTGTTGACAGTAGGAGCGATCACCACAATCAGTATGGCTGGATGGGGAGGGACATTGGCCAGCCCATGAAGGTCTTTGTGCCGTGTTCTAGAATTTTTACTGTATCTGGCAGAGCCACTGAAGGATATCCAGTCTGGGAATGACACGTGGCTCGTTTTACGAATCGGATATCCCAGAGATGGTATTCATTTGTTCCACAAACATTGGCGATACATAGCAGACAAGGTCCGCCTTCCATTTGGTGAAGCTGGAGGGGGAAATCATCAGTGAACAAACTCAACATCTGGTGGCCTCTCAGATGGCCATAGGTTGTAGGAAGCAAAGTAAAGATGGGGTAATGGTTTGAACTAGGGAGAGAAAACAGGCTCGCAGCTGTAAGACGAGAGAGAGCCGTGAATACATTCAAAAGCTCACAGGAGGCAGAAGGAACAGAACTGGGTCATCTTACAGAACTGAGAGCCAGCAGTGGGTTGAGACGTGCCTGGGGCACGAGGCTTTGGTAAACACGAATCGAATCTGAACCTAGATTTGGAATAGGTCGTTTGAAGCGCTCTGTCCCCATGGACGTAGACGTGACATCAAGCCTTTTTCAGGCGAGTGGGTGACTTGGTTTATGAGGATGGAAATTTTCACCAGGGCTTGAATAAAGAGTCAAGTCGATGGGAGCTGCCTTTTCCATTGATAAGAGCAACTCCGAGGGAGAGGAAGATGCTTGGTGCCTGAGTGGCTGCAGCAGTGGGACGCTTCCTTGGGGCCGTCACAGCAGACCTCCCCCCCTGCTAATGGATGGTCTGCAGGTGACCTTGTGTGCCTTTCTGTGCAACAAGAGAATGAGCTTCCAAGCACAGCTGTCTCTCCAGCCCCTCTCTTTCTGTCCACACAGTCCACAGCTCTTTCAGCTGAGCGAGCGTGTAGCAAACTCTGCTTCCCACTTGTGGGCCCTTTGGGCACCGTGACCAGACACACTGCTGGCTCGGCTCCGCGTGCCCCGCCCCCAGAACCACAGAGGCTGCAAGTGAAGGCACCCCCCAAGAGGTCTGATACTCCCCCTCCCACAAGGCAGGGTTCCCTCCTGGCACCCCGTGGCAGGTGGCCTTTGAGCCACACGCACAAGGTCAGCGGTGGGAGCTCATGTCAACCTACACACACGTGTTCCCCCCCAAGACCCATGCACTGGTCCTAACTGGGATTCACACGGAATTATTCCATCTTGACTTAAATAAGAAACCATTGGAGTATTAGAAGGTGATGTGCCCCCAGTTTAGGGCTAGGCTTTTTCCTGTCTTTTTACCTTTTCCCTTTAAGTCTTGAAAAGGTGACTTGAGACTCCAGACACGACAGGCCCAATTCCCACAATTCATCCTCATACCTCGATAGTCTGCTGTCTACACTGCCCACCGCCCCCTCTCCTCCTGACATCCTCTGGTGTATCTCCTTCCCTCGTAGCCATGGGGATCAGCTTGCTCCAGGATGCCAGCCGTGGTCTGAGTAGGACAGAATCCAAGGGTGGGGGTGGAGGGTTCTAACCCTCTCCCTAAAACTCGCACCTCAGCACGGGGAAGAAATCTAACCCATAACAGCTGACATTCAAGGAACGTTCTTATCAAGCCCCTTGCACTCGGTTTCTTACAAAGCCTCTTTCTGCTCCAACATTTTGCGGTTCAAAGAAGAAAAAAAAAATACACCGTACACATTTTTCTTTCTTTAAAGATTGGAAAGAAATGAGAAAAAGCTTGTCTTGTCCATGTTTTTATAAAAATATAAAGCATGTGTCCTCTCTGATAGAGCTATTTCTTTCCCTCTAAATCCAGCAGAGCCCATGATCGAGCTTAAGCGTCAGTGAGTGTCACACATTCGTCTTCCTGAGCCATGCTGCTGTGTTTCTGAAAAGATAACGCAGCTTCCGTGGGATCTGAAACCTGGAGATTTAGGAAGTGGCCCTTCCTGTGTCTTCGGGGATTGAGCCTGGGAAACACGTGCATCATCAGCTGACCCCAAGAACGCAATTTATGACCTCCGAGAGCAGAGGCCCAGTGGCGGCTCTTGGCGGATGATTCTTGAGAAACTGATCCCGAAACATTCCTTGGGTGATAGACACTTGTGTATTTCTCCCACCTGGGCCTGCCCTGCCCTTGCTGTCTGCCTCTGTCTGCCCCGTTCTCGGCCACAGAGCACGTGCCCGGCACAGACTCTGAGTCAGGATCCATCAGGCACCGGACGTGTGACCTCAAGCCACTCAGCGCTGTTCCCTCACGGACGACGTGGGGAGAAGAACAGAACCTCTGTGAGGTCAGGCTCATGCTGTGGGGTTTAGCACAACTCCCCCCGTATGGAAAGCAGTCTGTGTGGTAGGCTGGATCATGGTCACCCAAAGATATCAAGTCCTGACACCTACAGCTTATAAATGTGATTTTTTTAATTAAAAAATTTTTTTAAATAAATGTTTATTTATCTTTGAGAGAAAGAGCATGAGCGGGTAGGGCAAATGGGGAACAGAAGATTCAAAGCGGGCTCCACGCTGACAGCAGAGAGCCCGATGTGGGGCTCAAACTCACCAACTGTGAGATCCTGACCTGAACCAAAGTTGGATGCTCAACTGACAGAGCCGCCCAGGCGCCTCTGATTTTTTTTTTTTTTTAAAGAGCCTTTGCACACGTGATTAAGTTAAGGATTCTGAGGTGAGGCGATCACCCTGGATTATGTGGATGGGCCAGTATTCCTTGGAGGAAAGAGGCGGAGGGAGACGACACAGACAGCAGAGGAGGCAGTGTATGGACAGCAGGGGCACAAATGTGGCCACAAGCCAAGGAAAGCCAGCAGGCACCAGAAGCTGGAAGAAGCAGGGAACAGATTCTCGCCTGGAGCCTTGAGACGGAACATGCCCCTTGATTCAGACTCCTGGCCTCCAGGGCTGGGAGGGGATACAGTTCTGTGGTCCGAATCTGCTCGGAATGCACTGATTTCTTACAGCAGCCCTATGCAACTAATGCAGTCAGTGAACGTGGAGCCATGAGCATCACTGGGACACAAGCCCATAGGGGACAGAAACCTGGTCTCCCTGTAGGCAATACATGCAAATCCTCCTGGGTGTTTGCTCAGCGAGAGTTCAGATTGCCGCCTCTCTGCTCCTCCCATTCTGTCCCCTTCTTTCACTGCCCCCCCCTCCCCCCGTTGCCTTCTTCTGTCCCTGGTGAGATTCGCGGCCTGCAGATCAGCCCCCAGGATAAGCTCTCGTGTCTCATGCACTAGCTGACTCCTTTCTTCCAGCGCCCACAGGCCCGGGCTTCTCACTGTGCACCTTCTGGGAAACGAGGGACCCCGGGTGTCTCAAGTGCACAGGACTCTGCCTCTCATCTCGGTGTTTCTCTTCTCTGCTGAGCTGGGTCTTTTGGACGGCGATGCTTGCCAGTGTAGCTGGACCGTCTCTGGGGCAGCACGTGTTCGAGGGCTTAGATTCAGGAGAAGCGAAATGTTCAGGAACGTGGAAGGCACGCGTTGGCTTATGGGAGCTCCAGACCTGTAACCTGGTGCTTTTCCAACTTGCAGACAGAGCCCCGAAGTTCCCGACTCCTCAAAATGTGGAATGTGCCCAGTCTTTTCTAGCAGGAGCGAGAGTTTGGAAGCAGCCCACAGGTGCTGTGTTTTCAGGCCGTGATACCTCTATGTGCTCAGTGTGTGGGCAGGCTATTCTGTGGAAGGAAATGCTCTAGAGACTTCTATGCCACGTGGTCACTGAGTAGTCGGGGCGGGGGGAGACCTTTCACCATGGGTAATGCAGGAGAAAGCAGTGGAGACGGCCCCCACCCTGAATCCCAGCTGGGAGCAGTGCAGACATTCTCAAATCACCTTCCCTAGGGTCCCAACACAGGACGCTGTCGGAGAAACCTTGAACGTGGTTCTTGGCAAGTGCCCGCATCACACTGCAGGGTGGCTCTGCGTCTAAGCCCCCCTGCCCCTCCCCCCGGCGAGACAGTCAAGACTGTCTTAGTCCTCTTCTCAGCATCCGCTGTCCTGATGCAGCACTGGCCACAAGGCAGCCCCAGTGGAGAGCAGTGGAACTGTGCAGAGACTTTCCAACACACGGGTAGAGTTCCTTCTTTCCTGGGCTGGGGACGGCCCCGACCCATGGAATCACATCTGACATCTGACAAGTACGAGACGCTTGAATTGTGCAGGCTGTGAAGGGTACCTCCCACACTGCTGTGCCAGCTATGGCCTCTCCAAACCCTGAGGTGACATGGGCTGACGGGCCACGAAGAGGGCCTTTGGGGGTGTCCGGTGAGGCTCACGCCCTTGTCCTGAATCTTTTACGTGCCCGCAAATGGTCTCTGGGTGATTCTGCTCTGTAATAGGCACCGATGACAGCCCTCGATGTCCCCTTGCAGATCTTTGGCTGTAGTGAACACACCCCGGATTGCACACCCTCTCTTTCTCCGTCAACTGTCCCTGCTTCCCCTGCCTCCAGATCCCTGTGCCGCAAAGGCCCTGCCGTGATGCAGGAGGTCAGAGGCAGAGAAGGGGATGTGAGGATGAAAGCAGAGCCCAGAGATTCAGAGAGGGATTTGACGATGCTGTGCCACGGACTTTGAAGGTGAAGGAGGGGCTCAGCAGCCAAGAAATGCAGGTGGTCCCTGTGCCGGCACAGCATTCCCTCTGCCACGTCATACTCATGACATCAGACCCTGGCTGTCCCTTCCCAGGGCTGTATGGGACGTTTATGAACAGACCCTGGCTAACAGGAGGAATTTCAGAAAGGACAGACAAGGCTAAGGGAAAGACCGAGATCAGGTTGGCAACTTAAAAGATAGGGCTGTGTTTTAATGATCTCTGGGTCACCCAGTGCGTAGCATCGACCCTGAAGTGTTGTTGAGGCTCAATATTGAGTTAAGATGACGATCACCTTCCTTGTACTTGATAGTCTACCTCTATTTATGCAACCGAAGATTACATTAAGAAGAACGAACCATTTCACACTTCCCCTGCATTCATCCATTCATCCATTCATTCCCTTCTACTTTTTTTTTTTTTTTTTTACCAAAAGTGGAGCCTCTGAACCACACCCCTCTCATCTTGTAAAAACAATGATATTCTCAAGGAACACAGAACTCTGGGCTGAATATTACAGATTTTAACTCATTTAACCCGCCCGACAACCCCATCAGATGAGTACCATTATTTCCAGGGGAGCATCTCAATCATGTACCTGTTGGCCCTCTCGGCCTAGGGAGCAGACGCCTCTGGTCTCTCCCCTATTTTCAAGAAGAGAACATTCCCATCTGGAAAGGCAGCACCATTAGAAATGCACGTGTGGGGAAAACAATTTAAAACCACACACGAAATGAGAAAATATTCCTACAGAGTGAGCCAGACCACGGTTGCATCTCCATTCATGACTAAATATTTATTGAGCCCCTTCTCTGTGCCTGGCTCTGTGGCATTCATACTAGGGTGAATCCAATGTGCATCGTTGAGTTTTATACGTATAAGGTATTCCCTGAGTGGTGTCCTGACGGCCTGGAAGAGGTCATGCGGCTTTCAGGAGTGACATTGACCATGGGAAGAATGAGCAGGGTGAGCAGAAATGACTCTTCAGCTCCATATGTGTCACTGAATGGGAACCATCATCAGGGAAGAAGCTTCACCACCCTTCCCCAGGCTGGGAGCCCACACGTCCGGAGGGCTCCTTCTTAGATCTCCATCCCAGCGCATTTAATTTCAGATTTGTGCGACCCTGATAAAGCTCCTTCATCAAGTTTTATTCTTCATAAAAGATCCATTTCCCCAGACTCATAAAGTGACTGCTTCTAATTCAGTGTTATTTTATAAATACTTTCATTGCTAGCATCAATCACAAGCAGCTGACTTTCGAGCCATAAAACAACAGCTTGCAACATCGCCATGTTACCCAATATGTATTTACTTATCAACTTGAAGAACACATGTTTGCAAAATCAGCAACATTATAACTCTGCTAGCAATTTGCCGGCACTTTCTTCCCATTGAACGCAAACCCTCAAGTCTCAGACGTGCCGTATTTCAGCATCCCGGCTCATTTTTATCTCCTAACTGCCGTAATCACCAGCCCTCCCGCCCCCGTGCAAACCTCCCCAAGCCCCTCATTGATCATGCCTGTGACTTCAGGCAGGTTATTTACCTAACAGGTGCGGTTCTGGGGTCTTCGATCATCTGTTCTGCACTACGACTCAGGGAACACCGGCCCTGCTGGTGCCTTGGACGCTCGATGTGGCTCAGAGACACCCCAGACAGGCTCGAATGGGTCAGAGCAGAGGTGTTCTGTAACCAGTCTGCAGGGAGACTTCTTGCAAATTATTATTATTGCAAATTATTATTATTATCTTTCAAAACGGAAATGACCTTATTCCCCTGGCAGGGCTGTCCTAAGAATTCTTGGCACATAGTAGGTCCATGCGCTCTTTTCTCTTTCTGTGGAATTACTGCAAAGGCCACCTCATCCAGGCCCCCTTACTTTACATGCATCTGCAGGCCAACATTACACACTGGCAGGTGTCTGCCCATTTTGCAGGTGAGAAAAAGGGGCTGTGTGAGGTTATGTGTATCGCCCAAATCACATAGTGAGTAAGTGGAGTATCAGAGCCTATGTCTGTTAGGCCAGGTTTCATCCCCAGACCCCTGCCAGGCCAGTAGATTCAGAATCTCTGAGGGTGGGTTTCAGGCAACAGGAGTATTTATTTTGTTTAAGTCTATTTATTTATTTTGAAAGAGAGAGAGAGAGAGAGTGGGCAAGAGGGGAGGAGGAGCAGAGAGAAGGAGAGAATCCCGAGCAGGCTCCGTGCTGTCAGTGCAGAGCCCAACACAGGGCTTGAACCCACGAACTACAAGATCATGACCTGAGCTGAAATCAAGAGTCACACACTTATTCAACAGAGCCACCCAGGTGTCCCCAGGAGACAAGAATATTTTTTAAATGTTGTATTTTTAATGTTTGTTCATTGTTGAAAGAGCACAAGCAGGGGTGGGGCAGAGAGGGGGACACAGAATATTAAGCAGGCTCCAGGCTCTTGAGCCCGACGTGGGGCTCGAACCCACAAACCATGAGATCGTGACCTGAGCCGAAGTCGGATGCTTAACCAACTGAGCCACCCAGGTACCCCCAACAACAGGAGTGTTTTTAAACCTTCCAGGAGATTGAAATGAGCAGCCAGGGTTGCCATGCATGGTCCCACGCCCTGTGCCTTCAGTGTCATGCTGCCGTGTGACCCAGATTTTCAAGGGGAAAATTAGAAGAGTCTAATCAAAAAGAGGAAGAAGGCAGGGTCGGGTCCAGCCACCGAAGGCACAGACCAGGAGAACAGCTGCTCTCTGGTGTGTATGGCGAGCTCAAGAGCTGGGAGCCAGAAGAGAAATGTGAAGTGTGGGCAGGTCTCCCAGGGCAGGGAACCCAGAGCTCGGGGAGGCGGGAGCTGCCCCCTGCACGGGTTGGACTTCTTAGGCTGTTACGTGATGCTTCTCGCCTGCTAGGGACGAAGCTTCTGGGGAAGCCAGGAGGTCTCGAGCAGTGGCCGCCGCAGCTCTAATGATGGAAACAGAGGCCTCTGCTCGGTGGCCTGGCTGACAGAAGAACGGACCTCTGACTGAGATGCCCTCTGCCCGCTGAGCGTCCCCTGTACATTTCCCAGGCCTCGGGCAATCTGGCGCCTGGCTCTCGGCCAGGACGGAATGCATCATTTGCAGAATGAAAATTCAGTGCCCCTTGTCCAGCAATTATTAAGAATAGCAGGAGGGCAACAGCAGGGCTTTAGACCAAGCGCGGGGCCTTTCTGAGCACAGCACCCTGAGCGGCTACACGGGTCCCTGGCCCAGGAAGCCGGCCCTGCGTCTGAGCTCACCTTGGACACCAGATCTGGCCAACAAACCGCAGCCTCTTCTGGCACAAGCATGTAATGAGGCGACCCCTGGTTCTGCACCCCTCTGCCCTCCCACGTCAGGAAACCACCGAGTCCCAGTGGCTGCAAAATACAAGGGTCTGGGTTCCTAAATCACAGCTGGAAAAGGGAGTGTCCTTGAAGGGTGCCCCAAACCGTCTGACTCTGAGGGAGAAAACAACCCCGTGTGTTAAGCCACTGATTGAAATTGCAGTACTGGTCTGGTAGGTCAGTCTAGGCCAGCCTAACGCAGCCCTCGATCTTAAAGAGCAGATCTGCTTTGCCTCTGCCCTTGAAAGAGACCTAAATGATCTAGGGACAACGGGTCCCATTGTTCACAGTTTACCTGGAAATTCATATGTAGTGCAAGTCAGGCGTGAATTATCTGCCTGTTTCCTATTCTAGCTCCATCATTACCCAAGCTGTAACGGAAGAGAGATGACGATCACGAAAATATTCATCCTTTATGTATCCATTCATTTATTCATTCATGCAGTCAGCAAATGTTTGCCAAACTCTTACTACATACAGAGCATTACCCCGGTGCCTTTGAAGACTTCCATGCTTTGAGTTACACAGATTTTAACCCAAAAAACTAAATAGTGTTCGTATTAGCGTATTCTTAAACATTACATCCTATGTATATTTGCATATTCAGTGGTATTAATATTTCTGCCACCATGTGGGAAATCGAGAAGAGACAGTATCTCTGCGCTCAGTGAGCTTCAAATCCAGAAGAGAGTTCTGGAGGTGTCTCTTTGTTTCAGGTGTTTGAGTGCAGGATTTTATTTTATTATTTTTTTTAATGTTTATTTTGAGGGGGGGTAGGGGAGGGGCAGAGAGAGAGGAAGACACAGAATCTGAAGCAGCTCCAGGCTTCTGGAGCCTTCCCAACACGGGGCTCGAGCTCACAAACCAGGAGATCATGACCTGAGCTGAAGTCGGACGCTCAGCTGACTGAGCCACCCAGGCTCCCCCTTGAGTGCAGAATTTTAAAAGTGTCTCTACTTTCTGAGACCTGACATCAGTAATGCTAAGATGGGGTCTCTGAGCCCGGGCACCCTGGGCAGCGGGGGCCACATATTCTTTGTGGCCTGGGGGTGTCCTGGGCACTGCAGGGGGCTTACTTACTTGCACCCACCGTGCGCAAGCGGTATCACACGCCCTGTCCCAGCTGCGCCAGCCAAAAATGTCTCCAGACACTGTGCCGTATCCCTTGAGGGATAACCTCCCGCCCCGTTGAAATCCCCTGCTCTAAGGAAAACTGCAATGACTTGTAAAACAATCCCTTAAATTGATTAAACAACAACAACAATACACGATTTCCTTTGGTTTCTTCTAGTATTTTATAGAAATATATTTGAGAAAATATTTGAGAAAAACTCTCGTATTTGAGAGTTTTGCTACCTTGTGCAAATCCAATACAAAGATTTATTACCTTGGAATATTAGGGATAGAGATCCCACTTAACATTGCTATTTTTGAAGGGTTTTAGGCAGCATGGGATCATTCAGCAGAGTATCCTGTATCCTTTAAAAAAGAGCTGCATAAAACAGGCATGGTAGGTAAAAAGATGAAACAGAATTCTTTAAAAGGCTTTTGAGAAAAATAGTACCTTAAAATTCCGGATGAGATGATTAATCAAGGCAATAAAATGAATCATGATAAGAGGCCCCCCAATTTTAGCCACGTGTTACATCTCAAAAACCCGTTTTCTTGCCTAAAATCTGGCCTGCCGCGGCACAGTTCAGTGGCAATTTGCCAGAAAAGCCGGGGTAAGGTGCCGTGAAGACTGAGCGAGGGGCAGGGGGGAGCCGAAGGATTCAAACAAATAATCATAAGGTGGTTTCTGTCGTCGCTATCTCTTCATCGGTATAAAAATAACCTCTGAAAACAGGTGGGAGACAGCCATCGCTCAATGTGTTACAACATATTACGTATCTGACTGCCGGTTGGTACTTAAAGAACCAGCCTGCTCCAGGGTAAGGTGCATTTGAGCAGGGAAGTCTATCGCACTTCAAACTAAGCCCATGGTGATTGCAGCTGCACATAGATGCTCGTGGCCGCTATTAAAGGAACGAGCAACTGTCTCAAGTAGAAGGTGTTCCCGTTTGTAAGAACAGGGCTGTCTTCCTGTTTGAAGGTACTTAACTGAAACCTGCATCAGGAGTATATACTTTGTGTCAGTTTGATTCTGTTCTATTCCGGGTGTGGTATGGAAATCCTTAGTTAACTAATGTGCTTGGTGGTCAGCATATGGGATGATTTAGTGGTGACATCATTAGGGGGCCCCAAAGCCCAACATTTGGGAAATGGGTTGCGTTTTATTGATTTCTGCGCCTGCACCTGTCCCTCTGTACTTTGGTGCGCCTTCTGAATGTGCTGTTCTGGGTGGTTATTTTAATTTTTTTAATGTGTATTTATTTTTGAGAGAGAGACAGAGCGTGAGCAGGGGAGGAGCAGAGAGAGAGAGGGAGACACAGAATCTGAAGCAGCCTCCAGGCTCCAAGGGGTGAGCCCAAAGCCCAATGCAGGGCTCGAACTCACAAACCGCAAGATCATGACCTGAGCTGAAATCAGACGCTTAAGACTGAGCCACATCCCATAGTTGGTTATTTTAAATGGCAGCTCCCACATCTAAAATAAGCTCTACTTTTTTTTTAATTATGTGATATTTTCTAGCTTGTGTGTGATGATCAGTCCGCTTCTATTTCTTGGCCAGTTATCAACTGCTCTCAAATGAAATCTATCAAAACTTAGTGGCTCAAAACACAACTATTTACTGGTTGGTGATTCTGCACTTCGGGATGGGTTCAGCCGGATGGTTCTCATGTTGGCGGTGCCTAATGTTTGCTCATGTACGCGTGACTGCCGTCATCTGGAGGTTCCGCTGGGGCTCGATGATCCAGCTTACATGTCTGAGGGTTAGTTAGGGGTGAAGCCAGGGAGCATTAGCTCACAGACATGTGGCCAGAGAGTCCCGATCTCCTCAGATGGCAGCCGGGCTCCTGGAGGACAGGTTCCAGTACACAAGCACTTTCTTGCCTCTGTTTGTTTCCGTGGCCGAAGGAAGTCACATGGGTAGGCCCAAAGCGATCTTACCTCCTGAGAGACTGTCTCTGGATTCAAGACCCTTTAGATAAGTGGAAACCGATCTAAATATTTGACAATGCATAAGGCAGTGACTGGATGTTTCTACTTTTCTCTAAAATAATGTCATCTAGCTCTAGGCTAAAGCAACAAAACTCGCTCTCTAGGGTGATACTATTTAATAAAATATATTTGTTTGTTTTCTTCCATCTTTACTTCCTGCCTTTATCAGAAGATTAGCCGTGGCTGCAAGCAAATGCAAACCAGCCTCCGAACAAGATGGGCTTTTACTTTCCTCTCATTTCTTTCTTGCTCCTGTAATCAAAGCCAGAGGGAGGTGTGCTGGGCTTCCCTTGGCGCTCCATGGTCATCAGAGACTCAGGGACTCAGATTTCCATCCTCAGGGACTCTTTCTGCTCTACATTCCCATCACATGGCTTCTATTCGAAGGGCCACCTAATGGTCCGAAATGGTTGCTGAAACTATAGTCATCACATCTGCAGTGCAGGTAGACGGAAGTGAGGAAAGGGGGTACCACAAAAGCCCTCACCTCCTGGTTGAGGTTCCTTAAAAGGACCTCACGCACAATGCTTCTGTTATGTCTCAGTGTCTAAACCTGAGTCCCTGGCCAGATTAACTGCCAGAGATGCTGAGATGTCTAGTACCTGGGCTGGTCAGCAGTGTGGCCAGCTAAAATCAGGAGCGAAGGAAGAATGAGTATTAAGCAGCAACCCATAGTTGGGGCCATTGTCCCTTTCGCAAAGCAGAACTCAGGTCCTGGCTCATGGGATCATTAGCTAGGTGGCCTTCTCAGTCTTCATTTTGTCGCCTGTACAGTGGGCTTACCAATATGACATGCCTCCCGTGGTCAGCATAGGATCAAACGTGAAACCTGCATCACATGATGTGATCTCATTGTGTCTCCATTGTCTCCTATGCTGCTGGGTCCTGGGACCACATGAGAGGACTCTCCTGTTCCAAAAGGGGGGGTGGAAGGAAGAAGGGTGAACTTTCTAGTGGGTGTGCCATCTTCTTAAGTTGTAATTTATCACCAGTGGACACATTGACAACATTTAGTTCATGTCCTTGGGGAAAAGAATTGGCCACTGGCAGGGCCAAAAGCTGAAAATGGGTGAATCATAACCTGTTTTGTTTGGCCTTCCTTGCCTCACTCAGTGATCTTTTATTTTTAAAATTTCGAACTGGTGTCCAACGCATAAACATTTTGATAGTTTACATGAAAATTCAAAACCCCATCTTTTCTTGGAAAACGAAAGGGTCTAGCCTCTCCAGACGTGCATTTCAGAAATGTGTCACTCACCTTAAGCTAAAAGGCGGCTGCCCCTTAGGCAGGATGCAGACCCTCCAGTTTGCCACAGTCCACAAAGCTCCCAGTTGTCTTAAAATCATTCTGCTCATGTTAAGTTACCCATGTGGGCATTAGATGGACATTTGAGCTTCTCACTCCTGGCCCAGTTCCCTGACCTCACTCTGGGAATGGGGTCAGAGAGTCTCACTGTCAGGGCCGATGGGACCCAGCTGCTGTCAGAGGAAAGGCCACAGGTCATTGACATCCTCATCAAAACTGTCATTATCAAGAACGCTGTGGATCTGATGCCCAGTACGATCATATGCAAAATATGAGAGGAATCAGTTCTGGCAAATGACAGTCCCTAGATAATAGGGGGAAGAGAGGGAAGCCCCCCCCCCCAAAGAAGCAACCAAGTGACAAAACTAAATCTCCCAGGCTTTGCCTTAGGTCTCTCCCCTTTCGTCCCCTGCTTCTGAGCACGGCTTTCTGTAATAGTCTCCACACCCAGAGCAGAGAGCCAACCTCTCTTTCCTACTCCACCTGCGAGCCCAGTGTTGGAGAGATAAGCAGAAAAACCTAAAGTGAATTATGAGGAGCAGATTCCATTTGGACACCCCCTCAAATGAAGATAAAGCGGGTATGAAATGCTAATGTAGGTCAATGGGAAAATAAGACATTATTCATGATTCATCACGTGGGTGACTTTTCAGGAGTACACGCACTGCAGAACGGGGGCTGCCTCTGCATGCCTATCAAATTGCTGTGGCTATCTTTTGTCCACTAATCACTTGACAGTTTCCCTATTAGTCGCCACGTACGCAGAAACATTGACAAGACCAGAGGAAGCTGATTCACGCGTGCGTGCACTCAACGGAAGTCTCCGGGCTTGCCCGAGGGAAGAAAGGAGTTGTGTCCCTATGAGATTTTAATTAATCCCTGCTTCTGCAGATGCTGAGCGCGGGTCCTAGAGCTAGCAAGTGACGGGGTCCCGCAAGGTTTCGCTCATCACCATCACACATAGCAGTGCCCCCACCCCCCCCCCGCAGAACTGAGCGGCAAATTGCGGCAGTCAATAAAAATAACAATACAACTTAACATCTCTCGAGTATTTACCGTCGCCCGGGCATTGAACTTTATATCCGTTAATGTGTACATTCTCGGTGGGGACAATATCACCCGAGGAGGAGAAAATTGGTGTTTGGGGGGACATTAAAAGTATTGGATATTGCAATGGTTTGCGACCCTCCAAAGGGGTCATAGTACCTGAATAGATATACAGTATATCCATGGCAGGCACGGCAGGTGGGGGGGGAGGGTGGTGGAAGGTCTAAGAAGATTCTGGAAGGCAGGGATAGGTAATAATGAATTTTTAAAAAAGGTTGAGAAATACCGCATTAATACATTCAATACCTACAAAGCCCATCACGGGAGATACTGTTTTGTAGATGAAGAAGTTGAAGAAGTGAAGGAATTTGCCTTTCCTGGCCCACGGCCAGTACGTGGTGAGGCCAGGAGTTAAAGCCACACTCGAGCCCTGCTCTGCTTTGAGTTTGCACACCTGCTTCGCTCACTCTTCACCGTTAAGAACTGTAGGAGAGAGCTGGTTGTGTCCCCTGCGTGGCGGGAAGCAGTCCCACAGCAGCAGGACAGAGTGAGTCCGATGAATGGTCGGGGTCCGTGTGGCTCAAGGCTCGTCCGGCCACAGTTCTCACGTCTGTACTCTGGCAGTCATGTCCAGGAGATGTGTCTGTGTCTGAAAGCAAACTCGGCCTGGCAGCGACAAGCTCATTCTGGTTTGCCCGGGACCGTCCTGCAATGGCCCTCGGTCCCGGGGCAAAAGCTGGCTGCTTTGTTGGCATCCCACGTCTGCCATCGCTAGTTGGACGTGTGGAACCAGGGTGCCCAGGACACCTCCAAACTGAGGAGTCTCAAGAGGAGTATAATTTGTTTCAAATTAGCATCACCCCAACTACACACGGCCCCAGATGCTTCTATGCCCTCATCGCCTGGATGAGCAAGTTGGGGCACTAAATGTCTCAGGACTTTTCTCGTGCCGTGGGAATAGACACGCGAGGAGTAAGTCAGGCAATCCAGCATCCGTGGTCACACCCTCTTTTTAAGTAGCCTTTGCCACACATCTCTTAGGACACTTAGTTACAGAGATTGGTGTCCGGGTGGCATCAGAACGCACTCCCCACCTCCTCCTGTGAGGTTGAAGCTTTTTGACGACGTGCCGTTTTGTCACATGCAGGGGGCTCACTTGGTGACATCTGCCATCCCTGGAAAGCAGGCAGTTGCCCCAGCTGGGCTCTCAGAAATCCCGGGCCAGTTAGAGATCAGAATGTCCATGTCTCAATATACTTCTTGCTTATGAGACTGTGGTTTATAAAAAAAAAAAAAGAAAAAAAGGATTCTGACCATTTTGGTCGGGTGAAGGAGACGTTTTGGGACGAGGTCAAAGAAATTTCAAGAACAGAATCATTTTGTTGCCTGTGGCACAGAGTGAGCCGTGTTTTAGAGCCTCCCCACCCCATCTGAGGCTAGCTGGCCTTTCGTGGAGTTCGAAAGCAGCCCCTCACCACGCCTCACAGGTGTGGCTACGCTTGAAGTCACAGGGAAGCAAAACTTCAAACACCAGCATGTAAGGTCCTAACACCAGGCGGCACTTTCTTTAATCAGAGACATGCGGCCAAGAGGAAGGGACTGTCTTGGACCAAGTCAAAACAGTCATAATCGTTTATCAGCCTTTCCTGTTGGCGGCCATGTCCTTCCACTAAAGAAAATGACAGGCTGGCTTGAGACTCTCAACTAGCAACCTCTAATTCTTGTATTTGCTTTAGAGGGGCTGTTGCTAGTTCATCTGGGAGTGACAGGGTGATTATCATTTATTTTGACACTCAGGAGAATATTATGATGGGGGAGAAGGCAGAAATGTGTTTCAGAGGACCCACACGGGTGTCTGTCATATAATTATCTTCCCTCTGCCATCGTGAAGCACACATAAACATGAGATAAGCATGGATGCAGAAGCCTCTGGGCTGAAGGAAATGAGTGGGCCCTTCTTCTGAGAGTCCAGGGTGTGGGCTCGGGCAAAGGGTAAGGCGCGGGTGCCCCCCATGGGCATCGGAGCCGCTGTCCTGGTGCCTACCTGCTGAATCCAGTTCCAACGAGGGCCTCCAAGGGCCAAAAATATATCTACATAATCAGAGGTGGTAGTGAAGCGTGCCTGGCTCTGAAAAATGTGCAGGCAATGTTGTCCACGCTTCTCAGTAACAAGTGCTTTATGGTTTCTGGTCAGTGTGAAATAAGACAAAGCTTGAGTGAATTGCAAGAATGCGATTGTCCTCAACATTGATAGAGGACCTCCTGCATGGAGACACTGAGCTTATGAAGATGAACAGAACACAGTCTGTCCCCTCCGAGAGCTCAAGTTTAGGACCAGGCGGCCCATCACATAAAGATGCTCTTAAAGCGAAGAGGCTCCATCAACAGAGCAGTTAGGGAAACGCTGAGAGTCTATTCTCTCTTGGAGATTTATGATACACATTTGCTCACTAAAGACAGGAGGCGTCCTCCAGGATAGAAACTTGCGTGACTACGGTTATTGTGTGTTTCCCAAATCGGTTTCTCTGCTGAGCTCATGGAACCAGAGTTCCTTGGATACAGTTCAGGAAATGCTGGTGTATCCAGCCATGGAAGAACTGGAAATATGAAAATCATGAGCCAGCCCCCAGAGGAGGGGCTAGCAAGAGCGGGGTGTTGGGCCCATTGGATGGACTGGGACTCAGGATAGAACCTTGATCCCAGAGGAAGATGAGCGTCACAGCGTAGCCTACAGCATGTGTGTGTGAGTATGTGTGTGTGTGAGCACACGTGCATGTGTATGTGTTAGTATAAAGCTGTGATCTTTGCAGCAGAAACCCATATCTGCAAACTAAGACCACAGACACAGTGCAAGGAAGAGGGTGAGGCAGGGCAACTCAGAGACGATGGGCAGCTGGGCTCACCGCAGCAGGTTCCAGGTTCCGTGGACAGCTCTGTGGTCTGAGGCCATCGCCTACACCCCCATGATGGCTCAGAACCCTGAACAGGTTTGGTAAGAAAAGGCATCCTCCTCAAAACAATCAAAGGACTTGTACCGAGTCCTTTAATATGGTATCCCATGCGACCTTACAAAGACCAAAAAGGAAAGTGTTACTAATATCTTCTTATTGCAATTGGGGAAACTGAGGCTTGGGTAGGGCTGAATCACTTGCCCATGTTCACACAGCAAGACTTGAACCTAAACGTCACCCAAGGTCATTTTCATCAATGCTACAAACGTGTTGATGCGACTTAGGACGTTATTCAGTCTCTATGGAGGTGGGCCGCAGACATCAATCCTGTTCTGTACCTACATCTGGGCTAGGACAAAGGCAGCACATAAGATCAAGTTCATTTGCTCCCGAACGATTCGTTAAAATAAAAAGCATTTCCTGGGTAAACTTGGGAACATTCCAGTATAACCTTGTGTTAGGTTATGAAATCTGTAACAATAACCACCAAAAAAGACATCATCAGTGAATTTCCTGGTGAAAATTGAAAATCCATGAGCCTCGAGATCTTTTTTCCTTCCCCTCATCCTTTCAGTGGGAGCCGTGACACATGCAAGCCTCACGACTTCACTTTTAGACGTCATTTTGCTCGTTCATCTAGGACTTCGATTAAAAGCACATTAAATAGGGCAAAGACTCCATCAGTCAAGCATTCATTGGACATTAACAAAGTGCAAGGCAGTGGGTCATACATACTTAACCAGAGACAATTTCCTGTGGAATTGATAGTGTTGAGGCCTCCTTCATGCCTCTGGCCACAAGGAACTCGCTTAGCACGTCCCTGGCGAGTTTATAGGCCTGAAAACTGCCTCTGATTTCTGAAGGGATCCTCATTAAAGTGTCTTGTCCTCCTAGACCAGCGAGGCAAATAAGTGTCACCCATCACACCAGTGTTCCTAGATAGGGAGTGGCTGCCTGGACCAGCAGGTTGAGAAAAGGCCCTGATTCCGTTGGTGCTTCCATGAGAAACAAAGTCCCAGACTGTTTCCTAATATTTTCCAAAGACAAGGGGCAAGATAAGGTAGGGGCAGAAGCCAAGACTTATTTCTTTTTTTATATATAAAGTTTTTTAAATGTTTATTTATTTTTGAGAGAGAGGGCGTGAGCAGGGGAGGGGCAGACAGAGAGGCAGACACAGAATCCGAAGCAGGCTCCAGGGTCTGAGCCATCAGCACAGAGCCCAGTGCAGGGCTCAAACCCACAAACCGTGAGATCATGACCTGAGCCGAAGTCAGACACTTAACAGACTGAGCTACCCAGGCGCCCCCAAGATTTCACTCTTCTTGCCTTGGGACGAACTTCTTGAAGTTTGCCTTGGGATGATTTCACAAAGAAACAAAGAAGTGCAAAGAAACATGGTAGAGTAGAAAATGTGCCTGATGTATCTGGCCTAATGGCAACACTGAGACGGCTCTAGAAATCCATTCAACCTTAGGGTGATTGGATCCCCTCGTTTGCCTGATCAGTCAGACCTAATGGCTCATAATCTGATTCCGATTGTGGGAAAAATTAAAGTGCTTTGGATGATTTGAGAAGCACTGTTATAGATGGAAAAAGAATAACAGGATGGCAGCTGAGCCAGATGAATTTCATGTTTACTTTACGGTTCAATATTTTCCACATGTGAATACTTCTGGGACCTATTGGACGGTACTGCTTTCATCTGTTACCCGTTAGTTCACATTACCCACATTTTGTGGGTCCAGAAGGGGGGGTCAGAATCCACAGGTGGGCCCTATATTCTTAGAAGAGTAAACTACAATGAAAAAATATAGTTTGGCAGGTCGCCCTGAGCCAAATACGATGGCTCACAATCATCAAGACCCGCAGGTAAATGTGCCTGATTCTGTTCTACCCCATGCTCCTATTGGGCTTGTGAAGTCAATACAGGGAAACCTCACTAAAGTGGAGCAGGGAGGCTGGCAAGGAGAAGGTTGGGAAGGGGAGCGCACCATTCCATATCAATTATAGGAGAATTGTCCAATAGAGACACAACAGAAGAATCATCAACAAGAAAGAATTATTGGGGCGCCTGGGTGGCGCAGTCGGTTAAGCGTCCGACTTCAACCAGGTCACGATCTCGCGGTCCGTGAGTTCGAGCCCCGCGTCAGGCTCTGGGCTGATGGCTCGGAGCCTGGAGCCTGTTTCAGATTCTGTGTCTCCCTCTCTCTCTGCCCCTCCCCCGTTCATGCTCTGTCTCTCTCTGTCCCAAAAATAAATAAAAAACGTTGAAAAAAAAAAAATTAAAAAAAAAAAAAAAAAAAAAAAAAACAAGAAAGAATTATCAAGTACAGGTCCCGACAAGGAAGGATGTACATTGCATCTAGTTCAAGAAATCGACCACCCCTACAACTCAACCGATGAGTAACTGTCATCACTTTGAACTCTTGCCTTTCTCCAGTGGACTTTCCTTCAATACAACCCCTCCCAACTTCTTCCTTCTTGATAAAATAACATCATTCTCCTTTGTTTGTTGGGCTTGCTTATGGCTTTGCAGTAGTTTGCAGGTCCGGAATTGTAATTCTCTGCTATTCCTGAGTAACTCATTTTGCTAGTAAAATAACTGGTTGTTTCATTTTTTAGATTAACAGTATTTATAATTATTTATAATTACAATCTTTTTATGTTGACACTGAATCACAAAAGTAATGCATTCTCCTTGTAAAAATGATCAAAACGTTATAGGTTACACCAAAATCTTACCTCCTCATCACCATCCTTAATCCCAATCCCCCTTGTACTTTCCCAGATTTAACCGCTGTTGGGGAGGAAAAGTTTTCCTCTGGCCTTCAAGATTCTTCTGGTTGGTCTAACAATCAAATTGACATGAGATAGAGAAACAGGAGAAAATGGAACAAAAGTTTAACAACCTATGTTGTATATGTCCTATGTACATGGGAGAGACACAGGCAAATGGAGTCATTTCCTGAAATGGCTGAAGCCGTCACCTTAAATACCATTTTCAGCTAAAGATGGGGAGACGTAGGGGGAGAGGGGTGAGTT
Organism: Panthera leo; assembly: GCF_018350215.1. Lineage (NCBI taxonomy): Eukaryota > Metazoa > Chordata > Mammalia > Carnivora > Felidae > Panthera > Panthera leo. The sequence goes on from NC_056693.1 coordinate 56,426,136, forward strand.
ATGGGAGGCGACCAGGAAAAGTACAGTCAAGGAAGGTAGAGTTGTTATACGGGTTTAAGTCCCTGCCTTCTCCACTGATAAGAGTTTGTCAAGATTTAGAGTCATCCTCCTTTTACTGGTACAGCGAGGGCGATACCAGTAAATGAAGATTTCCCTTACAAATGTAAATGTTTCTTCCAAAAGGTGTAACTTCTTGATTTTCAGAGTTTCTCTTGTGACTGCAGCTTTTTAACAATAACCAGCTTAAAACGATCAATATGTCAAAGAGTCATGTCTTGGGTGGCGAGATTTGCTCCCCTTCACCACCATAACCCATGTGAAGTCCACTTTCGTAGACCTTCTATGCTTTTATGGACATAAACTGTATCTGCAAAATATGTATAAAGTATTGTGGCAATTTCTATGTGCAAGCAGGTTCGCAAAAATGATACCATACTATGGGTAACATTCTTCAACCTGATAATTTCACGTGGTACTCTTAGAGAGCCTTACATGTTAGAGCACATTAGACCTCCAACCTTTTTCTGCCCGCTACAAAATTTTTCATAAGTGTAGGGAATCCCGTCATTTTAGCAAATCCTCTGTTGTTTGGACAGTGAGGTTGTTTGCAAATCTTTCACCATGATGGATAATCCTGCAGTGAACATCCTTGCAAGAACGCTTTGTCGACACACGCAAGTGTTTCTTTCTTTTTTTTTTTTAAGTTTATTTATTTATTTTGAGAGAGAGAGAGTACGTGAGAGAGGGAGAGAGAGAATCCAAAGCAGGCTTCATACTTTTAGCATGCAGGCTGACACAGGGCTCGATCCCACAAACTGTGAGATCGTGACCTGAGCCGAAATCAAGAGTCAGACACTTAACCAAGTGAGCCACCCAGACGCCCCCCACTTGCAAATATTTTTGACAGTAGATGCCAAATGGGTAAATATTTTTATTTATTTATTTATTTATTTATTTATTTATTTATTTATTTATAATATGAAGTTTATTGTCAAATTGCTGCTCATCCCAACAGGTACCCTCCTCAATACCCATCACCCACCCTCCCCTCCCTCCCACCCCCCATCAACCCTCAGTTCTCAGTTTTTAAGAGTCTCTTATGTTGTGGCTCCCTCCCTCTCTAACCTTTTTTTTTTCCTTCCCCTCCCCCACGGTCTTCTGATAAGTTTCTCAGGATCCACATAAGAGTGAAAACACATGGTATCTGTCTTTCTCTGCATGACGTATTTCACTTAGCATCACACTCTCCAGTTCTGTCCACGTTGCTACAAAAGGCCAGATTTCATTCTTTCTCATTGCCACGTAGTACTCCATTGTGTATAGAAACCACAGGTTCTTTATCCATTCATCGGCTGATGGACATTTAGGCTCTTTCCATAATTTGGCTGTTGTTGAAAGTGCTGCTTTCAACATTGGGGTCCAAGTGCCCCTATGCATCAGCACTCCTGAATCCCTTGGGTAAATTCCTAGTAGTGCTGTTGCTGGGTCATAGGGTAGATCTCACTAGTTGCTGCTCCAAAGTCCTCCAACGTGCCGAACACCGATTCTGCGTCTCAGCTGTGTATGAGCCAGCCCGGTGTCGCACAACCTTACCAACCTTTGCCATCGTCCTCCTCTATCCCTATGTTGTCTTCGTCTCTGAACCGCCTATGACAGTGTGGCTGCCATATAGTGGGGGGCTGAAATAACGTTTGGTCACGTTCCCTTTAACCGGAACATCTTTTCCCACTGAGGACCCTCTCCTTCGCGTTGCTTACGCCTACTCATTCCTTAGGCGCCTGCACTGGGACCTTTCCTGAACCTCGGGCTAGATGAAGTTGTTCTCTTATGTATTCATAATGCTGTCTCTCAATGCCCTTGTGACAGTTCGTTATTTTTTTAATCTGCTGTCACTCTTACTGACCCCCGGCCTGGTGGACACCAGAGAATGCCTTTCCTCACCTCTGTTTCCTCATCACCCAGCCCAGAGCCCCACATGTAATCGGCATTTAATAAGAGCTTTTAAAATAAAGGCCATTGTCATGCAGCCACATTCACGATTGAATGAAAGCCCGGGAAAATAAACAGCATATCAGCAGAAGGAAAAATTAAGCTGTCAGTCTGCTGAACGGCAAAGATTTCTTTTCTTTATTTCAGGTCTTTTAATGTGACGAGGGAGAGTCAAAGAAAAGCAAACACACAACATGGTTCTGGAAATGCTTTCCTTTTTAATTTGGAAAGTGACTGGTGCATCAGTCTCTGACGATTGCTGGGGGGGGGGGGGTCTCTGCCCATCGCTGTCCCCCGAGTGACCGTCTCCTGCCCTTCTCCCCTGCCCCCCCCCTTAGGGACCACAGTGATGCGGATGACAGCCTTTGATGCCGATGACCCGGCCACAGATAATGCCCTTCTGCGGTACAATATCCGTCAGCAGACGCCTGACAAGCCATCTCCAAACATGTTCTACATCGATCCTGAAAAAGGGGACATCGTCACCGTCGTGTCACCTGCCTTGCTGGACCGAGAGGTGAGCTGAAAGGCACACATCTTTTTTCATGAGAAGCAAACACGGCTCTCACAGGGGCGATGGCGTAGGGCTTCAGGCAAAGGCACTTTACGTGGAGAGGTGGAAATGAGGTGCTTACACGTGGTTGATTGAGGGGGGGATCCATAAAGGGAAATGAGATACCATATGAACCAAAACCACACACTCTAAAAGGCCACACACATCCTTGGAATTATTTGTATTCCTTCCACCCGATGCCTCGGTTTCCTCCTGAAGCACTTACTCATGAGTCCTCATAATGGGACTCTATCCTTACCTACCTTCCAGAGGAAGGGGATGGGACAAAGGAGGGAAGGGCAGGCAGGGAGGTAGGAGAGGGACAAAGAGGAGGGAGGTGGCTTTGCCCGAGATCACAGAGTCGGGTGGCTTGGACTTCTCTTCTTTCCCAAACCCTCTGTCACTGTGTCCCCCCGGAACCCCTCTCTCCCGCTTCACCCTTAGGCTGTCGCTGGGAAACGTCACCCATCACGTAGGTCACGTGTCACACACAGGCGACCCAGGGAACTCGGCCAGTCCACACCCTTGCTCTTTGGTTTTACCTAGGCTGCTTTCAGGTTTTCACGTTAGTGGCCATGTCAAAATATTTAGATTTCATTTTTATTTTTCAAAATTTCCAACTTCCAGCCTTCCTGGAAATCACAAATTCTGGAAGTTTCCACACGTGGACAGTCGGTTACATCAGACGTGACAGTCAGATGGAGCTGGTGGTCTCAGTCCCGTGTATGTGGGGTGTGGGCTCCTGCCCAGCTCACACCCCCCCACATGTGCCCCCTGGTCCTGGCCCCCCCTCCTGAGTCACATGTCCCTCCGTAGCTCCCCACAGGCTCCCCTCAGTAGGAGAGACTCCTGGCCCGTCAAACACAGCATATTCAACCAACTTAGGGACTCCCCTCTGTCCCCCACCGCCTCCACCCGCCCCAGATCTCCCATCCTGGAATTCTTTGTTGCCAACATGGCATCGTCCCACAGACCTTCCACAAGCGGCACCTGCCCCACGGAAACTGCTGGGTTTTCGGAATGGACTCTGTGCATTTCCTTGGGTCAGAAATGCCTTCTCTCCTTTCTGCTTCTCCACACTGTAGCTTCTGCCCAGAATCTGGGTTCGAGCCACGGTCTTTAAGTCAGTTAAGCATCCAACTTCGGCTCAGGTCGTGATCTCACGTTTGTGGGTTCCAGCCCCTCGAAGGGCTTTGCACTGGCTGCATGGAGCCTGCTTGGGATTCTGTGGCTCCCTCTCTTTCTCTCCCTCCCCCACTCACACTCTGTGTGTGTCTCTCTCTCTGTCTCTCCCTCCCTCTCAAAAATAAATCAACATTAAAAAACAATTAAAAAAAAAAAAAAGAATATCCCCCTCCTGGGGTGCCTGGGTGGCCTCAGTCACTGAAGCATATGACTCTTGATTTCAGCTCAGGTCATGATCTCACAGTTCATGGGTTCGAGCCCCATGTCAGGCTGTGCACTGATAGCTTGGAGCCTGCTTGGAATTCTCTCTCTCTCTTTCCCTCTCTCTCTGCCCCTCCCCTATTCGCTCACTCTCTACATACATACATACATACATACATACACTAACTAACATACTTAAAAAAAAAAGAATACCCCTTCCTGTGGGTCTAGAGTACTGCCCAACACAGTAGCCACTAGTGCTGTGCAGTTATTTAAATTTTAATTTGCATTCATTGAAATGAAAATGTACAAATGCATCAGCCAGGACAGCTATGGAATCTTGTCACCGTCGCGGAAAGTTCCGGTGGCCTCGACTGTAAACTTAACAGAGAGCAGACGCTGCGATCCTCTGCGTGTCTTAATCTTCATTTTCCGTCTTTTGCCGTTCAGGCAAGAATGCGTTGGAAAGGAAGATTTTGCCCTTCGGGGGTGGGAATCAGCAGCTAGGAAGAGAACTTACTGGAAGGGAGGGAGAGGATGAGATCTTCATTGAAACTGTGGCTGTCACTTGGAAAATGTAATCGTTACTAGTTAAAAGTAGGAAAACGGCGGGGGGCAAGGAACGTACGGAGTCCTTCTCCTTCGTCCTGTCTCCCTTCCCTTTCCAGCCCTCCATGTTTTTATGACTGCTCGGTTCATTATCTTCCTCATAGGCAAGGAATGACTTTCCACCTCTGTCTATTCCCTGCCCAGCATGCATGTGCACGCGCGTGTGGACACACACACACACACACACGCACCAGCTTTCCCATAACCCCTAATTCTCCCAAAGACACTTGCAGATTTTTACAAGGCATAGATGCAATGCAGTGATTTCCGCAGCTCAGCGTCTGTTTTTACTGACAGAAAACGTGTTGTAAGTCTCTTTTTATAAACCAAAGTGATAATATAGTGGATTCTTCCATTTTTAAGGTTTATCGGGGGGCCAGATGTGTTTTAAGCTCATGATCTCTTCATTTGGGTTTTTGTCAACTTGCAATAAATACGCAATTACGGGAGCTGAATGAAGCGTTTCTAGCCACGATGCATAAACAGCTCCCCCCCAAAAGATAGACACAGATTCACTGAAATTGGAAAATCAATGAAAATGAATGAAGAGTGTCACTTCTCTGTGAGGGTTTCCAGAGTTCACTGCTGACCCAGGCAACATCAGTGCAATCTGAAGGAAAGAAACGTCCCCGAATGTAGGCAAGCCTTGACTATGCACTGTTGCTGCGGTAAGCTTCTCCCCGGCAAGTTTGCTGAAAGGGTAAAACGTGACTCCACGTTGCTCATCTTTAAAGGGACAGGACTTGCACATGGCACGTGTAAGCTCACTGAGCCTTTCCTGGATCACGTGCCTACGACGGGCCCCTCCAGCAGGGCTGGAGAATTGTTTGTCATTATTTCTGGACAACTTCTGAGTAGGCGTCCTGTCTCGGGTGTGGTTTTAAAGTCTACTGCTGGACCATCCGAGCAGAACAATTAAAACGTTTATGCACTGGGGCACCGGGGTGGCTCAGTCAGTTAAGCGTCCGACTCTTGATTTGGGCCCAGGTCGTGATCTCCCAGTTCCCATGTTCAAGCCCCTCATCGGGCTTTGCACAGATCCTGCTTGGGATTCTTCCTCTCTCCTTGCCTTTCTCCCGCTTGTGCTCTCCCTGTCTCTCAAAATAAATAAACAAAAACTTTTTTAAAAAAATTAAAAAATATGGGGTGCCTGGGTGGCTGAGTCGGTTACGCCTCCGACTTCGGCTCAGGTCATGATCTTGTGGTCCATGAGTTCGAGCCCCGCGTCCGGTCTGTGCCGACAGCTCAGAGCCTGGAGCCCGTTTCAGATTCTGTGTCTCCCTCTCTCTCTGACCCTCCCCCGTTCATGCTCTGTCTCTCTCTGTCTCAAAAATAAATAAACATTAAAAAAATTAAAAAAATAGAACATTTATGCACTATTCATTTTTAAGAAAATATTCCACTGGGACCCCTGCAATACAGTGAATGTAAACAAATGGGTCGGGGACTTCGAAAGCTGGGGCCCCTGAGACGATACAAATGGTTTGGTCCTGTTTGGGCCCCACCTGCTTGGGCTTAGAGGATCTGGAAGCCCGCTGGCTCTGGCATCATGAGCTCAGCTGATACGATGTAAATTTTCCCTTTGCTTTTCCATTTAGTACCTTTCCTTTACTGTGTACGGCCCCAAGGAGGACCCTGGCAGGTGACGTGAGACTTCAGGGAGGCGGCGGGCACTGTTTTCTTTGAACCTGCCTTTCCCATATTTACTTTGTCCTGAAGCGTGTCGATGAGGACAGCCGAGGACGCCGATAAATTATCTTTAATGTCACCATCTCGGTCACTGCCTTTTCTTCCCACCACTGCTCCTCAGGATGTCTCCAGTGGGGCCAGCTGAGGCAGGTGCCCTCACTGATCTGCCCCCATCCATACTCTGAGGAGGGAAGGGATTGTGCCCATCTTCTTCCCTGACACATTCCCAGTCCTTAGCACATGACGGATGCCCAACAAATATTTACTGAGCAGTAAAGGGAAGGAAGGGCAGGAGGGAAGGGAAGCAGGCTCAGAGTGAGTAGCATCTCAATGTGTGCAGGCTGCTGTCTGGCAGGGTCCTTGCCTTTCATTTCCCGCTGCATGTGGGGCCGTGTGGCCTCTGGACCCGCAATGCATGCACAGAGCTGGGAGTGAGACCACCTGTCGCCCACTGGCTTTGGGTCAGGCGAAAATGCTAGAAGGAAGCTCACCTGCTGTCTCCATCTTCTGAGGCCCCATAACTGACCCCCTCCTTTTCCTCCTAACCGTGACAGGCAGCTGACTTGGCTTCCCATTCGGGGGGTCACCCCTGCTGAATAGATGCCATTGGGCTTGGTGGGTTTGTTCCACTTGGTCCCCAAATGGTGACAAGTGGAGTCAACTGTGACAGAGTTTCTCAAAGTTTTCTGAGGAGCCTTAGAAATCTCAGTGCTCCAGGGTCACCTGGGCAGCTCAGTCAGCTGAGCGTCCGACTCCTGATTTTGGCTCAGGTCATGATCCCAGGGTCGTGGGATCGAGCCCCAGGTCTGGCTCTGTGCTGATGCCCACTTCAAACTCTTTCTCTTTCCCTTTGCCCCTCTCCCTGACTCACTCTCTCTGAAGTAAAATAAATAATTTTTTTAAAAATGTTTTTTTTCAAAGAAAGAAATCACAGTGCTTCAGCAGAAGCCTAGAGCCATAAAAACAGAGTCTCAGGCGGTAGAACCGTCATCGGTAGTTTAAAAGAATAATCCCAGGTGATCCAAATCTGCGACAAGTTGAGGAGTCCCTGCCTTTGGAGACCATGTTTCAGTGTGGTTGCTGACCCCGTAGTGTAAACTGAGCATGTTTGTTTCCCCGGATGGCTGTAACAATGTACCACAAGCCAGGTGGCTTAAAGCGACACACGTTCTTTCTCTCACAGCTCTGGAGGCCAGAAGTCTCCAACCAGCGTGTTGGTGGGGCCAGGCTCCCTTTGAAGTCTCCAGGGGAGGATCCTCTCTTGCCTCTTCCAGCTTCTGGTGGTTCCCAGCCATCTTTAGTGTTCCTGGACTTGTAGACACATCCTTCCAACCTCAACCTTCGTCTTACATGCCCTCCTTCTGACTGTGTGCTTTCTCATGGTCTTGCCTCTGTGCATACGTGGGTCTTCTTATAAGACACCAGTCACGTTGGATTAGGACCTCCCTGAATGACCTCATCTTTACTTGGTTGTGTTTGCAAAGACCCTCCTTCCAAATAAGGCCATGTTCACAGGTACGAGGGGTTAGGACTTAAACATATCTTTTTAGGGGACATAATTCAATCCATAACGGTGAGTTAATTGGCCTCTCCTTGCCTTAGTTATTCATCAGTGGAGTGGGAATAATAGCACCTGAGTTAAATGAGCTCGTGAGGATCAAATGTGCTAAAACACATAAAGCGCATTGTCTATCCTCAATACAAGCTGCCATAACTATCATTATTCATTGTCGTAGTAAATTGTAAACGTGGGTCGTGAGTTCCCCGTTGAGGGATGTCTTCAGACAGACTGCCCTTGGTAGGATGTCATACAAGGGATTCAGTTCATCAGTAAAGGTTAGATCCTTGATGTGTCTTCTGCCCTTGAGACTGTAGTTATTGAAAACATTTGTTGAATATCTTCAAGGTACAACGTGCCTTGCAGGATGCTGCCAGGGAGACTCACTCTCCTACCTGGCCGGCTGTGGGACCTTGGAAAAATCATTGACCCTCTCTGGGCCTATTTCCTCATCAGGAATGACTGTGATCATGACCTCTGCACAGCACTCTCTCACGGCTTCCAGATGTGCATCCCTTCCTCTAGTCTTGCAGACAGCGAACACAGTTATTACGTGTGTCACACCTCCTGTGGCTGCCGATCACCCAGGCTCCAGTTCCCTCAGCTCCTGCCCAGACCTTGACTATCGTCTCTACCCACATGTTACCAATACAAAAAGACTCTCTCCAAATTGTGCAGGCCAGGTTCGCTGTGTTCTGGGAGTCAGGCCTCTTCACCTTTCCTGATGCTGGGCCGGGTTCTGTGGCCGTCCCTTAGATTCACAGCTGGATTGTGAGAGCAGGTGCAGTGACGACTTACTGCCCGTCTGTTTTCATAAGCTCAGCGTTAATAGACATCACATTTTACTTGGAAACTCGGTGCGTTTTCCAGTGCAAGGTCCTCTGATTGCTTTTTCTGAAACCATATGGGAATATAAACTACCTGAAGAAGGAGATCTTGGGTCTTTGTCCCATCTCTGTAGTCTCACTGCCAAATTTAAGAGCCAGATAAATAATAGGCACTCGGCAAAGATTTGTTGGATGGATGGGTTGATGGATGGATGGCCTGTGTTCCTTCAGTCTGCATGTATGAGTAAATAGTTTACAGATGATCGTAGAATTTCCTGCAGGATCTACTGCCCTAGCATGGGTATACAAACAGAAGAAATGATTTTGTTTTAGATGAGAGCCTAGTCTCGCCCTTGTGTAATCATCCAGTAATCGAATCTACTCACTTTCACCTACCTTGTGTCAGGGCTGCACTGGGCTCTAAGAAATACCTTGGCGAATGGGATGGACGTGAGGATCTGTGTCTCTTGCTTAAATGTTTGGGGAAACGTTTAGAGAAAATAAGAGCCATATATCCTACTAAACAAAATTGGGTTCATCTGGGGCACTGTTTTATTCTTTTCCATAACCACACTCAGCCCCTCGTTCTGACAGCTCTGTCTATGTTTTTAAACTATGTCTGGCTGCGCTACAAAATAAAATCAGATAAAGGTCCCTAACGTTTGATAAATGGTTTATTTAGTTGATCATCTTGGCTGGGAGACCGAAATTCATCTGCTGAAATCTGCCAACTTTTCTGAACACGGCCACAATTTGAAACCACTCAGAGTAGCTAATGGTCAGTTTGGGGGCTCTGTTTGTCTTTTTGGTTCCTTCCTTCTCCTCCTCCTCTTTTTTTCTTTTTTTTTTAATGTTTTATTTATTTTTGAGATAGAGAGAGACAGAGCATGAGCAGGGGAGGGGCAGAGAGAGAGGGAGACACAGAATCCAAAGCAGGCTCCGAGCTGTCAGCACAGAGCCGGATACGGGGCTCAAAGTCACAAACCGCGAAATCACGACCTGAGCCGAAGTCAGACGCTTAACCGACTGAGTCACCCAGGCGCCCCTCTTTTTCTCTTTTTTTAACAAATAGAGACATTTTCCTAAAGAGGCCCTTGAAATTCAATCTTAACACTTGCATTGTGAGAGTATCATTAAGTCTTTTTAAGGGGTTTGAACACTTTTCTATCTTTATTTGAATTCACCTTCGACTTAGTATGTATTATCCTCTAGATAATCTAAGGAAACTGGTAGCCTAACCATAAGAATGTACATCCAGTAAGAGATATTAGGCCTGTGAATGTAATTTATTTTCTATTTTCAGCTGGTAAAGGACTTTCTGAAACTTTGTAATGCCCCCAATTTTTTTTTTTTTTTAACATTTATTTATTTTTGAGACAGAGAGAGACAGAGCATGAACGGGGGAGGGGCAGAGAGAGAGGGAGACACAGAATCGGAAGCAGGCTCCAGGCTCCGAGCCATCAGCCCAGAGCCTGACGCGGGGCTCGAACTCACAGACCGCGAGATCGTGACCTGGCTGAAGTCGGACGCTTAACCGACTGCGCCACCCAGGCGCCCCTGTAATGCCCCCAATTTTTAGGCCAAGTGGGAAAACAGAGAATTTCCTTCCTTCTTTCCATGGCAAGTGTCACATAAGACTTATTTTTAGATTTATGTGCATGTATTCGCTATGAGAGATTCAGGAGTCCTTGATTATGTCAGGGAAAACTGACGAAGGTTAGAGGGAGCATCGTATGGAAAATGGTCAATTGACATCGGGCATGTGGCTGCACATCTGAGGAGAACTCAGATGTGTTGAGTCCGGGTGATCCAAGTTAAAATATTGTCACGTAGGCCGCATCTCCAGAAACATAGTAAAGAAATCTGTGAAAATGATGATACCGAGTCAAGCTGCCCGAAAATAAAGGAATAATCCTAAGGGGTAGCATTTTCTCCCTTGCCTTGAATGAAAGAAAAAAATAGCCATCACACTCTCAGTAAAATAAATGTTTTCAGCCGGCTCTGATCTCATGCTAATACTTTTCTCATTATCATCATGTTTAAAACATTGGCAGTAATTATACACAATTCAATCACACCGTCAAGAATATTCTCTTTCTTTATTTCGGTGGGCGGGACCAGAATTATTCAGATAGCAGCATTCCTCCCCATTTCTGTGAGCTATTTACTCATAAATATTTTTGTTGGGATAATTTTCTCCAGTTTTTTTTTTTTCTTATCACTTGCTGCTGAGAACATGGGGAAGGGGAGTAGATGTAAATAAATTGTCTTATTATTTTTAAAATAACACATTATCCTTGCAAATGAAACACAGATGGTGAACCACCCTATGTGAATCACACTTGCTCTGTTGTGTCAGCAAATAAAGTGGAATGGGATGTTGACGAGGCACGATGCTAACTGAGCCCTGGGGTCTGAGATGCAGTCGCGGAGCCGGCCGGCGTCCTGCTGATGGCAGTGGGTTTGGAGACGGGGAGTCGGCGCCCTCCCTGGTGAACTCCTGCACTTGCCCGCTCTGGATAAATTCTAGGAGGAGACTGTGGTGAGTCTCCACCGTGCTGGTGCCCCTGACCGTTTCCCCCATCCTCCGAGGTTGGCCCATGCAGCCATGAGAGCCAGGGCGGTCTCTAGTCACCTGGCTGAAACCTGGTCTGAGTCATGGGTCAAGGGCACGGGAGCCGGCTTCAGACTCTATGGATTCGTAGACTACTCGTACCTCTTACCAGCTGTGAGAAGCTGGCAGGTCAGTTAGCCTCTCCAAACCTTGGTTCTTGATCTGCTACTCATGAGGATGATCATAGTTTCACCTCACAGGCTGATCAGGAAGATGAAGTTAGAGGGGCGCCTGGGTGTCTCAGTAGGTTAGGATCCAACTCGATCTCAGCTCACGTCTTGGTTCATGAGTTCGAACCCCATGTCTGGCTTTGTGCTGACAGTGCAAGGCCTGCTTGGGAGTCTCTCTCTCTCCCGCTCTGTCTGCCCCTTCCCCTCTTGCGCTCTCTCTCTCTCTCTCTCTCTCTCTCTCTCTCTCTCTCTCACACACACACACACACACACACACACACACACAGTAAATAAACTTTTTTTAAAAAAAAAGGAAGATTAAATAAGATATGTCAAGCACTTAGCACCCTGTAAATGTCAGTGGATATTAGTTATTTTCATGATGGACAATGAGATTGAAGAAGAAGCATGGAGGTGGGATCTTCTTCCTCTGGCAGGGAGTGCACTTACTTTCCGGCCACACGGCAGAGAATCTGGCAGCCTTATAAAGTTCCGTGAAACACCGAGGTAACCCACCTACTGAAATCCAGACGTGAATGTCGACGCATGTGTATCGAGCACCCATCAGAGTGTCTTGCTGAATCCATGATGGACTGCCAGATACCAGGGACGCAGAGATCAAGCTGCCTGGTGATAAAGTAAAGCAGACCTACCAGCAGCAAACACACAGGGAGATGTGCCGTTTGAACTGAGCCTCAACGCATGGATGGAAAGCCGCAGCCAACGAGCTGAGGGAAGGGCATCCCGGGGATGGGAACAGCATGGGCAAAGGCTTGACACGTTCATACATGACTTGAAGAGAGGCAGGGAGCTGAGGGTGTCCTAGGGAGATACCGGACGAGGGCAGGGAGTTGGCACAAGATTATAGAGGGCTTATAATCTTGGGAGTGGATTATGGATGTGTCCTCACGTAAATGCAATGCCACCAACCGTATTTAAACATTAAACACTGCTCTGTTAGACGTGGTGCCCTAGGAGCTGTAACTCGGAGGGAAAGCTGGTGAGCGGGAGGGGAGACCATCAGTAAAGCAGACGCATTTTGGAGGCAGCTCAAGAATGCTTGGTAAATGATGAGTAGCTGATTCATGGATTTCTAGCCTTCTCAAGGGGAGAGACAAGGAGCTACCACTTGAACCTAAGTTCCGCAGGTTGTTAATAAATGAATAAACACCAGCCTACTTCGTATCTCTGCTCTTGTGTGTCTTAGAGCATTAGACAATCAGTAGCTGCTCAGCACATATTGAATCAAGAGACACTTAGGTTTGTCATTAAGACAGATTCATCTTTTTGTGTTTGACGAATGTGTAATTCTCTAAGCTTTATCTTCTTCTGTGTCTCTTTTTTTTTATATGGTAAAAATAACTTAAAATGCAGGGTGATGATGAGTTTAGAGTGCTTCTGTTTTTCCATCATTTTAAATCTCTCCATCTTACTTTATGTGAAGTACCCTAAAAACTGAAGAACTTTTTCTTTTTTGGGAAAAGTTCTTTTAGAGAATGTAGATTTCTCCTTATCAGCCAAGAACTATGATTAGCACAGAAAGGCACGTTTTACTTCACTGACACATTTTCCAGTTACCGTACTCAAATCACATCGCTCTCAATCCCATCCCTGTTCACAGTCCCAGTTGGAGAGATACACCCCAGTTTTGGAAGAATGTCAAGTTAGGGGCGCCTGCATGGCTGAGTCAATTGAGTGGCCAACTCTTGACGTCAGCTCAGGTCATGATCCCGGGGCTGTGGGATCAAGCCCCTCGTTGGGGCTGGAGCCCGCTGGAGTTGGAGCCCGCTGAAGATTCTCTCTCTCTCCCTCTACCCCTCCCCTGCTTGCATGCACATTCTCTCTTCTCTCTCTTTCTCCCAAACTGAAAGGAAGGAAGGGAGGGAGGGACCCAGGAAGAAGGGAAAGTTCTCTCGTTCTATTGTGGCTTTGAACTGGTAGAGAAAACAGGAGGAGCTTTGCCCTTGCCATATTGAGACCCGTCGTTTAAGGGAAAAGGCATTGATGGAAAGTCTTTGGAAAGCAGCTCGTTCAAACCTGCTCTTACTGTGCCTGGCCCCTAGTCTGGACCTAAGTGGTTAGGGTCGCTATGTTCTGCTTCCGCTGCAAAGCATTTTCAGGGAAGGTGAGCGGGAGGCTTGGATTGAGGCAAGCTAGCGATAGAGCGTTTCAAGACACGATGGTGTCTCAAAAGGCCTGGGACCCACATTTCTTTCACTTGTGTTTTCAGGGAGACCTCTCATTTGCTGCACGTTTGCCATAGGATAAAAGCTTATTGATAGTATATTTCGGTGTTCTGAAGGCATGGCCAGCTTTACTGGCTATATGGCATTAGGATGTCACATTCAACAATGAAGGAGCTTCAAACTGTAGGAACACCCGCCAAGTTAGAGGTTGGAAACGTTCTCTTGAAGGGCCAGATGGTAAATACTGTAGGTTTTGGGGACCAAGAGGTAAGACTGAGAATATATGTAAGTACATCTATACCCATGTAAAATATAATCATTGAAAAATATAAAAAGCATTTTTCGCTCACAAGCCACCGAAAAACAGACAGCTGGCTGACTTGGGCCCACGGGCCATCGTTGGCCAGCCCTGAGCTATTACACTGCCCGTGAAAATGGTCCAATTAGTAGTAATTTCAGCTACTGGTTGTTGAGTGTATTCGTGCGTATGTATCCGAGGTCCACTCTCAAAATACCAAATCACGCTTACTAATCCGGGGGTGGGATCCTAGGGACAGGAACTAGGTCGTGAATGATGGGTCTGATTTCATTTTTCTTGGCACAGCAGTCCCATTTCCCCGTGATTAAGAAACAGATCATTTCAGACACTTGTTAATTAATTCCAAACTGAAAATTTGGTTACGATAATTACAACAACTAGTTCAATGCAAAAATAGCAAAACAAAGGGCGCCTGGGCGGCTCAGTCGGCTAAGCGTCGGGCTCTCGGTGTCAGTTCAGGTCACGATCTCACTGCGTGTGAGACTGAGCTGTGCATCGGGCCCTGCATGGGATTTTCTCTCAATTCCTCTTGCTCTGCCCCTCCCCCGCACTTGCTCTCTTTCTCTCTTTCTCAAAATAAGTCAATAAACTTAAAAGATAATGGTAAAGCAAAGTGCTGTCTACACACAGACTAAACACTGGCTGAAACCACTTCCAATGACCGTCTTTGTCACATCAGAGCCCCAAGAGTAGGGAAGAGCACGGTGGAAAGGAGCCGGAAGCGAGGGGGGTGGTGAGGCCTTCTGAGACGGGGAGCCCTTCTTTGAACTGAGTGGGTACAGAGTTGGGGACAGCTGATGTCACTGAGATGTGAGCTATATCAGCCTCTCCCTAAAGCTCATACATTCCCCACCCACCCCCCGACTAGATGAATCAGTATTATTGATTATTTGGATGGTACCTTCACAGAGGAAATAGATTTTGAAATTCTTTTCAACACAGGAAAGCAAACCACAGTGAAGTTTTGAAGTAACTTTTGTTTTGATTGGGCTATGGGTCTTTGAGGCCCAGCAGGGGGCCTTCTGGTTCTGAACTCAGGTGGCTCCTAGAAATTTGGTAGAAAGTGGTTCTGAGAAAAGGCTCTTTCCTGCCCTAGTGTGGACATACAAAGCAGTCCAATTCATTTGGTGGCTATTTTGGAAATAAGAATCAAATGGATTGTAAAAATGCCTCTGGGGGCCCCTGGGGGACTCAGTCAGTTAAGCATTCTGACCCTTGATTTCAACTGAGGTCATGATGTCGTGGTTTGTGAGTTTGAGCCCTGCATCAGGCTCTGTACTGGGGGCACAGAGCCTGCTCAGAATTCTCTCTCTCTCTCTCTCTCTCTCTCTCTCTCTGCCCCTCCACCATTTGCACTCTGTCTCTCTCTCAAAATAAATAAATAAGCACTTTTTCAAAATGTCCCTATACGGGGCGCCTGGAGGCTCAGTCAGTTGAGCATCCGACTTCAGCTCAGGTCATGTTCTCACAGTTTGTGAGTTCGAGCCCCGCGTCGGGCTCTGTGCTGACAGCTCAGAGCCTGGAGCCTGCTTCGGATTCTGTGTCTCCTTTGCTCTCTTCCCCTCCCCCTCTCACACCCTGTGTCTCTCTCAAAAATAAATAAACAAAAAAATTTATAAAAAATGCCCCTATATTCTTTGACACAGCAATTCACATAATCAAATATGTGTACACGCATTCACCCATGGAAGTTTCATTGGATCTTTATCTAAAGAACCAAGCTAAGTGTCAAACCACTGGATCTGTTCAATAAATTGTGCCATATTCCTACACTGGGATTCCACTAAATCACGTAAAATGATGTGGCACAAGAATCTATAATGATATGGAAAGATGTTCACCGTGTATTAACAAGCAGTTTGCAAAACACCAACTAAGCTGTGATTCTTTTTGTTGTTTTTATTCTTTTTTTTTGTTTGTTTATATATGTACATCGCCTTATTCTGCTCAGGCTGTTGTAACAAAATACCATTGATTGGCAGAGGCTTAAACAATAGAAATTCATTTCTCATAGGTCTGGAGACTGATGGCTCCCTTCTCACTGCGTCTTCCCACGCAGGAAAGGAAGCTCCCACCGCCTTCTTATAAGGATATCGGCCACATCATGAGTGTCCCACATTCCTGTCCTCGTCCCCATCTAATTATCTCCCAAAGGCCCCACTTCCCAAGAGCACCCTCTTGGCAGTTAGGGCTCCCATGTATGCATTTTAGAGGGACAGAAATAGTAACATAGGTCATCATGGTCTATGACGTGAAAGGGTTTGTGTGAATGTGTTTGGACTCATCCTTTTAGGATCTGAATTTTCTGAGAGTGCAGTGTCCGAGGTGACAGCCTCATATCTAGGCAGCCTGAGTTCAAATCCGAGCCCCGTGTCACTCCAGCTCTGTGATGCTGGGAACGTTGGTAGCTTGAACAACTGGTAACCATAATTATGATTGCCATGTCATCAAATATTCTTCCACCTCAAGGCTCACGCTTCCCAGAGGGCCCCATTGTAGGAAAGTAGCACAATACAGAGAGCAAAACCCTTTTGGTTTGATGTGTGCCTCAGTTTCTTCCTCTGTAAAATGGAAACCATAATGTGCCTCCCTCAATGGGTTGTTGTAAGAATTAAAGGAATCAATACAAGCACAGGTGTGGGGGAGCTTTTGGGTTTTTCCATATTTTCTAATTTGGGTGCAGTGGCCACGTACTGTCTCAGTAATGAAAATACAGTTCCAGTCTTCATCTTGAAAAGCAGTTACATCTTGGAGCCTGAGGACAAGGGGATTCCGGGTTAGGATGCCACAGCGTGATGGATCAAGGGTCAGCAGGACTGTCACCTTCAGCTTGAGACTGGTTTCTACCTGAGCCGGTTTTTAAGGAATTTTGTTTATTTTTGTTTAATTTTGTTAACGTTTATTCATTTTTGAGACACAGAGCACAAGCAGGGGCGGGGCAGAGAGAAAGAGAGAGACCCAGAATCCAAGGCAGGCTCCAGGCTTCGAGCTGTCAGCACAGAGCCCGACGCGGGGCTCGCACTCACGAACTGTGAGATCATGACCTGAGCCGAAGTCGGACTTTTAACTGACTGAGCCACCCAGCCACCCCATGTTTGTTTTTGCTAACGTTTATTTATTTAGCGAGAAGGAGTGTGTGTGTGCACGCGCGTGCCTGTGTGGGGATGAGGGCAGAGGGAGAAAGAGAGAGAATCCCGATCAGGGTCCATGCTCAGCATGGAGCCCGACGTGGGGTTCGATCTCCTGACCTGGGATCGTGACCTGAGCCGAAATCAAGAGTTGGACGCTCAGCTGCCCGGACCACCCAGGCACCCCCTACATGAGCCAGTTTAATCAGTGACAAAGCAGTGGGGGTCACACTAGGCACCGCGGCCTCTGCTGATAATTGCTGTGATCACAAGAAACACATTTCAGACGTCAGGAAGGCATGTTCTTAAGGTAAATGTTGTCAACACTTCCACACTTGAAACAACAAACATTTCCATTTCCTTAAGCGACACGGCCACGGCGGTGGCCAGAACTCGCGCTGATCAGCCGCTCACTTCTCCCGTCGCCAGTTCCCGCCGGCAGCTTGCCAGACCTATCATGGTGAGCGCTTCTGTGTTTCCAAGACAGCCGTGGGAAGTGAGTGTTTTGTGACCTTTGCAAAGAACAGCTGTAGAAAGGGCCATTACGATTCAACAAACGGCATCTCTATTTATGGGGCCTCCAAAGCAGGAACCAAAATTAAACTCCTTTAGTCATATCCTCGCCTGTGTCTTATGGACTGGTTTTGCACTCATGTTTCTTCACGGAAGACTTCTTGGGCCCTAATTCCAGTTTTCTGTCTCCTGGGCTCTGGATTTCTGGGGTGGGGCAGAACCCATTCTCCATTTTTACACCTTCTTGGTGTTAGATTAGCTTGTAACACATGCGAGGGTATATGTGCCGCCCCCACGCTGGACAGCTACCGTATGCACAATGACAGCAGCTATGTTTCCAACCAGACATTAAATGAGGGCCATATCACTCACGGGACTGACCATTTTATCACAGGGTAGCGGCGTTCCCCAGGACTGGCAGGACTTGCCTGCTTCACGCGCCGAGCCGTGGGACTAGACTTGACCCTAAAGCTTCTGTTTCGCTCCCCCAGGCTGCTGAGAGAAAA
The DNA here is from genome assembly GCF_018350215.1 of Panthera leo. Lineage (NCBI taxonomy): Eukaryota > Metazoa > Chordata > Mammalia > Carnivora > Felidae > Panthera > Panthera leo. Next base: position 56,444,183 of record NC_056693.1, read on the forward strand.
GCATGGGCCATATTGAGGACGAAATCTTATCCGCTGAAGGACAGCCTTATCATTCATAAAACTTACGCCAGGGGTTTCTTTGCTCTTAGCCTCATCACACCTTTGGGAAACTCGACTCGGTTTCCCTCAGCTCTTCCATTAGAAAGGCAGTGAGGTGAGGGCCGCCTGGGTGGCTCAGTCGGTTAAGCATCCGACTCTTGATTTTGGCTCAGTCATGATCTCATGGTTTCATGAGTTTGAGCCCCACTGTCAGCACAGAGCCTGCTTGGGTCTCTCTCTCTCGGTCTCTCTCTCTCTCTCTTTCTCTCTCTGCATCTCCCCTACTCATGCTGTCTCTAGTGTCTCTCTCAAAAATTAATTAATTAAAAAAAAAAAAAAACAAAGGCTGTGAGGTGAAATGGCTCAGGGCTCCTATGTGAGAATTCTAGAGCCCTGAGGCGGAATCTGGGCTCCGCATCCTGTTAGCTGTGTCACCTTGGAAAAGTCACTTCCCCTCTCGGAGCTTCCATTTCTCCACCTATAAAATGGAGTTCATAACGTGACCTGTGGGTGGACAGAATAACGACCCCTAAAATGTCCTCATCCTAATCCTCAGAGCCTGTGAATAGGATACTTTACAGGGCAGAAGGAAGTTTGCAGGTGTGATTAAGTCAAGGATATCGAAATGTTGAGATAGTTCGGGGTTTTCCTTGTGGGCCTGATATGATCGCAAGGGTCCTTATGAGGGGGAGGCAGGAGAGTCAAAGTCAGAGAGAGATTTGAGGACATTATGCTGCTGGTTTTGAAGGTGGAGGGAGGGGTCAGGATCCAAGAGATGCAAGCAGCTTTTAGAAACTGGAAAAGGCCAGGAAACCAGTCCACCCATAGAATCTCCAGAAGGAAAACAGCCCTGCCAACACCTTGATGTCACCAGTGAGACCCCCCCACCCCTTTTTGATTTCTGACCTCCAGAACTGTAAGATAACAAATCCGTGTCGTTTTCAAGTCACTAAACTACGTGATTTGTTACAGCAGCTGTAGGAAACTGATACAGCCTGCTTCACGTGGTTTGGCACAGAAAGCTCTCAACCCCTCGTAGCCATTGCCAACAGTCACAAAATAACGACAAGACTTGAGGATGACCCAGATGTGTCCTAACCAGAGGTGGAGTCCACCTGACCAGATCTCTATAAGGCATAGCCCGGGGCCTTTCTGGAAGGTTGAGTGGCTGCCCCCCTACCCTGACCCAGTCTGTCCCTTGGAGTCAGTGGAAGGAAATGCCAGTGTTGCCTTTAGGCGGTGGCTTCTACTACCTGTTATCAAGGGCACAGGAGAACCTCCTGGTTCTGCTTTAGTTCCATAAACCCAGCCTCGCAGAGTCTACGCAGGAACATGGTTCTTGCCTCTTGTGGACATCTGCCCATCGTACGTGCTTGAAATGCATTGATGAGAATGGTCACATCCTTATTAGTTAAGCAGAGGGTGTAAGGTGAGGTCTCGATTCATCCAAGTGAATGCTGTAGTGTTGAGGTGCTAGGCTCAGGCACAGGGTGCTTCCTTTCCTTCCCAAATTAGGACCCCGTAAGGAATAAGAAAAATAGGAAAACTGGAGACCAAACCATAAGCTTGGTTACCCTGAAGCCGATGGACAAAGGGAGCCAAGAGTCTGTGGGCAAATACGTTTGCTAATATTCTGTGCTCGAATTAGAGACTCGGCCCCACCCAGTCGTGGGCAGAGTGGGACAACCCCGGCCATGACCACTGGGGGTGGATCTTACCCCACGAATCCTCTGCCAGGAAGGAGGGGCGGGGGCCTGAGGCAGAGAGAGAGGGAGCAGAGGGAGGCAGGGAGACAAGACAGAGTTCTCCTGGGAGATGCCAAACTGAGAATCCAGTGCCTCCTGCCCTTCCCCCTCTTCCTCCCCACCCCACCCCCACCCGGGGGAGAGCAGGGGCAGGAGGAAGCAGAAGGGCATCCTCTAGCCCATAAGACACCTCTGGAGCTAGGAAAATAGGAAAGGCCACCATCTGAATGGATGCAGAGCTCTGGAGGAGAGCCCAGAGTGTACATGAGCTCAGGTCGCTCCACGAAGAAACCCAAGGATGGAATAATGGAGCTTCCAACCTAACCCTTAGTTCTAAGAGCTCACTTTGCATGAAGAATTTTGCAGGGATTTCTTGAGCACAGCACGTAGCCAAGTTTCTGTTAGAGAAGAGGGTTAATGCCATCTGAAATCACTCAGCATGCCAAATGTCCCTGCTCTATGGCCTGGGCACAAAAGGACAGTCAAGACTTTGCTGACAATTTCCCTTGCTGGGCAGTGGGGGGAATGAGCTGGATGTTCATGACCTGGACTCGGTGTCCTCCGCTCTGGCAAGATGGGACCCCACCTCTGGAGCTCTGTCCCTTCTGAGTAAGGCATAGACCGTGAGATGCGGCAGCCTGGTGAGAGATAGCAGCCCTATCTCCTCCTCTGGACGCCCAGGCAGAACTCGAGCCCTGGTGGCCGCTGGTGTTAGAGCACATAATGAGATAACTTGGTCTCCTAGGATGACAAGAGTCGTGGGCTCAGAGAATGTTTTTCTTAAATGACATTTGTTTACAGTGACGTTCTTAAAAATAGTAGATATATTCATACAAGCAAGCAATTAGTGTCCCGCCAGATAAGTCCCATGGTGGCATGAGAGTGTAATCCTTAAGCAAAAAAACATCAGCCTCAAACTAAGCATCAGAAATTCTTGCTTTAAGATCTCCCTTCTCTGTAAAAACAATTCCCGTAACTTTCCCTAGAGCCAGGATCCCCGCCTGAGATCTGCGGACAGACTCCAGGAGTGGGGGCACACGAATGGGGATGAGAAACCATGTCAAGTGTATTTTCATTAACCATTCACCGCAAGTTGGTATTTTTCTTTTTCCTGAGTGAGGATAGACAGAGAAGGGCAGTGTTCGCTGTGCCCGTGACTGTTACCAGCAAAAGTCACGGATATTTTCATATCACATCACAGAGGACGCAAACACATCAGAAATACGCCCGCGCTCTGCTACTTTGAAGTGAATCTGATCACTAGATTCAACACGAGATCCGGTTACTGAGGGTTTGCTAAAGAAAGACTTGAGTGCGCGCCTGGGTGGCTCAGTCGGTTGAGTGTCCGCCTCTTGGTTTCAGCTCAGGTCATGATCCCAGGGCCGTGGGATCGAGGCCCAAGTCAGGTTCCTCGGAACCAGCTCGGGATTCTCTCTGCCTCTCTCTTGGTCCCTCTCCCCAGGTCATGTCCTCCCTCTCTCTGAAATAAAAATTTTTTAAAGAAGAAGGGCTTTATCACATCAATTTGTCTGCTGCTTTGATCCTTTTATTTCAATATAATTTGCTTCCTTTGTCATCCTGTGTATTTGTTTTATGTGTTTGAAAACGTTCTGCAAAGGGGCCCACCAGCTTAATGTGTCCGTGGCACAAAACTCTTTAAGACCCTGGCCCTGAGGAGCTGCGTAGGGGCTTTCTCTCCCTTGCGGAGGTCCCCTCCTCCCTCTGGGACAGCCCACATCTGGGCCCACATCCAGGCCCTTCCTCTTCCTAGACAGAGACGTTCTGGGTGGCCGCCCTATGCCTTTGCCTCCCTTGTGTCTACCATCACGGAGCCCCCACCTGCTGGGTCCCCAGGGACACTTCGGTCCACCGCCTCTCTCTGACTCTCTTCATTGATAGAAAAGGACATAAGAAAACTCATCAGGTTGTGAATTTTAAGTTTGGGGTTTGTGGCCCCCAGATGAATCCAGTTGATTTAGTCCAGCAATTAGTTCTGGGGAAGGAATAGCCACCTGGATGCTACATTAGAGTGGTACATCGTTTGGTAAATCCTGGAGCCAAGGGCCGAGGCAGCCACAGTCTACACCCTGGGAAATGGAAGATAGCCTGAGGTCAGAGCTCCGCTCTGGTCAGTGCTGCCTGGAATGTCAGGCTGGGATGGACCCAAGCCTTCTGATTTTATCTCCTGCCTCTCTTTCCCTAACTCATACCTGCATTCCAGTAATGTCAGCATGTTCCCTTGCCTCTAGGATGATGCACTTCTTACTTTGCATATCAGTGCCCCCAAGATGGCCCCCAGTGATCCCCACCTCCTGGTATCTGAGCTGTTAGGTAGTCCCTCCTCCAACCAAGTTGAAGGGGGATGAGGTGTGGGACCAATGGGATCTAGCAACAATGACATGGTGAGACTTCCAAGCCTGGATTGTTCTCATTCTTACTTGCTGTGGGTGAAGCCAACGGCCACGTTGTGAGGACCCTCAAGTAGCCTTGTGGAGAGGTTCACGGGGCAAAGAACCAGAGCCACCTACCAGCAGCTGGCGCTGTCTCGGCAGCTGGTGCTGTCTCAGCAGGAGCGTGACCAAGCTGTCCTGGAAGCCGATCCTCTAGCCTGCTAAATCTTTAAACTACAGGCTCAACCGCATCTTGGTGGCTGTGTCATGAGAGACATGGCCCCAGAATCATCTAGCTAAGCGGCTTCTGAATTCCTAACCCACAGAAACTGAGTGAGGTAGGAAGTGTTCATCATTGCTTTAAAGCATGAAGGTTGGGGAGGTTGGTCACATACGCCGGGTCCTCTGCTAACCCTGCTGCTCGTTTCCGGTAGCCTTCCAGATCTGATCTGAAGAGCTCCTCTGCGGAGCCTTCCCGACCTTCCCTGGCTGAATTTATTGCTCCCTCTTCCTTTCTGCACACAAATTATTTATCATCCTCTTAACAAAGTTATCCCAAGGAAAAACAGTGTTTTGATTATAGTCTCCTCTGTCAACTCTGGGCTTCTTGAGAAGGTTTACAATGTACTCATACTTCAGAAGCCCATGAAAGGGGCTCAGAAGATGGTTGAATGGATAAAGGGGGTGTACAGGCACTTGGGTGAACTTACGCCAAATACATCTGAAGCCCATGGTATTTCCAAAGCATATTTGACTGGAAAGACCAAGTCCTTTAAAGGGGTTGAGAGGCAGCATTAACTAGTACATAGTCTTAAGCCCATTCTTGACAATGGAATAATGATAATGGGTTGCTTCTTTGGGAGGGAATTAGAGAACCACGAAAACATTTCCAAAGGCAGTTGGAATGCTTAACTGAGCCAGACTATTCATATCTAATGCCACCCTGCCCCTGTTGGCGTAGCTCGCTGAATTGCCTGATCTTGTCCAAACGTCTTTGTTTTAAAAAAAAAAAACTGACAAAGGGTCTTGTCACTTAAATTAAAAACCATTTGGGGTGCCTGGGTGGCTCAGTCGGTTGAGCATCCAACTTCGGCTCAGGTCATGATCTCACAGTCCGGGAGTTCAAGCCCCACATCGGGCTCTGTGCTGACAGCTCAGAGCCTGGAGCCTGCTTCAGATTCTGTGTCTCCCTCTCTCTCTGCCCCTCCCCTGCTCATGTTCTGTCTCTCTCTGTCTCAAAAATAAATAAAAACATTAAAAAAATTTTTTAATTAAAAATCATTTTTGCTTAGCAAGCGTAGAGACTACACCTCCTCCTAATGCACTTACTTACTGAGGTTGCGAAGGGGGGCAGGAGGGAGATGGAGTGAGAAACTGGAGGTAAATTATGCATTCCCCCACACCTGCTTGCACATCGGCCCCTGCCTCTTGGGTTAGACCGTAAAGCAGGGGCCACTGGTGGCCTGCCCAGAGCCCCCAGCACTCACCATCCCAGGGGGGCTGTCGGCTTCTCCATCCCTGCAGCGGCCTCCCTGGGGCCTTGTCTCACCACAAGTATGTACCCGGTCTGCTCAGGAGCTACTGCTCAAGGAGCCGGCGTGAGCCTTGGAGAGATAAGGTGGAGGCGAATGTCCCACGCTTGCCCTCCCAGTAGGACAGCTCTATGCAGTCTCCCTGCGGGATCGAGCCCCATTCAATGACCTGCTCGTCACTGCCCACAGCTTTTCCATTTTCTGGGTCACTTCTCCCACTCCCTTACTTGTGCTTCTTGGGATCACCTCCTGGGGAAGCTATTTGCACCCAAGTCAGGGTCTCAGGGTCTGCCTCTGGGGGGAGCAGAACAAAGACAGAGAGCTAGCCGGGTCCAGCAATCCCTCCTCGCCTCTGCACTTAAGATGACACACAACAGGCACAAGGTGCCGTGGCGAGCTGACCCTGTGTGTTTGTACCCTGTCAGGCCCCTCATCGGTGAATGGAGTTGAGGGCTCAGGCAGGAGGTGTGCGTTTGCGATCAGAGCTCTGGGCACAGGCACCCGCGAGGTGTGGGTAGCATGCAGGCTTCATGCGCTGTCCTCCCTTCTCATCCCCCTGCTTGCAGCACAAATCCCAGAGTCTCTCCACCCACCCCTCTTCTCACCTACCTCCCAGCACCTGCCCTTTCTGAAAGGCTATGCTCCCCTATCCCGGAGTTTCAAAGATGCGAGAGCTGTGTCCACCTTAATGGTACAGGGAAGTCGGCATGGAAGTGATTATGTCAATGTGATACGCGGGACCGGAACATGCTCTGTCCAGAGAAGTAACTTTGTCTTAGACGGCAGAGGGGGGCAGCCAGGAATGGGACATCCTGAGCTGGGGGGGAGGGGTGCCTAGAGAAGTGATGGGCAAGCATTCTCTGTCAAAGACCACATAGTAAATGTGTTAGGTTTTGTGAGCCACATGGTCTCTGTGGCAAGTACTCAACTTTGCTTGCTTTGTAGCACAGAAGTAGTCATAGACAGCACATAAACACATGAGCATGACTGGGTTCCAATAAAACTTTATTTACAAAAGCAAGTTGTGGGCCAAACGTGATCCATGGACCATAGCTTCCCGACCTCTGACTTAGAGAGTAGGAAAAAATTTTCCGGGAAGAGAGGGAGGATGACTGTTCCTGGCAGAGGGAAGAAAACGTATAAAGGCAAAGGTTAGGAAATCAGAGGGAATAAAACAGACTTGATTTATCAGAGCCCTGATTTTGGCAATAAAAAAATAAAACTAATAATAGGAACTTTTATTAAAGAGTCAAAGTGAGCCAGGCTTTGTGCCAAACACTTGCCATGAAATCCCATTTAATTCTTACTCTCTCTGAGTTTGGGGGACTGTTTCCTTCTTCATGGTATACATGAGGTGGTTAAGTTCAGAGAGGGTAGATAACTTGCCCTGGGTCCCACAGCTGGTAGGTGGCCAGGTGGCAGGAACCTGGACAGAGTAACGGAAGCTGGTATGATGCCGTTGGCACATCTCCGTGTCTGTCGTTAACTCAACTTTAATGGTTTTTTTAAAGTTTTTGCCTTGTTTTACAAATGGAATTTGATTTCTCGACTTAGTCCAGAGCTCTCTGAATGGATGCTTGAGATGTGTCTGCTGTGTTTCTCCTGGGGCTATTTCGTGAGAAATAAAAGGGAAAAAAAGTGAGATATTTAAATTCTCCAGGGGTATTGGTTTCGAATAGATAAAGTGAAGAACATTTTTTATTCATATTAGAAGTGATAGTTGGATGTGTGTAATTTTTTGCTCTACGAGATGGTGAGAGTACACAGCGCAGATCTTAGAATGTGAAATATGAATTTAGATGACATTTTGAGGAAACTGATAAACACAGCATCCCACAATTGGACTGAACTTGCCTGTGAAAATCTTTTTCCAGCTCACAAATGATATGGTACAATTTGAAATTACAGAGATAAGTGGACTGAGTCTAATGGAATATTAAAAATACACAACATACCAATGAGAGAATAATTTTCCTTGGCAAAAGTTCCCATCTCTTAAAATGTTATCAAAAAATTGGAGGTATTCTGACAGCTAGCAGTAACCCTTGGACTTAAGAAATGTTGAGAGAAGGGCCATGGCCCAGAAGTCTGCCACGGAGAGTAAGAGACCCAGGAACCGGGCTAGAAGCTGACGTCCTCACGACCAGAGTTTTGTTTCCAGCATGGGCTTGGGGTGTCTGTCCACCTACTTACAGACAGAACAAGGCCTTATAGCATGCTTTCTCCTACCCACCTGTGTCGATGAATAGCGTGAAAAAGTGTCTGCATCCGCGTGCATGTAGGCATGTGTGTATGTCATGTGCACACATGTACATGTGTGCTTGTGTCTTGGCAAAGTCGAATGCAGGGGCACCTGGGTGGCTCAGTCGGTTGAGTGACCGACTTCGGCTCAGGTCGTGATCTCACCGTTTGTGAGTTCGAGCCCCGCATCGGGCTCTGTGCTGACAGCTTGGAGCCCGGAGTCCCCTTTGGATTCTGTGTCTCCCTCTCTCTCCTGCCCCTCTCCCACTCACGCTGTGTCTCTCTCTGTCTCAGAAATAAACAAACATTAAAAAATTTTTTTTGGGAAAAGCCAAATGCAGAGAACTAGGTGAGAACAACTACTTGGGCTGAAGATCTTTCAGATTGTCCGTGATACAGTGATCATGGTTCCTGGCTTTGCAATTTTACCAAAACTTCCATGCCCCGCCCCCACCCCTCAAAATTTGGGAGACTGCCAAAAGGATACCAGCTCTTTATTTTGCCAAGGAAGAATATTTTTAAAAGAACTTGAAATGTCATTATTACCTTTTTCTCATGAGAAAAGGGACGGTTTATACATTCACACGCTCGCACACACACACACACACACACACACACACACACACACACACACATTCACAAAGAAGGAGGCAAGCTATAACCTCAGAGTGAACCAAACTGGGGAAATGTAACCATATGAACAGATTCGTGATGCTTATCTTGCTAAAGGGCACCAAACATTCTGATATAAATAAATAGCCCATAGCTTAATGTAAGATACTAAGAAGAAGAAAACATTTCGACTGTCCCAGGAGACAGCATGAAGAATAAAGCCCCAAATAAAAAAGGAGGGGGTGACAGTGGTATCCCTAGAATACTAACAGTTGGGATCTGAATGTTGCATAAGAAGTGAGCCCCGACGCCAGCGGCAGCTAAGGACCCAGGCCTTGGGGTCTGTCACTTCCTAGCTGTGGGACCCGGGAGGTTGTTTCACCTGTGTTACCCCAGAAGGGGGCTGATGAAACACCCACCTCACAAGGCGATTAGCTGGTGAGTGTTTCTAGCACATGAGTAGCCCTCAGTCTTCACTAGTAGCCCTGGAAGCTACTCTTTTTTATAAAAGGAAATACTTGGGGAAGAAAGGATGTCCCACATGAACATTCATAGAGACATTGATCGATACCCTCACCCTACATCATTCTCCAGATGTGCACCAGACGCAGCCACACCAGCCAGGAACCTCTTAGGAAACCAATTCCCCAGCATGACCCGGGCCTGAATCAGAGGCTCTGTGTGTGGGAACCCACACTCTGTGTTCTCAGCAAACCCTCTCGGTAATGCCGATCCACATGACCATTGAGAACCACCGATCGGACCCGGCGTGCTTTTTAACTCTGATTCTGAAGTCAGCTGAATCCAGAAAATATTTCATAGATCGGACAAAAATAAGGGACGAAAGAAAAGCACGGATCTGTTTGGGTGGCATCTCACTTTAAACTCCAGGATTATGCTGGTAAACCAATTCAAGCATTATCTTCTGAGCCTATAATGCCTGCTAGGACCGCAGGAAACATGCATTAAAGCAGAGTAAGTCGGCCTGGATTTACTTTTTCCCCAAGCCGTGAAGCATCAAGCAAAGACAAATGGTCAATCCCACAACCCCTCGCTGGGAGCCCGACCTCAGGATGGCAGGCAGAACAGCTGGACACGGAGGACCAGAAAGGCCACTTGCCCCAAAATATTGGGACCCCTTTACAGACCGATGGATGACGGCTGTGTACCCAGAAAACCTCTCCAAAAGTCACAGAACGAACTTCTTCTTCAGAGACAAACACTCCCATGAATCAGGTATTAGATCCCACTTGTGCCAGCCTTTCTCCGGGCTCTGGACAGTCAGCAAAGACGTGGACAATGGGGAGGGAAGTGAAGGGTCAAAAAGGCAAGAGAATGTTTGGGGCCAAAATTTGCTTCATTTGGACTCAGTGGGAACTGTCTTGAAGGCTCAAAGTCTGTCATCAGAAACCGAAAGCATCAACATTAGATGAAGATATGCATGTGCCGTGTAGGAATCCAACCCGGGTGTGAAGGCAGTTACTAATACAGCCACGTTTCTCGGGCTCGCCCCGTGGGACAGGCGCTCCTCTGTGTCCCCTCCGTTTATTCACATACATCTAACCCTCACGTGTGCCCTGTGCACCCGGTGCCATTATCACTTCCTGCGCCGGGTCGAATAGTGTCCTCTAAAAAGTCACGTCACCCCAGAATCTCAGAACGTGGCCTGATTTGGATATCGGATATAATTAGCGGATGTAATTAGGTGAGGTCATATCGGCTTAGGGTGAGCCCTAAATCCAGTATGACTGGTGGTGTCCTTGAAAGAAGAGGAGAGACACACACAAGACACAGGAGCTGTGCCACAAGAAGACAGACACAGAAAGTAGAGACGTGTCTCCAAACCAAGGAAGGCCTGGATCGCCAGCAAACCTCCACAGCATGAGCTGGGAGAGAGGCAGGGAGCAGATGTTCCCCCAGAACCTCCAGAAGGAACCACCCTTGCCGATACCTTGATCTCAGACTTTTGGCCTCCAGAAGAATAAACTTCCATTTGGGGCACTTGGTGGTGGCAGCCCCGGGGCACGCACCCACTCCTGTTTGGACATAGAGAAAGGTTGGTTGAGAGGGGTCACCTCCTGCCAGGCTCACGCAGCCTGGGTTGGGGAAGTCATCGCACGGGTCTGAGGAATTAACAAGTGTCTACATGAGGACTCAAACTTCGTCTGGCTGGTCGGATCGCATTGCTTTTAAGGATCCCTTAAAGCCACCAACTTGGAGCCTCTTGATTAGAGGTTCTTGATTAGAACCCTGGAGGCTTTGAACCAACCACCGCAAAATTCACTTGCACGGGGATTTCCCTTCAAACACCGCTCCTTCCTCTGCAGTAATGTCAAATGACGATCGTTTTATGGACTCAGGAAGAGTTAACAAGCAGTAATAAACAGTCAGGACTGGTTCTTACTGCAAATGTCTGCACGTGTTTGGCCTTTTCAGTGGCCCAGTCAAAGAGGGGTTCTGTTCATCAGGAGAGAAACCTTACTCTGTCTCATAATTTCCCTCAATGCACAAGCTAGAAAGAGAGCAGCTTGGATGCTCTGGGTTGAGTGACTAGAAAATTACCCCAACTGTCAAAGTTTTCAGTGTTAAAAAGGAGCGCAGATTTTCTCAAATACTTAAGAATTTCTAGATGTCACAACAGAGAGATTACCAAAATATGAGAATGAGGGTTTCATAAGCAGGCAAAAATACATATATTCTTTTACCAAGAGCCACAATATTTGGTGGAGGGCATGAGGGAATAAAAACCACACCAACCAAAGCATTCGTTGTGTCTAGAAATAAAATAGATTACTAAATCGCTTTCGTAACGCATTCACCTACTCTTCGTCCCCAGCATTGAAAACTGTACATATAGAGAGATACAGATATAGATATATAGATAGGCCAGAAAAAAAATTAAAGAAATGAAAAGCTGATATATGTGGGTGGATCTTGTTATCGTGTTCTTTTTATTGGATCAGTTGCCTCCATTTCCATTCCAACCAGAGAATTAATTCAAAAATGGCTCCTGGTGGTTTATTCAAAAAGCTGGTTTTCCAGCACGCCATCCAAGACCGTGTGGCGGGTTATTATCTTTGCCATAAGAGCACGTAACAGAAAGGGGTGTCCTTCAGTAGTTTCTGTCCTGTGTTGACTCGGAGGGGGGGGTCGAAAGTTTCCTCCAAGGATTTCGCTCTGTTTGAAATGTTTCTTTGTAGTGCTAGAGAATCAAAAGCCAAAATAATTCCACGGTGAGCCTGTCTGGAGAGTGTGGCTCCGCTCTGAGCCTCTCTCTTCATCAGAGTTGTGCGCGCTCTATAATTTTGAGATCCGGAGCTAGGCTTTCGTGACATTTCTCTTTGCGAACATGCCACTAATTTCTAGCCCATAAAAACAGTGCCAGCATCTCAGTGAGCTAATGTATGAGGCAGAATCAAGAAGCCACGGATCTGATTTTATTTCATATTTTCAAAATGGAACTACGCTTTGCAGAAAGCAATTTATGGGAAACAATTCTTTACAGTACGGTGAGTTATGGGCCATCTCAAAGGAGAGGCATCGCATTCTAGATACGGGATTTGAATGTGAGAGCTTGCTCACTCGTGTTGAGGAGGGCGCGTGTCTACGTTCTTCTCCCTCTAATTTATAAAAGGCAGATGATCTTTATCGATCAGCAGATAATTTGTAAGCCCCTACTCTCTTCCAGGTGCAGAGTTTGGAAATGACACCAGAGGGGTAAATAAGCCAGGTGAAGCCCCTGTCATCATGACAGTCACAGCTTAGCAGAGAAGACATTAAACTAGAAATGCAGATCCTCTGAGTGTTACCAAGGGCAAGGTGGGATGGCATGGGAGTATAGAGCTGACGGTTCCTCACCGAGTTGGGGGAATCACGGAAGGCTTCCTGGAGGCGGTGGCACTTATTTTGAGACTTGAAGGTTGTTAGCCTGGAAAGGAGGTAGAGAGGTAAAAATATTATCGGCACAGGGACCAGTAGATATAAGACGTTGCTGGTATATTTAAAGAATTGAGAGAAGTCTCGATGCATTGACGATCATGTATTCCTGCATGAGAGTCTAGTCATTCTGGCAAAGGGGAAAGTGAAATGAATTCCTAGAAACTCTTGCTGAGTCCAGAAACTCTTGGTGGTCATTGGCTGTGCCCAAATCTTTCTCTGGGCACAACCAGTTCTAGCATAAGAGGATGTTCAAGATAGTGACTCCGCAAGGGTCCTAGGAGAGTGGGCTATATGCAGCCTGGAACTCCCTCCGGGCCAGCTCAGGAAAGGGGGCTGGCCAAAAGAGACTCATTAACAGATAGTCTAAAGTTTGGTGTATTAGTCAGGGCTAGCCTAGCTATGCTGCAGAACAAGTTAACCCCAACATTTTAGTAGACGTAACACACCAAGGATTCTTTCTTGCCCAGCCATGTGATCATCACTGGTCTGCCGGGAGCTCTGCTCCAGATAGCTATTGAAGGACCCCGGCTGGCAGAGACCCTGCCAACTTGTACTACATGCAGCATGTGGCCTTTTTTGCAGCTGGGGCAGAGGAAGAAAGAGCTGAGGTATTGGACACCTGCTCTTAAATGCTTCAACCTACAACTGACACCTGCCATTGGCTGGCAGTGGTCGTATGACCTCAGCCAAGTGGAGAGGGGTGAGACACTTGGGTGAGCAGGACGGTCACCAGGAAGTCACTTTCTCTGTTGGAGTTGGAGTGGGGTCGTGATACGAGCTGGGTGAGAGCCTTCAAGATGAATCCAAACGGTAAAAACTCCGCAGGAAACAGAGAATTGCTGGGAGTCTGTATAAGGTGGTGGGGAACAAAGCAGTGTATGAGTGGAGGAGGCCTTTACTGTAGCATTAATAATAGTAACAGGTTGCCCTCATGATATGTGGGGCATGGGGCTTCACATAGATTGCCCCATCTGATATTCACAACAACCCTCTGAGGCAGATGCAATTATTATTTAAATTTTACAGATAAATTTTACACTAAGCCCCAGAGCAGGAAAGTCACTAACCCCGCCTGCTCAATTAGTAACATCAGAGCTAGGATTTGTTGGTCCCACTTCCCAGAATCCTCCTGTTCTTAGAACTGCTAAATTTTATCATTGCCCTGAAGCCATGGCCTGGAAGCCTGTCCAATCTGGAAAAAAACGGAGAATGGAGACTTAAAGGGATTGGACACATGGAAAATGTGAAGTTAAGCATTGGGAAGTGAGTTAGTTAGCTTAGGAGACAGTTGTTACTCCACGGGGATGGAAAGAGAGCCTCAGCCAAACAGGAAGCACAATCAGAAATAGGGGTTTGCCAGGCTCAGCCCAGAAGATCTGCTTGGTGGCTGCAGTAATATCCCAGATACCTAGAAAGAGCTAATACTTCAAAAAAACACTTACATAAAAATGAATTTCCTATCACAGTTTTACAGTCCTCATTTGAAGGAATTTTAGTGAGCTAACAGAGAGAGAAAATTAGCCACTTTAACTATAATACCTTGAATATTACACTAATCCGGTTACGAGTTTATAGACCCTTTGATCAGGAGCCAGAGAAGTTGTCTGGAAAATGAATTAAAGCCACTTCTCAAATGTCCAAAAAGGCCTGTTTAAAGAAACACTCTTGAAGTGTCTTGCAATATGTACTAAAACCCAAATATCCGTATACCCATAACTCAGTAATTTTATCTCCTTAGTATGGCACCAAGAGACTGAATGCCTATACCCACCAAAGACACACACAAGAATAGTTTCGGCAATGTTTTTTGTAATGGCCCCAAAATGGAAACAATGGAAATATCCATTAACAGTAGGACGTCGGACGGATGGATGGATGGATGGATGGATGGATGGATGGACGGATGTATAGATAGATAGATAGATAGATAGATAGATAGATATGAATGGGTGGGTAGACAGATAATATTGATATATTGAATCAATGGATGGATGTATGTATGGATGTATGGATGGATGGATGGACGGACGGATAGATAGATAGATAGATAGATATGAATGGGTGTGTAGACAGATAATATTGATATATTGAATCAATGGATGGATGGATGGATGGATGGATAGATATGAGTGGGTGGGTAGACAGATAATATTGATATATTGAATCAATGGATGGATGGATGGATGGATGGACGGATAGATGGATAGATAGATATGAGTGGGTGGGTAGACAGATAATATTGAAATATTGAATCAGTGGATGGATTGATGGATGGATGATAGATAGATAAATTGAATTAGGCAGTAATGAAAATCAACGAACTGCTGCTATACACACAGGTGACACTTACAGGTTCAATTTTGAATAAAAGAAGCCTCACACACAAGGACACATTCTGTACAATTCCATTTCTGTGAAGTTCAAGCATAGGCAAAACTGATGTGAGTCAGAATAGTGACTCCCTTGGGAGGGATGGCACTTGGAGAGCCTGGTGCAGAGGGAGAATGTTCTGTATCCTGACTTGGGTGGGGCTTACATGGATGTCCCCTGAAGTGGGCGGAGGGTTTGCCGTTTTGCGGGGGTGCTCGGGCTGTTTTTGGTCTTGGAGACCATGAATGCTATGTTTCAGCAAAAATAATCTCTGTCTAGATATCATCACAAGCAGCCATTCGAGGGATGGCATTAGAGCCAGGTTCTTGTTTGCATATAACTTTGCCAAAGTGTATATCTTTGCTGCTCAATTGCCAGTTTTGATTATGGCTTCCCAGTCTATAAAATTGTTCTGGAAGGGTTTACTGGAACGTTGTCAGAAATGTGGCAACATCAGCTTCAGAGCCAGAAGGGGATGTGGCTAGCTTTGCGGCTGACCCGGCAGAGCTGGGAAGGTGATAGGGGGCACCAGCTGGAAAGGGTACAGGTCTTGCCTTAGGACTCCGCCCCCCCCCCAAATAAAGGACCTCTCTTTAGGGTTCAGCCGTTGTCTCCCAAACTTCAGCTTGGGGAGTTTCACCTTGCCATATCTGTCTACTACATCCTTCATATGCTTTGTACGGCAATGCACTGTCTTTTACTATAGTAAACCCATCTAAGTAGGAGATACCATTTCACGACTCTGTCACTGAAATGGAAAACCAGCATTTTTCTAACGCAGATTAAGTTTAAATTATTGCACGCGTCACCTTGTGTAGTAGCTATCAGTAATTATTTCTTATCCTCTTACTTTTTTACGGCTTTAAGGCTTTATGGTTTTAAATTATAAAGTAATCCCCATGTGTGACTGTGGAGTCTCTCGAGAGAGGGTACTCTTTGCTGTCTGAAGAAAACAAAACAAAACAAAACAAAAATAGAAAAATTAATAGTCTAAAACAAAACCCCGGAATTCTTGTGCTAATATTAGTATTAATAGCCAGGGGCCCCTCAGCAGGTTCCTTAACTGCCTGTTGTCGACAACAATACTAAAACCCCAAGGTCTGCTGTGAGAATTGGATGACAACACTGTCAGAGCCCCTTGTGAGGCGTAAAAGGATGTGCAAGTTTTACAAATATTGACATGATCCGTGGCTGATGCAGTTGGATATTAGAGAAATCAATCTAAGCCGTGCGCGGAGAGACCAGCCACCTTAAAAAGAGCGTTGCTTTTTCCAGGGACATGAGCTGGCTTCAGAGTCAGATGGGCCTGATTAGTGCTGGTTCCACCACTGACCTTGAGTTGACCGACCTTGAGAAAAGAAGTCTAACCTCTTGGATCGTCAATATCCTCACCTATAATACGGGGCTGATAATTCCGCTCTAGGGGGTTGTTGGAGTTTAAATGAAACAGCATAATGGCTGGGCTGGGAGAGTGTTATTATTTTTCAAATGATTTTCTGAGAGTAAGCCTCCCAGATGATTGATGTAGAGATCAGCCCATGGGCTATTAAAGGCCTGCTCCCTTCCCTCTGGGGGCCTCCCGCTTAGGGAGTCATCCCCTCCCGCTCGCCCTTGGCCCACCATGGTGGCCTCCCCACCGGGGCAGCCTCCAAAGAGTTTTTGTTTCCTCTTTACAGAAGGGCCATAATGGTGCCCTAATCCATTACAGTGGGTCACGTCAAAATATGCCTGGCCAGGGGTTGACATCATCTCTTATTTACCTGCTGGAGCACACACTTCCATCTTAAATCACTTCGTGTCAGGGACTGTCAACAGTTAAGACAAGTACGTGTAATAAAGGGTATCGGGGAATAAAGTTCCACAGCATAATATGCAACCGTGGACTTTCTAATGTTAATAATTCAGTGGGTGCCAACGAGGCCTGGTCTCTTATTATAGACCTGAAACAGGTAATACTTCATCTTTTTTAAAATGTAACCATTTTTGAGTTATAGGAACACGGAAATGGTCTGTGGCCAATAAATGTCTAGTTTTATACTATTCAATAAATGAAACTAAAAAAGCACAGCAAAGTAGCTGGGCGCACTGGGTTGTAAACACCTGTGGAGTTGTTTCTTATCAGCAGGTGGTGGCATTGACTTCACAGCCTCTGGCCCCATCGGAGTCTGATCTCCACATTCAGGTGGTGAAAAATGATGTCAGGCTGGCCTGAATTCCAGCTTCAGAGCTGCACATTCTTCAGGGACCATGCACAGAGGCCATCTGGCCCCATCTATAGGTTCAAGCCCAACTCAACCCCAATGACTTAAATTATGTTTTCCCAGTACTCTAAAACTTATCCCCGGACCTTGCCACCTGGTAACTCTTCTTTGCGTGATCCCTGCTAGCAGCACAGAGCCCCCTTCAGACCAGTGACCTTAGCAGGCGCTGTTGCCTCTGTCTAGAACTTTCTTCATTCACATCCTTACCTGGTTAACTTACAGTCACCTTCACGTCCTGGCTGGAAAGTCACTTCCTCCAGGAAACCCCCCCGATCCACAATTACACTCTCCTCCAGTGCCCCCTCCCCAAGGTGCCTTCCCTTCATGCATCTGTCCCATCTAAATAAATACGGAAGGTGTGATCTCGGCCTCCCCCACCAAGAGTAGTGAGCACAGGATCCACGTCTGTTATGGTCCCCCTGTAGCTCTGGCACCGGGTGGCAGGTTGGCGTTTGTGGTCTAGCGTCATACTCCTCATGATGACGTGTGGCTCTTTGAGTCCACTTTACATTTAACCCAAGCTCCTATCTCATCACATGCCCTGCTCCTTCCATGTCCCTTTGACAGAGACTCACATCCCCCCCCTCCAGCCGAGAACCCTCTACGGTGGCCCACGCTGTGCCAGCAGATGCCCCCCACACCAGGACTGCCCACTACGCATATGCATCCACCTGGCGCTCTCATCACCTTCCCATTCCCGAGTTGCATCCGTTCCAAGGACACCTTCTTGTTCTGTGCTAGACCCGTGATGTCCACTGACTTCTGTGCCCAAACCGTCTTCTGAGCGCCACTCCCTAGCAGCTGGCTAGGGTTCTCCTAACCCTCCACGTCTGCCCCAGGGGCATCTGGTTGCACATCCACACCCTGTCCATTTTCTGCACCTGCCGCCTTGCTCCGGGGCCCACGATGAACCCTGGGAGGAGGGAGCCAGAGAGACAGCAAACCCCATTCCAGATACCCGAGTCTCACCTCGAAGCCCCACTATTCCTGGGAAGATGATGCAGCCAGAGCCTAAACCAGAACTTTAGAATGCAGGTCACTTTCCCTGCCCCAGCCCGAAGAGAGAGTCTCCTTTCCACCAAAGGCACCAGTGTAATCGGCATCTGCCAACTGACATCCTCAGACGGAAGCTCTTCGTCACTTGCCTGGAAGCCCACCCACAGGAGGTGGGTGTTATTGCAGTGGTATAAATGAATGGAACAAAGACCCACCGAGTTGAAATGTCACCATACCTGTCATGACCTTACCATTCAATAGATTTGTTTGCATAGAGATTCTTGTGGATTTGCATAATATGCAGCTTAGAGAATGAATAATGCATTATTAGAAGAATAAATCAGCATGTAATATGCGTAGGTAATATATTCCTACCAGGCCCGATGAAGGAATAGATGCTTATTCAGTGTGTTTATACAGAAATAGACTTGAAGATGTGTAACCACGTTGTTACGTGTCCTTTACGGTTATGGAAGCACAGAGTTCAAACATGGTTTCCAAGCAGCGTAGTGAGCAGACCTAAGTGTGAGCGCTCCCTCTTACTGGCTGAGAGATCTTGGCAAAGCCCTCAGCCCTCTGGAGAGCAAGTTTCTTCATCTTTAAATGGGACCACAGTCCTTATCTTGCAAAGCCATGAGGCTCAGAGAAGGGGTTGTGGGGGTGAGGTTGAGTAAGCTGCAGACAAACCCCCCATGAGCAGGAGGTGGTGAGGTCAGGACAGCAAGAGTCGTGCTGTGTCAGCTTAGACGCAATACTTCGTGTTTTGGGGTCCTCGTTTTCTCGCCTCTAAAGAAAATTATTGCTCTGAAGCATGCACGGTGGAATCAGATGGCAGCTTGCTCAGAACGGGAACTTCTCTCTCCCAGTGTCCTCACGGCTACCCCAGGGGCTGACTCTGATGGGCTCTGGTGGGTCACATGCCCACCCTTTGCACCAATCATGGTGGCTAACAGAAGGGAGTCCTTGGATGGACAGCATCCTTCCGTTTCCTGGTACCTGTTATTTACTGAGCTCTTTCTTTATGCCAGAACCTGCGCTTCCTGTACTCAAACTCATTTAGCCTTTGGAACTACAGCGTACAATAACCTCCAGTGGTACGCTTCTTGTAAAGGATATAGAAACTGATACCAAGAGAGATTCTGTGACTCACCTGGCAATGGGTTAAGTAGGTTTCTCAGACCCCGTAAAGGGTGCGTTATACTGATTCAGCTGTAATACTGGCGGGGGAGGAGTCCCAAGCGGCACCTGTTTATTTTCATGCCCTTGTTTTTTGTGTGTGTGTTTTTATTTTATTTTATTTTATTTTATTTTATTTTATTTTATTTTATTTTATTTTATTTCATTTCATTTCATTTCATTTCATTTCATTTCATTTCATTTCATTTCATTTCATCTCATCTCATCTCATCTCATCTCATCTCATCTCGCCTCATTTCAGAGAAACAGTGGAGGAGGGCAGAGGGAGAGAGAGAGAATCCCAGGCTCAGCACCGAGACTGGCGCAGGGCTTGATTCCCTCAACCCTGAGATCAGACGCTCAACCCACTGAGTCACTCAGGTGCACCGGTGCCCCTGCTGATTTGAGCACAGTTCCTTCCCCAGACCTCGTCACTGAAGACCTCAGTTCTGGCTCATGTCTGTAACTGGCAGAATAATGACCCCCAAAGAGGCCCACACGCTACCCCCCTGGTTCCCAGGCTTGTTACCTTCCCTGAGGGACGCTACAGAGTGATTATGGGGCCCTGAGATGGAGAGATGATCCCAGGTTATCTGGGTGTGCCCGTCTAATTAAAGAACCTTTCCAGGCTGGGTCAGAAAAGATATGAGGACTGGGGCACCTGGGTGGCTCAGTCGGCTAAGCGTCTAACTTCAGCTCAGGTTATGATCTCGAGCCCCGTGTCGGGCTCTATGCTGACGGCTCGGAGCCTGGAGCCTGCTTCTGTTTCTGTGTCTCCCTCTCTCTCTGTCCCTTCCCTGCTTCCTCTCTCTCTCTCTCTCTGTCTGTCTCTGTCTCTGTCTCTGTCTCTCTTTCAAAAATAAGTAAAATTACCTCTCTCAAAAATAAGTAAACATTTTTTAAAAAAAGAAAAAGAAAAGATGTGAGGACTGAAGAAGTACACCAAGGAGGGGCTGCAAGCTGTGAGCAGTTTCTAGAAGCCTGAAAAGGGAAGAAAACAGACTCTCCCTTAGAGCCTCCGGAAGGAATCCTCCCAGCTGACACCATGATTTTAGCCGAGTGAGTCCCCTGTTGGACTTCCGATGTCCAGAACTGTGAAATCATGCATGTGTATTGTGGAAGCCACCAGGCTTGGGATCATCCATCGTATCAGCCACAGGGAACTAACACAGCACTGGAGGGGGAAGCAGAAACCCCTGGACCTACTGCAGCCACTGCCTTTGCTGTTCAGCCAGTCGTCAGAGGCTTCCCTCAATCATGGCAGAATGTCGGGGGGCGGGGGGAGTTGTGTGGGGTTTGGGCTTTCGTTTGTGGGGTTTCTTGTGACAGTTTGTTATGCTGGAGTGTTTGTTGTGGGTTTGTTTTCCCCACTGGAGGGTGCCTGTTATCAAGCTTGGGGCAAACACGGCGTCATCATTAGCCCAGATAATAAAATCTGCACCCATCAGAACTGTGACTTAAGCATCAGAAGAGGAGGAATATGTCTCTTCTCTTTCTCATTGTTCCCATGGGGCGGGCAGGGCACAGGCAGTGCGCATGAAGCCTGGGGACAGACAGCCCCGGTCCCAACCCCAGCCCTGCCACCAACATGCTGGGCAGGTTATTTCAATTCTCTGTGCTTTGCTGCCCTTATCTGTAAAATGGGACTAATAAGAATCTAATAGTACCTGCCTCTCTGGGGTGTTGTGAGAACTAAGTAATTTAATGCTTGTAAAGTGCTGAGAAGTTAGCCCAACACACAGTAAGCGCTCAGTCACTGTTGGCTGTTATTATTACTTACATCCTCACATACTTATCCAACTCCTTTCTCCTGGTGTTTCAACCCCAAGCCCCAGGAAGACGGTGACAACAGCACCTGTCCAGCCTCTTGCAGCTGGAAGAGTGTGGACTCATTTCACCCTTGTGGTATCCCTGTGAGGTCATTTAACTCTTATTGTACAAATACGGCTCAGAGAAGTTAGGTGATTAAACCACAGTCACAGAGCCATTTCATGGTGGCATTGGGACTCAGAATCATCCAAGAATCTGGTAAGAGCCACAGAGAAGTTCGAACACCCCCCTCACCTCCCAGTGCCAGCCAGGACAGGCTCCTCCTTCCCTTTCATTCTCTGTCCCAATTTGGGAGCAGTGAAACTTCATGGAAGTCCCAGTTATTTTCTCAAAGCAGACAGAGGGGAAATTTGCTGTAACATTCATTTACTATTTAAGTGCCAACAAACTTCAGATTAGAACCACAAGAAACTTCGCAGATCTTTCCTTGGATGGGTTGGGTGACTCACCTAAGGGCACGCAGGTGGTTTCCTGGGAATGCAGGGCTAGACTATCCAGGTTTCAACAGAGCATTTAATTAAAAGCACACACAATGAGCCACAAGCATACTCCCCACCACACACATACACATATTTAGCTCCATCTACATATCCCAAACTTGTGCAAACTCCTTAATAATCCTCTGAATAGCTGTGATAACTAAACATATTCAGTTTTAATAACAGTTTCATGCATGCTTTCCCCCTTAAATCTAAATAATGCCCCTGCTGCTATCCCAACAGGGATACTATAACTGGCTATTTGCCGTAATAAAGATGAGGAAATTTTGGTTAATCACATTTTAAAGGGGAAAGTGTATTTAGAGAGATTTCAAATTGCAAAATTAAAAATGCAAACGTGAAATGATTTTTCCATTAATGTCTTCTCCTTAGGGAAATGTCTCCTATTATAGTGTTGGGCCGTCTGAATTGGCTGTTACCCTTCTGTGGGGTTTCTAGTAAAACATCAGCTCCTACAGGGCTCATTCTCAAGTGCTGGGAAACTAGCAGCCCCTATGGGCCCCTGTCAGTCCCTTTATGATGGCATTTATCCTCATGTATGTATTGTATAACTTCTTGTTTCTGAAGGGGTTCACTGCTGTAAACATAAGATCGTCTGTTTCGAGGTACCCCAACAGGTGCTTAGATATAATTGCACCAAACAACTTTAAACATCAAATAATAATTGCATCAAAACAACTTTAAAAATACTAGTCACTGAAAACAATTTACTGTGCTGGGTGCACTGTTATTTTCATCCTTATTTCTAAATAGTCCATTTACATATCAGCACTGGTTTTGGTCAAGAGAGAGACCGCTCAATGCAAATTTCTCCGGTATTTTTTTTCCTTGTTACTCATTATGGTTGGGGCCTCATGGCCATGCACCTGTGTAATTAGCAGGAGTCACCTTGAGAAATGTCCCCAGAGTGGTTATGCTCAGGTGGTTCTATCTAAATTGCTTGGCCCACCTGTCTACTCTACAGTGGATTCATCGTAGGAAATATGAAAATCTCGGATTGGGAGAGAAGACAGAGGTCATTCCATTCAAATTCCCTCCTCCTAAACCCCTCTGACTTTTTTAAAACATGGCACACCTAGGCAAGCGTGCCACTGGGAGAAGTCCAACTCTATGGCGGACCATCTGTGAAGTTAGAAAGCTAGCCTAGGATTAATGGTTGGCGGTTGAGATTCTAGAATCCATTAGACGTGGATTTGAATCCTGGTGCTGCCACTTCCAAGCTAATCTGCCAATACATCTTAAAATTATTAACAGGCATCACCCTTTACCCAACAGCCCTACTTCTGGAAAGCCATTCTTTAAAAAAAAATAAATAAATAAATAAATAAAAAACCCCAGTACTTGAAGATAGATATACAAGGACATTTGTTGAAGCATTGTTTTTTGTAGGGGCAAAAAGTAAGAGAAAAAGTTGCCTGTCCATCCATCGTGCATGACATTATGTGCCTTCCATGAAACAGTATGTGGCTTTTATTATTTATTTATTTATATATATTTATGAGAGAGAGAGAGAGCGAGGGAGAAGCAGAAAGAGAGGGAGACAGAGGATCCGAGGCAGGCTCCACCCTCTGAGTACAGAGCCTGATGTGGGGCTCGAACTCACGAAACGTGAAGTCATGACCTGAGCCAAAGTCAGATGCTCAACCGACTGAGCCACCCAGGCACCCCTGGTATGTGGCTTTTAGAAACAACTCTTGGTGTCTCTGATTTCCTGGACCAAAGCAATGCATGTGGCTTGAGTAGAGAAGTATGCATACAATTTTTTTTGTAAAAAAAAAAAATTCATAAAAGTGCCTTGTACATGTTTTTGTAGGATCCTGCAAGGATAGTAAAAAGCATGGGTGATATGTACTCCTGCTGTCTTTCAGTAGTTATAGCGGAATGGAGATGTTAAAAAATAAGCAAAAGGGAAAATCACTCACCATTTAGTGCTACAAATGAAAATTTTATCTATAAAGTGACCACATTTAAGAAAAACATGAATCTGCATATTAAAGAAAAGATGGAAAGGAATATCGATAAACAAAGCATTTCTTTGATTAGGTGATTATGGAATTGTGGCTAGTGTTTTTCTTAGATCTCTCTTCTTTGAATATTGTATTTTTAATAAGATGCTACTAAGATCACTTATAAAGAGAACATTAAAAATGCAGTCCTAGCTAAGTAGGAGAGCAAAGGGCTGGCTAAGAAGGTCCTTTTAATGGGAGGTGAGAAAGAGTTTAATGACTTGCCTGGAGTTGTAAGCGGGGGGTGTTTAATACGGCTGCTGAGCTGACCATAAGGAATGTTCTCTGAAGATTATCATCTGTCTTGCATCCAACGCAGAGCTCTGTCTCCTTGTTCCTGCTGGCCCGTGAAGGGGTTCACGTATTTGAAATGAGCATTTTGGGGGTGTTTGGCTCAGTGCTACTTATGATAATCTGTAATAGGTTAAATATTTTCAATTAAAGCTTAAGACATGAAGGCCTCAGTTGAGAAATATCACCGAATTGAGTGGACCATAAAGTCAGTCTCTGTAGGTCTCCATTTCTGGAATTTTATGGAGTCACTATCAAGCTGACCTTGTGCAGAGTTTTACGATTCTCATATTGGACACGTTCTTAAACATTTAGATGGCATTTTCAGCTGTCTGGAATCACTCCGTCATCCTCAACTGAGGCCCTCGGAATAAAGAGCTCGCATCAAGCTTTGTGTCCTGGAAGAATGGGGGCTCTCTCCATAAAGACTCTGACGCTACATGGCCCCCAGTTTGGTCTGCGTGAAGCTGGTGATGAGCTGTTAGGAGAGTAGACTACTTCTAATACCCAGAGCCCGGATCTCGCTTCCACCATCCCCTTGGTGTGATGTTCCCCTTTAGGTCAGTGTTGATTGCGTTTGAACATGCTCAGAAAAGCTTGATCCACTGCTATTTACAACCTAACTCCAGAACTGCTCACGAGTAGTGCTTCTCAGAGCAAACGTTTTTCAGAGGGCATTCCCCCAAGGGCGAGATCGGAGGGGGCTCCCATGCCCCTCAGCCCCTCCCACTTGGATGGCAGGTGCCTGCCTGGAGCCGACAGATGACTCAGGTCTTCCACTTGGTGTTTCTAGATAGAGTTGGCAGCCTTCTCAGCATTTGTGATGATTCGTGTGCATCGAATACAAGACCCCAACCTGAGGAGGCGGTAGAATGGTGGAACATGGTTCCTTCCGCTATGGAAAGTGTGAGGATTTCAGTATTGCATAATTCTTAGTTAAAAAAAAAGTAGTGTACTTATTTTTTTTGAATCAAAGTAGAATTCACATAAGACATATTATATTAGATCACATTAACATAAAATGAACCACTTGAAGGTGAACACTTTGATGACATCTAGTGCAACTGACAGCATTGTGCAATCACCGTCTCCACCTGGTTCTGAAACATTTCCATCACCCCGGAAGCAACCCCTGCACCCGCCTCCCCTCCCACAGTCCCTGGTGACCATCCATCTACTTTCTGTCTCTATGAATGCACCTATTTTGGACAGTTACTATCAGTAGAATCATACGATATGTGGCCCTTTGTGACTGGCTCCTTTCACCTGACGATGTCCTCAGGGTTCATCCATGTTATAGCCTGGGTCAATAGTTCATTCCATTTTATGGACGAGTACTATCCCACTGTGTGGATGGACCACATTTTGTGTATCCACTCCTCCATGGTTTGGGCTGTTTCCCCCTTTGGCTGTTGTGCATAGTGCTGCTAGGAACATAGGCGTGCATAGAGTTGAACATATTTAAATGTGAATGAGCAAATGCACATACACACCCACAGGGGTCATCGGATCTCCAATTTGATCAATAATGATTCATTCTCTCTTCATACAAATTTATTAAGGCACAGATGTCAATGTGTAGGATGATACTGGAGGCCCCGATGGAATGCAGGTGTGGTCAAGGTCCTTAATCACATGTGCAGGATCCATTTTGCCATCTTTTTTTTTTTAAGTTCATTTATTTATTTTGGCAGGGAGGGTGGCAGAGGGAGAGGAAGAGAGAAACAATCCCAAGCAGCTTCACGCTCAGCAAGGACTCCGACCTGGGGCTCAATCTCACCACCGTGAGATCATAACCTGAGCCAAAACCAAGAGTCAGATGCTCAACCAACCAAGCCACCCAGGCGTCCCACCCCCACCCCCACCTTTTGCCATTTTAAGATAACATTTCCAGGTCCCAGGGATTAGGGCCTGGATAATGTTGACATCACTATTCAGTCCACCACAAACACTGAGGCTTGGAAGTCAGTTGAGAATTAACTGGTAGACCAGACAATGAAGGGAGCTCCACACAGAAGCCCAGCATGAACAAAGGTCCCAGGGCACAATGGAGGCCGGCACCTGCAGTAACAAGAGAGAGGTGAGGCTGGGAAGAGACACCATGGTCTTTGTTGGCCAAATGGAACACTTGGATCAGTGCCCCGACCTGAGAAGCCCCCAAAGAGGCCCGGGAAAGGGAATGATGGGTTTGGTTGGATTGAGAGGTCACTCTAGGCCCATGGTGGGTGAGTGAAGTGGGGACAGTGAATAGCATATAGGGGGGGGGGGGGATGTTAGGACACCAGAGTTCTGGTGCGAAGTGGCCAAGGTGGGGATGAGTATGTGGCAGCAAGGACCACAAGAAGTGGGCAGACTCAAAAACCAAAAGAAAGTACTGAGGGATCTGTGGCTTATGACAGACAAGCTTTGCTATTTCCTCTATTCATTCGCTCATTCTACAAATACTTCTAGAGCCCTTAGCACGTGATAGGGATTGTGCATGGTGCTAGGAATATCATGCTGAACCGGCTGTGTCATCTTGGGCAATTCACTCGGCAGTGAGGTCTCAGTTTTCCCATCCATACAATGAGGATCTAGCCGGTGTCCATCTTTTGGAGTGCCATGAAGATTAAATCAGTGGATGCAAGAGGAGAGTTTAGGGCAGTGCTTGGCACAGAGAAAGTGTTCGGAGTGACTGAAAAACAGAAACAACCTTCCAGCTTTGACTCACCTCTCTTTGGATTGGGTAATGGAAGGAATTCACCCAGGAAAGCATTTGGATAAACACCCATGGATAGCCATGAATCTCTTTGTCATTGTGAGTCATTGAGAAATCCACACCTTAAATATCTATTGAGCCCAAACTGTGCTAACTGCTATGGAGGGAAACGAGCAAAACCTAATCAGGTGTTGCCTTCATGGAGCTTATAACCTACCAGGGGAGATCATCACCAGTCAAATAAACTTACCAACGAAGGTAACAAGCGTTAAGAGACAAATGGTCATGGTTCCCAGAGGGTCTATATTAGGGTGGACTGACTTGACCAAGGAAGTCATGGAAAGACTTCTCGTGGAAGTGATACTTGGAGTGAACCAGCGGGATAAGGCAGTATTACCTGGGCGAAAAGGGGTAGGAAGAACATTCCAGGAAGGGAGAAGAGCATGTACAAAGGTCCCATGGCCAGTATAAGTTTGGCAAGTGTGGAAGACTGAAGTAAGGCCAGCAGGATGGAGCATGGAGAGGAACAGGAGCCTGAGTGCAGATGCGGCTGGTGAAATCAGCAGGGACTGGACTCCAACAGGCTCGTGGGCCATGTTGGCAGGTTCTGTCTTTATCCTAATGGAAATGGGAAACATTCTAAGTATTTTACATGGTAGGGAGACACTGTCAGAGAAGCATTTTGTAAATATCACTCTGGTTTGAGTGTTAAGAAGAGATGGGGAGGGAGTAAGGCAAAGGTAGGGTCAACTAGGACACTACCACACTGGCTCCAAAAAGAGACAGCAATGGCGTGTGTTGGCCTGATGGTGGAGACGGAGAGGGTGGTGGAACTTTGAGGGCTGGATGACGTCAGCAGCCCTCGAGATGGACTGGAGATGAGGAGTGGAGGAGGGACGGACCGCAAGGATGACACCAGTGCTTCTCAAATGGTGCAAATAGAATGTGAGAGGCTCATGGTGGATGGAGGTGGCACGTGTCCCAGGCCCTTCATCCTCTCAGTGAAGCCGAAGCCCCGCTCACTTGCTGGGAAAGAGTATTGAGGGCAAATGTGGAGTTTAAGGGCCTGCAAACATGTTGGAATGGCAGCTTGGGGACTCAGGTAACAAGAATGAGTCACAGAAGTGATGACTTCATTGAGCTACACGAAACCATGCAGGGTGAGTAGGCATTTCATCTGCCATGTCTCAGAAGACCCAGCGGTGTGCTCTATCTACAGACAGACCCCCAAGAAGTGTTTGTTGGGCAAGTGGATTAAACCAAACACCAATTTCACATGACTCTCACGAGCCCACCGAGGCAATAAATTGGTCCATCTGTAAAGTCGGTTTGCCCTGTGTTTCTTCCAGGAGCCGTCCCTGTGTCGCAAGTTAGGCTGCAGCCTAAAAGGTGAAATGCACTTCTTGGCTTGAATTTTTTATCTAAATGGTTTCCTTGTCAGTGAGACCTGAATGTAGGAGGTGTTAGAAGCCGAATTCGGTAGATCTACAATTGCTTAATTTTGAGGAACTGGAATATGAATGAGATAGAAGAGGAGGAAGAGCCCCTTGTCCACACCCTGCCCTATCTAAGTGAGGTTTCATTTCTGTGGCACCTGTCAGAATCTTTATAATTCTGAGGCAGAAGCTTGTTAGACATCATTAATTCTATGGGGTGGGGGGAGGGTGAGTATATATAGAAACATATAACTATTACCTAAAATAGGCATTCTAGGAGGAAAAATAAGTTTATAGTAGATCACCTTGAATTTTATAATTCCAAACTGTAGCCCCTTGGAAGGGATTGTACTCCAAAATTATATCTTAGGAATATCTGATCAGGCCATTATGCTATTCTTCCCAGGTTTTTCACCATATTTTTAAAGGAATATCATTTTATACCATAACTGTATTCAAAATTGTGCCTATTTCTCTATTGCCTTCCTAGGAATTTAATTTTGTTGTCTAAATGGGGGAAGTCTGTTTTCTTTCCCAGTTATGGCCCAAATAATAAATGTTGATGTTACTCTGCTATAAAAATATGTCCTCCATAAATTGCTTTGCTTGTCATTAAGATGTTTCCTAAACAAGTTGAACACGCACTATGTTTTTGTCAGACACTTACAGCAATCTTAAATTACCTGCTGTGTCTATACATATTCAGGAGGCCATAATGGAAATGTGCCAAGTGGCTCAGGAGAAAATCATTTATAAAGATTAGGAGGGGGCATGGGAAGCTTTGGCTCTTGTTGCTTGGATTGTGCACAAATGCGTTTGTTCCTGGGTAACTTCAGGTTATTTCTGTTCAGATTTATTTCTGTTTGCACCATTTCCTGGGCATTAGTCATCAGTGTCACCCAAAGCATTTACTCTCCGCTCATCTCCATAGACGATCAATCAGCATCTCGAGACTGAAATGACCAGTTAAGACAGACCAACAATCTGTTGATCTACTGGAGGAAAAAAAAAATGCGGTCTCGGTTGAAAGGACTTTTATGAGATTTCACCCAGGCAATTGAGTCCAAATTTATACTCAAGCTATAGAGTGGAAGTTGAGAGAATATTTTTAAAAAGGAATGCAATCCTCAGATAATGGGATGTCCTTGTGGATGGGTTGCAGAAGGAGTGGTTGATCCACTTAGGAAAAGTGTGGATTGTAGGCTGGTGTCAACCTAGTGCTCTCCCGGGATTATTTTACTCGGTGATTTGGATACAGGCACAGAGAGAAAGGCATCCTACTATCAGCAGATGAGACAAGGTTAGAGTCATAATGTGTCTTCAAAGACATATTAAACACATAGGCAGCAAGAATGACCCAGGCACCAGTATTTCTTTGATATTAGATACAACCTGGAATGGAAATTGCTGGCTGAAAGGTATATACAATTGGATATCTTGTTTTGTAACAACAAAAAATAAACAAACAAGAAAAACTTCAAAAAGCAAAACCCACTTGAAGCCACACAAACAGTTCTCTGCGAGACTTTTCAGAACCTTTTTATACCAGAATACCTTGCAAACCTTCAAGGGAGGCATCTGGTATGCCAAGTGTTTGGGAGACTGTTTTTCAAGGAATTACGACAATCTTGGAGATCTCGTATCCTTTGAACACAACTGGGGAAATGATAATTCGGATGAAAGCAAAAGCCTTAGAACTCTAAGACAAGGAAAAGGTGAGGCATTGAAAACAGAGCAGTCTAACGGTGGGGGTGGGAGGTGTGGAGGCAAGTGAAAGAACCATTTTTTGAGGGGTTGTTAGGAGTCAGGATGATAATTCTAGCTGTTGTTTTCAGAGCCCTTTCTATGTGTCAGGCACTCATGTTGTCCTCCCAAGAGCTCCATTTGGGAATATGCGAAATCTTCCCATGTTAATACCGCATAGAGGGGCAAAGTAGTTCATCCACGGTCATGCAGAAAGATGAGACGTCTTCTCTCTCTGTGGTCCCAGAGGAGGGTGGGGTCCAGAGAAAAAGGTTTCAGCTGAACCTTTGAAGGAGGGCTGAGGTAGGCAAAAAACTCGGAATCAGCTACTAGGGATATCATGGAGAGAATTTTTGCTCGATCTGGGCACGGTCCATGCAATTCCCTGATGTTCCTTCCATGATTCATCTTTCTCTACAACCCATTCTTTGATATTAGATATAAGTCTCTTGGCTCTGAATCTTTCTGATATTTAGGTGGCTTGTCGTGGACAAGACATACTTCAAAATATTTTGTGTTATTGTCACACCCTGACCCTGAGCTTTTTGGCAAAGGTGGCTATGGTTGTCCCCGTGAAGGGGTGCAGGCACAGCCTTTAGCTTCCTCTTGACATCTGGCTGAAGTCTTCAGTCCCACCTCTGCTCATTCCCCAGCTCACATGCCAATGTCATCTCAGACTCTACACCCAGCCACCAGCTCCAGCTTCTGGCCTGTGTCCATGTCCAGAGACCAAAGATGATGGGAATAAGCCCAGATACATCTAACCCATCTGCCCGTTGAATAGTAGGAAGGTGCCGACACTTCCTTAGACATTTTTTTTCAGTTTTTTGTATCGTGGTAAAATACAGAAAACATAAAATGAGCCATCTTAACTATTCTTTTAAATTTTTTTTAGATATTTATTTATTTTTGAGACAGAGTGTGAATCA
Source organism: Panthera leo (assembly GCF_018350215.1). Lineage (NCBI taxonomy): Eukaryota > Metazoa > Chordata > Mammalia > Carnivora > Felidae > Panthera > Panthera leo. The sequence continues at coordinate 56,474,917 of NC_056693.1, forward strand.
GAGAGGGGCAGAGAGAGAGGGAGATACAGAATCCTTAGCAGGCTCCAGGCTCTGAGCTGTCGGCACAGAACCTGATGCGGGACTCGAACTCCTGGACCACAAGATCATGACCTGAGCCGAAGTTGGATGCTTGACTGACGGAGCCACCCAGGCACCCCGCCGTCTTAACCATTTTTAAGTATACAGTTCAGTGGTATTGAACTCATTAATAATGGCGTGCGACTATCTCCCCCATCTATTCCCATAACTCTCGTCATCTTGTAAAAGTGAAACCCTGTACCCATTGAACAGTGACTCCCCACCTCCCATGCCCCTCTCCTCCCAATACACCTGGCAACCATTTTGCTTTCTGTCTTTGTGACCGTGGTGACCCTAAGCACCTCATAGAAGTGGAATCCTGCAGTCTGTGTCTTTTTGTGCCTGGCTTTTTTAGCTAAGTACGATGTCCTCAAGGTTCCTCCTTTTGTTGCAGAGACTGCATATTTGCAGAATTCTCTTCCTTTCTAAGGATGAATAATATCCCATTGTCTGTATATGCCACACTTCGCTTATCCATTTGTCTCAATGAACACTCGGGTTGCTTTCACATTAGAGCTGTTGTGAATAATGCAGTTAAGTGTGCCAATGTACACATATCTCTGGAGACCCTGCTTTTAAATCTCTTGGGTTCCCACAGGTGGATTCCTGCATCGTACAGTAATCCTATTTTAACGTTTTTGAGGAACCGCCATACTATTTTTCATGCTGTGCCGGTTTACGTTCCTACCAACACGGCCCAAGATTCCACTTTCTCCACATCCTTGCCAACGTTTGTTATTTGTTTTAATTTTCTGACTGTAGCCGTCCTAATGGGTGTGAGGTGGTATCCTGTGGTATTTTTCTTTGTATTTCCCTGATGATTAGTGACGTTCGCCATCTTTTCATATGGTTGTTGGCCATTTGTATATCTACTTTGGGGAAATGTCTCTTCAAGTCCCTTAGAAACATTTTAACATGTCACACTGTTAGGTCACTGGACACCTAAGGAGAATTACCACACTTGTCCCTCTAAGGAAAATAATAACCAGAGAAGCTATGGAAATTTGGTTAGTCTGTGATCCTTTACCAAATATTCACTGTGTATTCACACTCTTACCACTCTCTCCCTTTGTTCGTCTGACCAACCTGACTCATCTTTCCAGATGTGTGATAGAGACAGTGTGTTCACTCACTTCCTTTCCCTCTGGCCACGGAGTTAGACTTACTGTCCCAGCATCCCTTGCAGTTAGGACTGTGTATCAGAGACAATGGAACTCAGTAGAAGTTATTAGACCCCCCCTCACTCTCTTTCCTCACCCCCTAGCTGAACTGAGAGTACCTCAGGAAACTAAGGGAGAACACAGCTTAAGATGGAAGGACCTGGATGCCAGAACCCCACATGTGACGTTGAGCAGACCGGAGGAAGTCGTTTGTTTGTAAGCTGTTGAGAAACAATGGTTACAAACAGTTAGCATTGTTCTGCCGGATAGAAGACTCAACTCTACCTTGTCAGACGTCTTCGCAGGTGCTGTAAGGTCATAACAGTGCAATGCATAATGCATAAGCCCTAACAGGGTGCAGGCCCCACGAGGCAGAGGCCGTGTCTTTCTCATCCGCCAGTGAATGCTGTTCCCTAGCGCAGTGGTTGGCTTTGAAAGACACTCAATAATTATCAGCTGCTCATGCCATCAAGTATTATATGACCCTCGCTTCTTAAAGCATAGGCCATGGACCAGCATGGCCTCAGCCTAGAGCATGATAGAAGTGCGAAGTCTCAGGCCCCACGCCAGCCCTACCAAACCATGGTTTGGATTTTCACAAGACCTCCCTGTGATGCCATGCCTTCTGAGACACACGTCCTGACGTTTGAGAGAGGTTCTTGCAGACCAGCCATTTTTAGGTTGGTTGCACATTAGAATCATCCTATCAGGATCTCTAAGGTACCATTTTTGTTTTCGTTTTAAGGTACCCGGGTGACTCTAATATGCAGCCAGAACTGAGAGTTACCACTCTGTATCAGTGGCTCTCGTATTCTGGCGTTGCATCAACATCCCCAGGAGGGCTTGTTAAGACACAAGATTGCTGGGTCACCTTACATACCACAGGGCCTGATTTGGTCGATCTGGGTAAGGGACCAAGAATTTGCATTTCTACCAAGTTCCCAGGTGTAGGAGTTTCCCGGGGCCACCTGAACAAAGTGTCACAAACTGAGTGGCTTAAAACAGCAGAAATGTATTTATCCTCTCATGGTTCTGGAGGCCAGAAATCTGGGATTTGGCAGGTCCATACTCTCTCTGACAGCTCTAAGATATGATCCTTCTTTGACTCTTCCAGCTTCTGGTGGTTGCTAGCAACATCCCTTCAGTCCTGTCTGCCCACAGCATCTTCCCTGTGTGTCTTCGTATGGTTGTCCATCTACGAATATGGCTCTGTACCTAATTTTCCCTTTTTGTAAGGACACCAGCCCTGCTGGATCAGAACCCACTCCATTGACCTCCTCCTCTCTTATTTACTACTATAAAGACCCTATTTCCAAAGTCACATTGTGAAGTGCTGGGGGTTAGGACTTCAACCTATCTTTTTGGGCGGATGCAATTTGATCCATATCACATGATGCTGATGCTCCTGGTCCAAAGACCTCACTTGGGAAAACACTGCTTTTCTACGAGCTATAAGAACACAGGAACGATAATACCCTTTCTTCCAGCACGTTCCACCCAGGGCCTAGCAAGTGGCTTGGCACGCAGTAGGTTTTTAAGAAGTATCATTTGAATTCGTTAATATTCCTCCCATGAGGCAATGTGGCCTGCATGAGAGACTTCAGTCTTTTTGTGATGCTCTTAGAGACTTGACATGGGACATCTCATTCAGCAGGCACTCAGTAAATGCTGGGTGAGTGACTATAGCTGCCAGTGCTCATTAAAAATATCAAAAGAAACTTACTGAGTCCTCACCCTTTCATTCTACCTATGGAGCCAAATGACAGAATACTTATTAAATGGCATGGCCCCTTTAATGGGAAATTAACAATCTACAAAACATTGCGGACTGGTAGCAGGAGTTCAGTGAGCTAACTGGCTATGGTAACATGTTGGTTCCCCTGCCTTGGTTCCCAGTGGGAATTCATCTCTATTTAACAAGAGCTGTGAACTCTTTAAGGGGAGCTCCCTCTTGGAATCCTAGGAACCTCTGGCTTGGTCTTCAGCTTTAGAAATCCCTGGTAATTTTCACCTAAGTTGGTGCTTCTTAATTGGGGAGGGGGGAGATGTGCCCCTGGGGAAAATCTGGCAGTGTCCAGTGACATTTTTGATTGTCACAGCTCGGAAGGTGCTGGCCTCAAGTATACAGGTGGCCCGCATCCCATGATGCACAGGATGTCCCCGCCACAAAGAACGATCCGGCTCCCGGATGTTAAGAATGCCAAAGTAGAAAAGCCCTAACCCAAGCAAAGATCAAATGGACAAGAAGTTGCCTCAGTGGTCAAGACCATGATTTCTGAACCACCCCATCAAGGGCGTTTGATGTGGCTAATGGCAAGAGTGCCAGGTAGAACACGGCTTCATCATTTAGTTTCTGGCTCTTTTGGAGCAGAGTTGGATCTGTCCTGGATGACGACAGAGACCGTTAGATCACTACTGCAGTGTGGAAAAAGAACTGCATCGAGTGGTTTCTAGATGTCAGGCACTATGCCAAGTACTTTGCACACATCCTCTCATTGAATGTGAGATGTCTCTTTGCACACATCTTCTCAGTGAATGTGAGATGTCTCTACTCACAGTATCTCTGAGGTGGGAACTATTAGGATCCGAAAGCCCCAGCTTTAAAACTGAATAGCTAACCCAGAGGTCACATGGGGCTGAGTGGTAAAGTCTTGTATCTCACTCTTTAGGACTCCTGGGTCTGTATTTTTAAGCCCTGTGAATCCTTGGTTTCAAATCCCTGCTCTGCTACTTCTTGGAGGGTCTCTGGCATGAATTTACTTCACTGCCTTTGTTTCTTTATCTACAAAACGAGGATAAATAATAGTTCAGAGGGTTTTCTACTTGGTTTAAAGTGTGCGTAAAATGCCTTTGACAATGCCTGGCCCCAGTATGAGTACAATACATGTTAGTTCTTCTTTCCACTTACCAGCCATTACGTGCAGATATTAAGAGAAATTTGTCAGTATGATACAGAATTCTCTTAGTTGATGGGACTTTCCCTAAATTAACCAGGAGACTCCATTTACTGGAAACATAGTTAATGATGAAGCTTTTATTCTGTTCACCTCCTTTAGGGAGGACTTAAAAATAGCTCACAAACTCACTGTTAGAAACCCAATCGGGACTTAATTAGTCCTAGCCCTTCTTCTACCTAAGTTGTTCAATGTTAAATCCCAGATGACCCTGGGTGGAGAGGTGTGGAAACCTCCCAAGCACAGTTCAATATGCTCACTGCCAAAGAAGACTTTCCAATAAGAGTTGGGGGGGGCGGGGCGGTTAAGGATTTCTGATGTCAACAAAGAAGAAAAAAATATTTTTGTGGATGTGCTAAATTAGACGCTTGCAATTTGTGTCCCTCTCTCCTGGGAACGATTCATTAATTTTCTCTACAGCCAGCCTCATTCTATCAGGCCACCAGAGGGGGGATTTGTGGATCAGAGATCTGGCCCCATGTTTCTCTGGCATGGGGAAGTCTCATTATCTGCACATGTGCATAGAGGGACACACGCACTCTCTGGGCATGGCCTTCACACCCGTTCACAACCTGCCCCAGACTCATGTTCCACTCTGTCTATCTGCCACCCTCTAGATGCTACCATGCCTCTTTCTGCTACCTCCAAGTCAGTCATTCATTCATGCATTCATCTATCCATTCAATGGCAACAGCATTCATTCACGCACTCGTCCATCCATTCAATGGCAACAGCAGTCATTCATGCATTCATCCATCCATTCAGTGGCAACAGCATTCATTCATGCATTCATCCATCCATTCAGTGGCAACTGCCATATGCTGTTCTAAGCATTGGGGTATGGAGGTGAGCAAGCAATGTATAGAACTTACATTCCAGCTTGGAAATCAGTAGAAAATAAAACATACGCTAATACTTAAGTTCAGAAAATGGTAAGTGCGATGAGGAAAATAACGTAGAGTAATGAGAGAGTGTGGCTGGCAGAAGAAGGTGTGGGATTTAACGAGGCGGTCAGAGGAAGCCCCTTGGAAGTGAAGTTTGGGCTGAAAGCTGCAAAAAGAGAAGCATCTATACCCCAAGGATGGCACTTGGTACATGCTTGCAGAGCTCGGTTCCTTCCCTCTTAAGAGGCTATAAACTCTTCGAGGGTAGAGCCCTTAAATTTCCTTATCTTAGTATCTCCAGAGTCTGGGCATCCCCAACACCTAGCACAGAATGTGTGGATTCCAAGTTGCCCCGGACGGTTGCTCAACTGATTTGATTTAATCTAACTGAAAGCTTTATTTCCAGTTTTACCAATTATTTATCTGTTGGCCACCCTACTGATCTTGTTTAGAAATCAAATGAGAAAAAAAAAAGCTACAGTCTTCATTTCTCTGGGCTCAAGACGCTCGAAAAACACACTTCTGGAAATCCATTTAGGGAATGCAGTATAAATGCCAAACAGCGTCTCGGGATGGGTGCCATTTCCACAAATTGATGACATCTAAGTTTATTAATGTTGTATGCTATGCCTCCCAGTCTTTGCTCAAAGAAAACCAACTCCTAATTCATGGGTAGTTAAGTCTTGGAAGACACAGAAGCATGGAGGGAAGGTCGTGATGGTTTCTCTTCCCCTGGCCTCAGAGAATACACCAGCTATCTGCATCCGCTTTTCAGCCCTTCTGGTTGAGGTCTGTCTGTGCCGCTAGACAGAGAGCACCACAATGCTAGGGGCATTTTTGCCTTGTCTGAAATATCCACAGTGCCAGTCCATATCTAGGATGTAGTAGGTACTCAGGAAAAGCATTGGCTCCAAGCTCAAAGACCTTGGAGCCGTTGGCTTGAACTTTAATCCACCAGGCCATCTCTGCGTGTTCCATCCGTTCAACAAAGGTCTAGGCGTCAGATACTGTGCTAGATGCTGGGCATATGATGGTCTGTGATAATCTGCACAGTCCCTCGACTCTTGGTGCTTAGAGTCCAGTGGGAGAGGCAAGCTTCAGCAGGAGGATGGTACAGGTAAGTGTGAAATTGTGGACTGTGCTAAAAACTAAGAAGGAAAGATGTGCGTTGCTTTGAGAGGGTCTAACTGGCAGCCTTGACACAGGAGGAGGACTTGACACAGGAGGGAGATGGCTCATTTGCTTTCTAATTTCCACCAGCCCCAGGAAGGCAGCCTTCTTTTCCCCGTTAATGCTATTTCCAGCCAACTCCGTCTGGACTCCCACCCACCCTCACCTACCTGCCAATATCCTATTCACCCCCTTCTTTCCGCCCTTGAAGAGAGACCTACAGCCCTTTCCATCCTGAGGGTGTTGCTGCCATCCTCGTAACAAAATAGACAAGCCCAACAAAATCTTCGACAGTCCGTGCCCTTGAGTGTTTTATGTGCCTCCCCGTGTAGCATTTTCGCCTTAAGGAAACTGAGGAAGAAGTATGATTTTTCCCGTCTGCATAATTTCCTTTCCTGTCTGGCTGAGCACTCGTCAGCCTGCCAGCAGATCCAGAGCGGCTCTGGAAGCTCGGAGAAGCAGGCAGAGGCCGAGTGACCCTGTGAAAGCCGAGCTTAACCTCCGTTCACATGTCATTAGCTGTGCTCTCGAAGCCTGAGGGATGCTGCCTTGGAGGGAAGGATGCCGACACGCCAGGATGGAGCCCTTGGGTGTCACCTGCGGGAGCCCGAAAGGCAGTCCCCACAAAGCCCCCTCCAGGCCACCATGCCTGCCTCACCCCATCTCGCCTCCCTCCTTTGTGCAAAGCACCTATCTGGAAGCCAGTGAAAGGAAGGGAATTCCGGCGGAAAGGACCGCGTTGGCATTTTGAGCGGATTAAGCTGTATGCAAGCTGAGCAGCCTGCATCACCGGGAGCGTGCTAGAGTGATCGGAACCCCTGGACCGCCTCCACCCTTGCAGGCTGCCATCTGCTCCGCCAGCTTGCACCCTCGAGTGTCCCCCTCTGGGCTCCACAGTCTGGCTTGGGATAATATTCCAGCAAGGAGGACCACCTCCCCCATAGCACTGTGCACACGGCTTCACGCCTCACATCCTGGGTGTCCACCCTCAAACGCGCGCGCGCACACACACACACACACACACACACACACACACACACACAGCATAGGAAATCAAGTGAATGAAATCGCTACCACACTGAATTTCCAAACAGAAAAGGCAACGCGGAACTTGTCAGCTGAAGAACGAGGTGTTCAGTAATTCTTTAGAGGAGCCGCGGAAGTAGGAGTCCTACAGAGGCTTGTCACTCTAATCAAAGCATTTGTAGCTGTTGGGGGCACCGAGGGGAGAACGGGAGGTTGGTTTGAAGTGTGTGTGTATGCGTCTTTCCCCGCTAGTTTGCTGATACCTCTGGGTTGTTCACACAGAAAGGAGATTTAGCTGACCAAACAGGAAATCCTAGTTAGCACCTGCTGCCCTGGCTGGAGGCACCCCTGTCCTCGAGAAGAGGCCACAGCTTGTTGCTCTGACTTGTCAGGACTCACAGCTTCAGGGCACGGAACGTGCTTCCCGGGAAATGCACTCTGCACCGTGACCGGTGCATCCACGCCCCAATATTGGTAAAGCCCCGAGTGTGTGACCGAGACCAACAAAAATGCCCGTCACACCCCTTGGTCACCCGTCCAGCAGGAGCTCCGAGCCAGGAAAAACTAGACACATCCCGTCTCCTGTAGAAGCCTCTTCCATCCAGGAGGCGCAAACAGAAGTTGTCGGTGCTCTTGGCAAAGCTCTCGAACATCTGCTTTGATGGCTTCATCCTCATGTGAGGAGTGATATATAGTTGTATGGTAATGTGTGGTGGGGAGCCGTCAGCGGCCTTTGGTGACTGAACGCCACCGACAGCAGGATCTTAATAACAGAGACGACTGATTGATAGGAGGTCAACCGCCAAGAGGTCAGTCAGATGTCAAGTTCTGCTCTTAATGGAGGAGTTGTCCTGTGTATGCTCACTGGCTTGGGGGGAAATGCGTGGGGATTCTGTCTGTGGGTCCATGAGACCGGGGCGGCAGGGGAGGTATCCGTCCTTCTGGTGAAGGCTTAGCAAAATGAGACAGAGAGTTCCACGCAGGCAGGGCCACGTCCATCTGGTTTATCACTGTATCCTCTGTGGGTGATACCTAGCATCATTCAATAGACATCCCCTAAATAAAGGAGATAGTGGGTGAGCTGGAAGCTTCCACATCTGGCCTGTTTCACTCCCAGCATTCCCCACGTCCACTAAAAGCGAAGCCAACTGCCCACGTCGGGGATCAATGAGTGGCCTTCCACTTCTCCCTGTCCCTCCCCTACCAAGTCCTGTGTGTTCTGCCCCATGTCTCTGATATGCCCCCTCATCATCTCTTTGTTGACCGAACCCACCTCCTGTCTGTGATTCGTGACCCCCCTAGTCCTTTTAACAGAAACTCCATGACATTACAATCTTGCTTCAAAACAATCAAATAATTTTGTGGCCCTCAGGGATGCCATCAGACCGTGCACCCTGCCTTCTTGCTGCCTGCCCAGCCCCAGTCCCTCCTCATCTGTGTCCACCCTGGGCCCTTCACTAGGTGCTGTTTCTCACCTTCCATGTGACCACCTTGCCTCTTTGCACTGCTCACGTATTCGCTCACCCTGGACCCCCATCGTCTCTTCTCTACTTGGCAAAATACCCTCATTCTGCAAGGCATGTCCTTTGGGGAGGCTTTTCTGATCCTGTCTTCCCTGGGCCAAGTCCCTTTCCTGTCTTTCATGTCTCATCACTCAGCAGTGTCATCAGGCTGTGTGCCCATCCCACCCCCTGGCCTGTGAGGGCATCAAGTCAGGGGCCATGGTGACTTTATTAGAGTCCCTGCCCGTGACTAATATGGTTCCTGGCACACAGTTAAAAAATGGATGGACTGGGTGGGTGGATAAGTAGCTAGTTGGGTCAGTTGGTGGGTGTGTTTATAGATGGACAAGTTCAGTGTGTGATAAAGTGAATAGAAGAAGTGGTTGGAGAGATAATAAATTGATTAACTCCAGGAAAATACTAATGGAATAATTTGGCAACTCCACTGCCCTCCATTATGGGGTAAATGATATGACACCATCCAAGGAGAGCCGAGTGTCCTCTTGGGCTATCTGCCATTTGGACTGGGAATTCTGGGATTCTCAGTACACACAGTGGGATCTAGAAGGGGGCCCACGGGGCCTGGCTGGGCACATTTCCTTGGTCCTGGGGACTCTTTGTAGCATGGACAAGGACACAATCGCTTATGTCGAAAGGCATTATCTCACCAGGAAATATCGAAGACGTGTGGTCAAGGAAATGTCGAGGTAATGCACTAGCCAATCCAGTGACACCTGTAGCTGTCGTTACAGTGAAGGGTGTACTAATTCCTGGGTGCTTGCTCACGTGATCAGTCCTTTCTCACGACATCATCTGGGCGAGCCCTCAGTCCCCTAGTCAGGCATGAACTAATAGGGGCAATGCACAATGTTGATACTGCAGAAGAGAGAGACAGAAGAGACACTGGAAATGCAAATCGCTTTCTTTGCAGTGAGTAGAAGTCACATTACTCTACGAAGCCGTCTGATTATCTGTAATTATGCCCAAAATAGTCAAGCAAGTTTGCTAGCCAGTTGAGGAGTCGCATGTGAAATGAACTTGTCACTAGAGAAAGTATGTTGGAACGTGGAAAAGAGATTACTACATTCAGGGGAAAGATGGGAATGAATCGCATTTCAGTTCCTTGCCTAAAAGCCCGCAATTGTCAACATTTTTGCGGAGGGAACATTATTACAGTTATTCAGTTGGGCATTCTGCAACACTCGGTGGAAACTCGAACGTGAGCTCTAAGCTGTCCTAAAACCCAGATAGTTGAAATGATCCACTATAAGGGGGATCTAATATCTAAATTCATAAAGTCAATTGTTTTTATATTTAAATTTTCTCCTAAATATTAGGGTTTTTTGAAATAAAGGAATGCAGTTCCACCGTGGAAAGCATAGGGCATATAAAAGTCATAAAAATAATTTCTCCCTAATCCCATCATCCAGAGAAAACTATTATTATTAATAATTGGGTGCGTTGCTTGTGAGTCTTTACTATGCATATCTTTAATAACATTAGAATTTTAATATATGCATCATTATCCAGTTATGTTTTTCACTTAACTTTTTAAAAATTTTTTTAATGTTTATTTATTTCTGAGACAGAGACAGAGTATGAGTGGGGGAGGGGCAGAGAGAGAGGGAGACACAGAATCCGAAGCAGGCTCCGGGCTCCGAGCTGTCAGCACAGAGCCCGACGTGGGGCTTGAACTCGCAAACCGTGAGACCATGACCTGAGCCAAAGTCGGACGCTCAATCGACAGAGCCACCCAGGTGCCCCTTCACTTAACTTTTATAAGCATTTTCACCTAATCAGTAGGCACCGAAGGTTTGATATTTTTTTTTAACAATTTTTTAAGCTTTATTTATTTATTTTGAGAGAGAGAGAGAGAGAGAAAGCAGAAGTGGGGCAGGGTCAGAGAAAGAGGGAGAGAGAGAGAATACCAAGCAGGCTCCGCACTGTCAGCACAGAGCCCGATGCGGGGCTCGAACCCACGAACTGCAAGATCATGACCCGAGCCAATGTCAGAAGCTTTAACCGACTGAGCCACCCAGATGCACCCTCCCCGAGGTGTAGGTTTTCAATGGCAACATAATATTTGCCATTTTGATGTGCCATCTGTTACTTAACTGCCAGTTTATTTTAAACATTTTTTTTTACTATTATAAACTATTCTGCAGTGGACATCCTTGTACACCTGTCTTTGCCTCTATCTCTACCTATTTTCTTAATGAAATGCCTAGGAATGGAATGACACAATCAGAGATGTGATCGTGGGTTGCCTGGGTGGCTCAGTTGGTCAATCATCTGACTTTGGGTCAGGTCATGATCTCACGGTTCATGAGTTCCAGCCCCTCACTGGGCTCTGTGCTGACAGCTCAGAGCCTGGAGCCTGCTTTAGATTCTGTATCTCCCTCTCTCTCTCCCCCTGCCCCCACTCTCAAAAATAAATAAATAATAATAAATTTTTTTTTAAGATGTGATCCTTTTAGATTATCGATCTAGATCTCAATTGAATGGTGCCACTGCTGTTGGAATCTTGGCTTCCTAAACCTTTCTAAACTTGGGTGTTGAAATAGGAGATGGAAGTCTTGGGTGGAGAAGAAAGGAAGCAGTGAACACAGGGAGCGGGAATTAACGGGGAGTCAAAAAACTTGAACTCAGCCTGTGAGTCAAGGGATTCCTGGAGACAGAAGGGTTTACTGGTAGGAGACAGTAAGCCACAGAAAAATGAGACTGAAGAACAGATAATAAAGAAACAAACTGAGTAATCCCCCCCATGGTGAGTGGGAGGATTAATTGGTAATGAAGCAAGGATAAGAAGGCAATGAGAGGGGCGCCTGGGCTCAGTCGGTTGGGCATATGACTTTGTCTTGGGTCATGATCTCACCATTCAAGAGTTTGAGCCCCATGTCGGGCTCTGTGCTGACGGCTGGGAGCCTGGAGCCTGCTTCCGATTCTGTGTCTCCCTCTCCCTCTGCCCCTCCCCTGCTCACGCTGTCTCTCTCTGTGTCTCAAAAATAAATAAGCATTAATTTAAAAAGAAGAAGAAGAAGAAGGCCATGGGAAAGTAGAGAAGGAAAATGTCAGACTAGCTCTGAAGGAAGAGGGCACTCACTTCCTAAGAACATCCATGTGCCACGAAGGCCGAGCTCCACAGACCCAGGAGTCATGGAATGAACGGACCAATCAGGGTCTACCCAGTGGAGGGCTTCATGCGCCATCTTGTATGCAGAGAGTTCTATTCTGGCAGTTTACCCACCAGAACAGTGGGGCAGCTTGAGGGGGGAGAGGTCATTCTTGGGGCCGAGTGACAAGTTAATCTACGATGTACACGGAGAGTGTGGTTTACACAGAGGTAAATTCAAGCACAGCAACAGATCTACACATACTTTACGACCTAGCCACTCAAAGTGCAGTCCGTGGACCAGCAGTATCATAAACACCTGAAAGTTTGTTAGAGATGCATCATCTCCCACCCTTCCTGCCCCAGACTCACTGAATGACAATCTGCCCTCTAACAGGATTTATATCCACATTAAAATTCGAATTAAAATTTGAGAATTGCTGTTTTAGAAGCCGTCTTTTCATATGGGCTTCAGATGATGCTGGTAGTTCGATTTAAAAGTGCCAAACTCTCTGATTCCATGTTCACTGCAAAAGCTAAAGATTTATATGAGCCCTTGTAGCTGGCTGAATCATGTGTGCTTTTAGAAGAGGAATCTCCAGATATAAAGTGAAAGTGCGATGTTAGGTGTTTAGCATAGGTGGAGAAAACCAGTCGATAAGCCCAAGGCTGCATGACTTTTTGAGAAAAGTAATCTGCTTTGGGGATTGGACTTTGCAAAGTCCATCAAAACAGGGTATTGTCTCAGATTTCAGGCAGAATCTAGCAGACTGGCTAATGTGGCATATCCTCTGGCCTCCCAACCCCAGAAAGTGACATCTTTTCCAATTCCAAGCCCTTTACACAAAATATCCATGCAAGGATATTCTGTGCCATTTATGACATCTTTTTATGTCTCTTCAGTGAAAAATAATTTTGGAACCATGGGCTTAACCAGAGACAGGCAAAGCTAAAGCCTGGGAAAGCTAGATTAGTACCTGGCACGTTTCCGTTTTCCCTACCTTCCTCATTAATTCAACCTGTAGACCAATATTAAGTTTAAATGTAATTACAAAGAGATTGAATGGGAAAATTTCCGTAGGCACAGTACCAAACTTTCAGTTTTTCGTTTTGTTTCTGCCCGTAGCACCGTTCAATGTTAACCAGAAGGAGGGTTTGGGAGATCATTTGGGCCTGCCATCAAGTCAGATCAGTTATCATTTTTAATTATTGTTATCCTGAAAAAGATCTCATAGGCTTTAAAGTAAGCCAGCCCCCAAAAAGAAATCCATGCTTTCAAATGGTAAGAGAGATCCCACAACGTGAGTGTAAGGAAGGGGGAGGAGGAAGATAATACTAGGGTGAGGCACCTTGAGTTGAAGAAACCCACATAATCCTCACCACCATGAACGGACATTTATTGAGCACCTACTGTATACCAGGGAGAACGCAGATCACTTCACATGCATCCTCTCACCCAAAGGAAGATGGTGCACTTAACCCATCCAACATAACGTGGCCATTAAGTGGCTCAGTCTGGATTTGAATGCAGAGCTTGCCTTCCATTACCACGCTTGCCTCCTTCTCTCATATTGAGTATTTCTGGCAAATCAAGGGACATGAGAGCAACACAATGTATTTCCACAACACCAAGGAAACCTCTTAGAGCCAACATCGGCCCTGACTTCAGAAACTCATCTGGCAGAGGGGCAGAGTGCTCATGGGAGGCGACACCTGCCAGCTGACACCGGAGAACTTCTCAATAGAGGAGATGTCCAGGCATCTCTTGGGCTGCGTCTCTCCCATCCCCATGCCTCCACTGCCCTGTCCACAGCTTTGCACGATAGGTGATAATCATGATGGCATCCCCCATCACTGGCACCACGGTAAATTATAGGTACTGCTCCATGTTGAAGCAAACAAAGCTGCCCACAAGGCCTTCCTGAATGCTCAGTGCATGTCTGCAAACACGGACAGACAAAATTTGCCATCCACGCTCCCAGGGCAGCTTGCCACCTTGCCGTGTGCCATTAGAAGTTGACCCTGGAATTCAGTCTGGGAGGTACTGGGGAGGGGTCCCAGCAGGAGATGCTAGTTTTCCTAGATCATACTTTGCTTGTTGAAGCAATTACCGCTTCAACAATTACTGCTTGTTGAAGGAAATAGAGTTTGGGATCGTGACATTTGCTCTCAGCAAGCCCTTAAGACTTCAGAGTGAACCACTCTGTCTGGCGGGATGTTGGAAGGCCAGAGTTTGTAGGTCATAAGATTCGATCTGGATGTGCTGGCAGCCAGCAGCAGTTAGCAGAGAAATTTTACCAGTGGCCACAGACATCATCTGTAGGAGACAGAGACACACGTAATACCTGTGAAAGATATTTCCATTAAAAACAGAGCTTGAAGGCAAAAAAATGAAGGGATTTGGCCATAATATTCAAAAGCCTCTTTCCTGACAGCTTACATCTTCGGGGTCATCACTGTGTGTATAATGGGTGCCTAACGCATGAATAATGTATGTGTAATGTATGTGTCACTGCCTTAGAATAAGGAACGTGGACCATAGGTCTAAGGCACTTTAAATAATTTACATTTTAAATCTGCATCTAGTTGGAGAGTTAACTGAGCCTGCATGTAACATTTATGAATACAAGTGAAACTTCTCTTTTTTTCCAAAGCCAAGTGGCCTTTATCTGAGTGTTTAGTATGTGAGTAAATTTAGTTGGCATCTTTTCAACTCTGCTGAAATACCTAGTGCTTCGAGTGAGTGGTGTGGACCCTCGTTAGGATTTAATGAGAAAGAATACGTCTTTAAATAATTACCCTGTGAGTAGGTGAGAAAACAGGGTCTGTGGTCACGCTCGCTGTGTTGGTGTCCGAAGCTGGGTGTCTGTAGTCATGTCAGATTCTCTGTATCTACGGCAACAGAGCAGAGGGGTCAGTGTCCAACACCGTGAAGGATTGCACGTGTGCCTCCCACACGAGGTCCATGTCTCATAAATAAGTCATGCCAGAGGCCGCAGAGGAGCCAGAACCCTCTCCAGGAGCTCGTAGAAGAAGCTAAAGGGAACTCGCTTGTTGGAAGCACTGAAATTTTGATCAGAAGCATTGCATGGAACTAGGAAGACAGAATGGAGAGAGAGAGAGATGCATAGATTTCATTCTAAAAGGTTAATGAAGCAATTCTGGGGCACACGATAGCTCATCATAACATTGTGGAGTTATTGCAATGGCCAGTCACTGTGTTCATCTCCATACATATGTTATTTTATCTCATCTTTATTTAAAAGAGCAAAAACCCTGAGGTGGACACCTTAATTATACCCATTTTCTAGATGAGAGCACAGAGTGGTTAAGCAACTTTGTCCTATCACAAGGAACAAGGTTTTGAACCCAAGGAGTTGAATTTACTGCATTTTCTCGCAACTAAATGCTTTTGTGCCTTCCCAAATTCTCTGATTGTGAATCCATTTTTACAACTGAAAGTAAACAGTTAAAGTGGGGCGAACAACTGATGGGTTTATGTGTCGTCCCTCAAGTGACGGGGGCCATGTTGTCT
This sequence comes from Panthera leo, assembly GCF_018350215.1. NCBI lineage: Eukaryota > Metazoa > Chordata > Mammalia > Carnivora > Felidae > Panthera > Panthera leo. Next base: position 56,490,338 of record NC_056693.1, read on the forward strand.
ATTACTTTCCATAATGACAGGAGAAACATTGGAGCTTGCAATTTGAAAGGGTTTGGTGCTCATGAAACCCTCATCCATTCAAGTTCCTACAACATTCTAGTTCCTTTGAATAGAGTCTGTTACATCCTTAATTAGGTATATGAAAAGTACATACTGAGTAGCTACTCTGTGCTAGTCCCTGGGTGGAGTGCTGAGCAAAGTCAAGAACAAGATACACAAAATTTCTCCTATCATGGAGCTTAGACTCTAGTCTTCCCCATTACTTTTATCCATAGCTCTTTACCCTAAAGCCACAAGGTTAAAAGCTGCCCTGATGCCACAGGACAGCTCTCCCATACATAGAACAACAGACATACCCATCAAGTACAATCCACCTTCTCTCCATTCTCTTACAGTGTCCCCCCATGACACCCTCTACTCAGTGAATATGTTGCAATTTCTCTTTCTTATGATCCTTAGAAGTGAAAGCAGAATTACCCAGTGAAGTCTTATCATAATGGACATTGGTTGGGTTGACCGTAGGTTTTGGCAAGGATCATTTGTTTGGAAGGAGTGGAAACTCAGTTCACCAATTCAGAGGGCAAAGATACCAAGGGGCTTCTCAGCTCTCCAGGAAAAGGTAGATCACCCAGGCCTCAGCCTGGGGCAGAAGTTGGCATGACTCTAGGAACCTCAGCAGTAGGCATCCCCAGGCCTTCCTTCTACGTGCCCTTTAACATGGCTTGGCTACTTTCTCTGTGTCAGTGTCTTTTTGCCTTGCTACTAACTCATTCAGTCTCTCGAAGTCTCCATTCCAAAATCCCAAAAGGTAACTTAGATCGGCTCAGCCTGAAATATGAGTTGGTTCCTCTTTGGGGTGTGGCCACCTCTGGCCCAGGAAGCTATGCCCCTGCAGCAAGAATTCATGTTCCATATGGTCGCCCCCTCCAGGGGCTGAGGGTTGAGCAGAAGGGAAGAGTTATGTGTAGCAAATTGGAACAAGCATGGAGTCTAATCATCTGAGATTTCATGCTATCGTTTTGAAAGGTCTGTTTCTGTTATTTACATGTTCTCTCAAAATTTCTGGGATTCCCAAATCAATAGATCATTTTTGGTTGACTTGTCTTTTCTTCTCTTGAAAAAAATCAGTTCAAGTTTGTCTCTCCCTCCATCAAAGGAACTTAGAGGCAGGGAAACAGTGCTACAAAGTAGATCTCCACCCCCTCTGTGGGGGCTCAACATTTAAGTCAATAGCAACACGGAATAGGAAGAAAAACTACTAACAGCTAGCATTTACTGAGTATTTGCTAAGCTGTTGGCACTGTTCTAAGCACTCTACATATTTAAGTTGATTTATTTTCTACAGTGATCTTAGGCAAAATTAGGCGAAATTAGGCAAAATTGTTTCATCTCAACCAGCCTCTGTTTTCTCATTTGTAAAATGGTGGTAACACCTGATATACAAAGCAGTGATGAAATTTAAGAGATTATATAGCAAAATTTCTTACTAATGCATGGTATGTGCTGAATAAATGGTGCTTAGTGATTGCTGCAACAGTGCCATCAACTACAACAATGTTATACAGCTCAATGACAATGCTGTTTTGTAGTTCTTTAAAAGAGACCATTGCTGTGCTTCTGATCAGACTATTTGAAGGCAGAGCACGAAGCTGAGGTGGGGATTCAGATATCCAAAGGGTAGGAGAGGGGGGGAAAATAGTTAAAGTCATACACTGGAATCCAGGAGAGTTCTAGTGCTAGGATCCCAGAATGCAGAATGCTGGGAAATCTGTGTGGACAGGCTATGGTCAGCACCCTGGAGAGCTCACTGTAGAGCCCAAGTGCCTTCCAGTCTTGCTCTCAAAGGAATACAAAACTGCATTAAGAACCCAGGCCTTTGAGGTGCCTGGGTGGCTCAGTGAGTTAAACGTCCAACTTCAGCTCAGGTCATGATCTCGCAGTCTGTGAGTTCAAGCTCCACATTGGGATCTGTGCTGACAGCTTGGAGCCTGGAGCCTGCTTGGGATTCTGTATCTGCCTCTCTCACTGCCCCTCCCCTTGTGCGCTCTCTCTCTCTCTCTCTCCCTCTCTCTCTCTCTCTCTCTCAAAAATAAATCTTAAAAAACAACTTAAAAAAAGGAAGAAGGAGTAGAAGAACCCAGGCCTTGCTATGGCCAATGCCAGAGAGATTAGTGGACAGTGTTCTCTTCTAAGATCTTTATGGTTCCAAGTCTCACAGTGAGGTCTTTAATCCATTCTGAGTTTGTTTTTGTGTATGGTGTGAGAAAGAGGTCCAGTTTCCTTCTTTTGCATGTGGCTGGCCAGTTTTCCCGGCACCATTTATTGAAGAGACTGTCTTCCCCCATTTTATATTCATGGCTTCTTCACCATATTAACCCATATGATCTGGGTTCATTTCTGGGCTGTCCTGTTCCATTGATCAATGTGTCTGTTTTTGTGACAGTACCACACTGTTTTGATGACTATAGCTTTGTAGTGTATCTTGAAATCTGGAATTATGACACCTCCAGCTTTGTTTCTCTTTCTCAAGATTATGTTGTAATGGCGATATATGGTGGCAGATGGTAGCTACACTCGTGGTGAATATAGCATGATGTATAAACTTGTTGAATCATTATGTTGAATCAATTGTACACCTTAAAATGATGTAACACGGTATGTCAACTGTACCGAAAAAAAAAAAACAGCCTTGTAAAGGGTCTAGTCTTTTGCTTTACGGGGAGGTTCTAGTGACAGTAGAATTCTAGGTGCTGAAAGGATAGTTCAGAGCTAGTCTTCTGACCCAGAGAGGGAATTGGAATTCCTGATTAGACCAGAGAGGCCTTAGGGATCCTTGTCAGGACATGAGGACATTTCATCTTTCCCTCACTGGAGACTTCAGCTCTAGTAACACACAACTAGCATGCACGCGCGCGCACACACACACACACACACACACACACACAAGAATAGCCAACAACACTGATTTCTTATGTAACCAGAGTAAGTAAGAGGCAAGTATTTTAGGCTCAGGAGAAACACCGGGTTACATTTGGGTTCTAAATAATATTAGATATTTAATATCTATCTGCCTATTTCATGAAACATTGGTGGCCACACATAAAATTACACGAGTAGGAAGAAGCTCATGAAAATGAACAATCCTGCAGATGTAAAACTTCGAATAAAACATAGCTTGGTTAAATGGATTGTCTTTTCTCTTAACGAACCTTCACGGGATGTAGGCTGGGTGAAGAGTTTCTCTGAAGTCTGTGTGCTAACTCCCACCTGGAGTGTTGCTGCCTATTTTGGGCAGAAGAGTCTTAGGGAAAAAAGTAATCTTGAAGGGAGGAGAATGTCAAGTAATAAATTACGTTTGTACTACAATAGAAGTAATACCAGACGCCAACTTGTGTCTGAAAACATAGCTGGAAGTGCTATGCTCCTGTTAGAAATCGTATATACCTGTATCTTCCTTTTCTTACAAGCCGTATCACCCAGTGGATCCTAATCATGTGGAAAAGCATCATTAAATTATGATTATGTGCAGTATTACTAATTTTGAGATAATGGTTATTCTTTTTTAAATGTTTGTTTATTTTTGGAAGAGAGAGAAGGGGAGGGGCAGAGAGAGAGGGGGGACAGAGGACCTGAAGCAGGCTCTCTGCTGACAGCAGAGACACTGATGCAGGGCTCAAACTCACGAACTGTGAGACCATGATCTGAGGCGAAGTCGGACACTTAACTGACTGAGCCATCCAAGTGCCCCAAGGTAATGGTTATTCTTTAGGGGATGTGAGAGTCATGGAACCAGGGTGGACTCCTGGTAGGGACAGTGACTTTCTTCATTGTAAACTCAATGCAGCTGGAGAGAAAAAAGAAACGGTTTTGAAGCTATATTTTTCTATCTTGGGAAAAAAAAAAAACCTGAATTTAAAGTGCTGTTCAGAGGGAAAAGGGACTGTGAACAAATGCATTAATTCGATTTTAGATGTTCACTTTTTTACTACCAAACCCACTCATTGGTTAAGCTGATGTTAGTTGGGGAGGGGGGGAGGTGACGGCCATCCCATCTCTCCTGATAATCAATGTGCTTCAATCACAAAGATCGATGGAAACCGTACACATTCTTCTGTGAATCCTCTCGACTGATGTGTGCGTTTCCTCTAGAAACAACTGCTTGTAGGAAGCACCCTGCAAAACCCCAGGGATGCAAATGCAGACCTAGTCCGCGATTTCAAGGAGTTCAACATCTAGTGGGGGAGGGGCAGGTAAACACATGGTTGTGGAACAGTGTCTAAGTGTTGTAGCCATAAAGCATTGTCCTGAAGCCGGATTGGGGGCATGAGGAGGGGAAGAGGTCTTGGGGAAAGCAACATTTGGGCTGAGCCTTAACTTGAGTGGCAGAGATGTGGAAATATTGCCTGACGCTTTCAGGGAACTCTGCATAAGGCAGAGAGAAGAGCATGGGGATGTGGGGAGGGAGGGCAGCCCTTCCCTGGCTCTCCTGTTCTCGTGTCCCACTGGGAATGCTGTGAGCCGTTCTTTCCAGTGAGAGCTTGTCTCAGGTAGAGACAGGATAGACACCACACAGGGCCACCATGACAGAGGGAGTCTCCTGCTTTGTCACTTCTCCGTGTCTTTGAGTCTCTGCCTGCATCACTCCTGTGCCCTGAACCTGTCAAGTGTCTAGGTATTCTTGCATGTTTACAGCTCATCAACACTCTTCAGGCCCTGTGATCCTTCTCAGACCCTTGGCCTCCAGAGAAGCAGGTCAAAGCTGGCCCAAGGATCTTTCATTTCTGGCTAAAACTGACCTCCTCAAAGTACCCCAGACTCCCGCTGGACACAATCCATGGGATTTCTTGAGCCCTCATCTCTGCCATAGGCACATTCTGCTCTTTCAGCCACAATAACCCTGATCTCACATCCCTCCCAGGGCTTCCCATCCCTCCTCTGTTGCTCTTTTTCTTTCTTGCCTGTAGAGCTTTTCTAGAGGACTGATTACCGAGCCCTTTCTCCACCCAAGAGTGCTTCTTTGTCACGAGTGATTCCGCTCCTTGAGGACATTTGGTGACGTTTAATTCATCTCCTGTTCTCTTGGAGCTTGGATGAATGCTCCTTCCCCGAGAGGAAGGACAAGGCAGTGACATATCTGAGAAATGCAATCTTTATGTGGTGGGTGAAGGTAATGAATTTTTACTTCCTTTCTTACACTTTTCTCTGGCTGCATGAGGATCTCTGGGCATTCTCCCTCCTCTTCCCTGCTTTCAGCTGATTTATTCTTTCCCAGATTATGACTTTTCTTTTTCATTTACGTCATCTGATATTTCTTCTTTCAGTATCCAGTTCTCATTCTGTAGCTTTTGCACTGTATCTACCACATGGCATTCAAGACGGGGGCTGGACTGACTTTTTAAGCATGCGTGAGAAGCTCTTCAGGGCTAGAAAATTGAGTTCATCCCTCTCCTGAGTTGGACTATGGGAATTCAGATTCCATAAACATGGGTGTCCTAAAAGGTGTGGGTCTTTTGGCCTGACGGAATCAAGGTGTCATTACCATTTCTGGAGGAAATCCCTAATGCCCGATTTCCCACTCCTCTGTTTATACTTCTTAACATGCCCGCTTTGTTGAGAAAGGAGAGAATTTTCTTCCCCTTTCCTCAACTTGTACCTCGGTGCATATAGCCTGTCTCCCACCTGGAACGGGGCGGCGAGCTGCGATGGGGGCTTCTGCCCCTCTCTGAACCCTTTATTCATTCTCTTTATAGGAAAGCAAGTTGCTAAATGATTGTAAGAGTCCAGAACATCCTTTGGGCCATGTTTACTGGTAGATAACATCTCTGCGCCTCAAAAGCAGTACGCCAGCTCCATTTTTCCGTCTCTACTTTCTCCAGCCAGGTACAGCAGGCCCTCTGTGCCTTCTGTTCCTGGGATCTGTCCATGCCCCTACCCAGGAAAGGGATTTGCCCTCATAGTCCTGTGTACTCAGGCGGGACATAGGATCTTGTGAAGTCCTGATGTCCGGTTTACTTTATAATAGCACTCTGCCCCCCCGCCCCCCCCCCGATATTAATAATCTAGTTCTTTGTTTCTCATCTGGCTGATGTTCCTGGCCTGTCACCTTCAGAGGCCGAATCTCGTGGGAGGGCAGGAACCTCTAGCCCACAAACGCCCCGTTCCCTCCCCTCTCATCTCACGATGCCCCCGTCTCCTTCCCTTCCTCTCTCTATTCCTCCATATTCATTCCTTCCCTAGGGACCTGACACCTGCAGTTCTCCACATCCAGGCCATTCTAGGATCTGAGCTTCACCTGGAGGGCCCCACAGCTTTCCCGCTTACCATCCAGCCAGCCCCTGTCTGTCCTGCCAAACTCAGACTCAGCCTCCCTCCCTCCCTCCGGGAGATCTCTGACTTCCCAGGCTGGCTGAGCTGCCCCTCGTCTGTGATTCCCTGATGCCCAACCCGTCTCATCCACATCTTGTCTCCTCGATCTCTGAACCCACTGACCCAGCCTCCCCCTCCCCTATAGTTGGTAAGCCCATCGAAGGAAGCACTGTATCCGTTTAGCTTAGTATCCCCAGTATGTGGCAGTTCCAAGAACCCATAAAGTCATGAGGACCTACATCAGACGTTAACATGTGCCCCTTTCATGCAGAGCACACGTGTTAACTAGAAAACACCTGAACATATAAGGCGCCACCCGGGAAACTAGGCACAGAAGGAGTTGTTTGCAGAAGGCTTAGCTTAGTAAATGCAGTGCTGGTGCCTTTTAAGATTTCTAAGGCAGAAGCACGCACTTCTTTAGATGCAAAATCAACAACAACAAGATGAAAATGTCTAAACACAAGTTGTCATTCTATAAACTCTGCTGCCTCCAGCTGCAATCAAAGCCAGTGGGGCTGCCCACATTTGCCCTGGGGAAGCATCGCCTGCACATCCTGTGTTTTCGCCCCCGAAGCCCAGCTCACGGGCAGGCAGCAGGCTTATCGACAGCCCAGTTCGCAGAGCTCCGTGTCGTAATCAGAGCCTCTTCTCCCCACAAGCTCCTTCTAAAGGCATTGCGTTGGTCTGCACGCAGGTGCCTGTGGAGCAAAATGAAACTCCTCCCGAAACAAAAGGGAAAAAGCCAATCCGGTGCAAAATCCGTCTGTGTTTCAGAGGCTGTTGCAATGAAAAATGAAGCCAGGGGTTTGGCCTTTAAAAATATTAATTTCTTGTAAAGATGAACTAGAGGCTGGTAGAAAGTTCCCTTGTCTCCAGGAGGTGCAAACAGGAGCAAATTCTGAGCCTTCATCCTGGCCACGTGGGTATTTCCAAACCTGACGAACACGTGTCTGTTTCATCTATGAGGTTTCCAAGCATAATGAATGTCCATGCATGTCATGGAGTTATCATTGAATCTTCTCTCCTCTTCTGAGGGTAGCTGATCTGGTTCAGTCATATGCTTTGGCCTTATTATGGTTTTAGGGAGTGATGATTAACCCAGGGGAAGCAAATCTGGCCAAGTTCTGACAGGGACGGGGATTCAGGCTCAGCCAAGGGTGCCAGCAATCAATGAATGGACACTTCATTGCCAGTAGATGGGAAGGACTCAGAAGTCACTGGGAAATAAACACGTTCTGCTAACATTTGCCCGTCAAACTTAAGGACACGATGTCTGTTTCAATAGGTGTCTTTTCAAGCAGTTACAAAGGGTCCTCACTCTTCCTTTACTCCCCCACACGCCGTCTGTGTTTTAGAATCTTCTCCTGGCCTGCCCTCAAGGACTGTGTTCTCTCTGTGCCCCTCATTCTCTGCCTGGACCAATGCAGAGTCTCGTAACTGCCTCTGTGTGCTCCCGACTGCACCTTCCTCCCACTGCTCCAGAACATGCTCCTTTCTAAGACACCTACAGCTGCTTAAAAATACCGATGGCTCTATCTCGCCTAGTGTGTCCCCTCCAAATTCTTCATCATCTGGTCCCAGGCCAGCCCTCCAGCGTCCTCTCCTACCCCTCCTTCGGTGCACTCTAGATTCTGGGCAAATACATTCTACAAACACACCAGGCCCTTTTCTGCCCTCTGTCCTTGGTACCCGCTATCCCTTTAGTCTGTGTGCCTTTCTCTCCCTCATCCAGCTGAGGAACTCCTACACATCCACGTGGACCCAGCTAACACGCCCCGCCAAGCCTTCCCTGCCTCTTCCCAGTGCCATGAGCTCCACCGGTCTCCACCGTAATGCCAGCACGCTGAGCGTGGTCTGTCAGCCAACTGACCAACTGTCCCTGTCAGCCAGGCTGCGCAGAACCATCTGTGACAGTTAAGTGTGTCCTCTCTCCCAGCGACTAACTTGAGGCAAGTTGCGAGGGATGATGGGTGTGAATTTGATGCTGTTCTTTCTCTGCAGATGATGCTTAAAAGATACTTGGATGAATGAAATAATTTATGTTTAGCCAACAAACTTCTGTTCCACTTTTCCTAAAAGCCCCATTCCCAAATCTTATGTGGTTCAAAGGAGAACTGTCTAGATTCTCAACCGTCTTCTCCCTGAGATAATAGGCTATCCTCAGTCATGCACACAAGCTTGCAGATGTCCGAGTGTCTGGCTTCCTGCCCGTCTGTCTGTCTGCAGAAACCAGTGGTTCTGAATTCATCACCCATTCCCTTTCTCTGGCTCAAGTTCCTGGGTATATGTGGCTTGAATTTTCTTATAAAAGGTACCCGTGCGTGGAGAGAAGTTCCATCCTGTGGCCAGAACGTGAAGCTAAGGACACTGGCCACGAAAGGCCCTTGCTCACACCGTCGGTTCCATTAGCACGGGTCCAGCATCATGGATGCCAGACAGTCTCCACTTCCCTCGGTGGCCACAAAACTACCGGGAGGCCCACCAGAAGAGGCCCCTGGAGTCCCTTCTGTCTGTCCATCCACTCTGTAAGCTCTCCCACGCCCTCCTCTGCCTCTCCGGGCTCCCCTGCAGTGACATTTATGTCGGTGGCCTGCCACCCTGTCTCTCCTGGGAAGCAATACCCTCTTCTGCCATGAAAGCACACATTTCCTGAGTCCTGACTATGTCCCAGCACAGCCAGGTCGTGGGGACAAGGCTGAGGACAGTCTGCTTCCTGCCCTCACAGCTCCCATGGACAGTGAGGGGAAAGCTCACCCCTGTAGAGTGGCCACTCCTGGGAGAAATGAGAGCCACTTTGTGAGGTAACTGGGAGTGTGGCTGGAGAGCTCAGCGGCAGGAGGCAAAGTCCAGCCTAGACTTCAGAAGTTTCTCTTTGTTCTTTTGCTACAACCATCTGGCCCCCACCCAGCGGCTGGCGACCCACGCGGAATTTTCGAAAACACAGAAGCTGCATCCTTGGCCGGCACGAGGGAACCACCCGTCAAACCAGAATACATCCTGTTGGCACATACATGTTCCCACAAACAGCATGTAAAATAGTCCTTTCCACTTTCTGTAATTACCAAAATGTTTGGAAGTAATTCCCGGTGGGAGTCATCCCCCAATTTGCTCAGTGTGGGTTTTCTGTATCATTTTGCAATTGAGAAAGCAACCTAAGTGTTCTACCTGTAAAGGAATTAAGAGAGAAAATTATCACTCCCCAGCAGCTCACACAGGCTCCAATGAAGGGGCAGTGAGACGTGCCTACAGAGAAAAGCAAAATCGACAACCATGTACCGCGAGGGCGGGGGGCAAACAGCCTTCTTTTCATCGCCCTTACTTGGCGCTGGTCCAAGTTTTCATTCCCGTTTTTAAAAACTTCTGGCCTTTAAGGCAATACATATTGATCACCTCGGTGAGCTGTACATTGAATTAGACTAATAATCTAAAGTTAAGCAAATTTGAAAGAACGATCGTGGCAGTGAGATAGCAGACCCTGAGTTAGTACTTCAAGGTAATGCTGAGCACATGCCTTTACCCTAGAAGAAAACCAAGAAATATTGGGTCTGACGGTCCCTAACATGAGGCTGGCATCTGCCAGGAGAATCCGCCATAACCCATCTGCCTGGTTCCAGAGGAGGAAGCAGGTAAAGTTCGCTGGCCCTTCTTACGTCTCAGTTTTGACCCATCCTTAAATCAGCCTCTGTCTTGTCCTCGAACCTGCTTTATCTTTTCATCCTGACCCCACGGGTGCTCTCATTGGGGTGTGAGACCCATGGACCCCTGTCCCTGAACCAGAAGCTGCCGGCCACATCGCCCCTTGCTCCCCCCGCTCACCACACGGAACGCACACGCGGGTTACAGAGCTGAACTGGGCGCAGATCCTCATGCTGTCACTACCATCTGGAGTAACTGGGAGAAGTCCTGTCGCGTTCCCGAGCCTCAGTTTTCTCATCTGTAAGACGGGTGTGCGTGGCGGTGATATCCACATCACAGGATGCAGTGAGGGTCAAGTGGGAAAATATCCAGGCAATTCACAAAGGCTGGCAGATCTTCAGTGATCATTAAATGTGATCTCTGTTTGTAATCATCGTCACTACCCTAATTGGAAACTTGGCCCTTTTTCTCTTTCATTTCCTAAAATGTTCTTGCATTTGTCTCCTGCTATCTCCCTCCTGAGCCACGCCATCTCACCCAGATGGACACAGTCTCTGTCTGCCTCATCTCTTGAGCCCCCAGTGCCCAGCACAGGGCCTGGCACCTCGCACGATCTCAATAAATCCCCGTCCCATTGAACTTAATGTTCTGACCGTAGCTCGTCCGCCGGGTTCTCCCAGGACACGGGCAGAGGAATCGCCAAACGTGGCATTCTTGATTTGGAAGAATTTGTAACAGACCCAAAATACACTTTGGGAATTCAAACCCTACATCACTTCCCCTATAAATTTCAGTAATCATTTCTGTTTAGTTTGTTTTAAGGATTTGATGCATTTAAAGTTTAAATGTGGGAAAGTTATGCCTTTTCCCCTTGTTTTATTTTCCAGCGCTATGACCAATGAGGCAAAGAATCCAAACTCATTAAGTTTCACACATAAAGAACTGAAGTGTATGCACTGCTCACAGAGACTGCGGGCTGAATGATGAAGCTCTCTTTTTAGGCCTTGAATATGTTGACACACTCTATATTTTTCATCCACAGAACGTAGCGTGAGCACCGTCTTGCACCACATAACATTAATATTATTTTTATGACTGCACAATGCAGTGACACGTTGCTGAGCTGCTGAGAAATTCGAAGAATAAAAAAGATTTAGACACTGAAAGAACCTTGAATCATTGAATTTGGAGAGGTAGAGAAGGCTGGAGTACGTCTGGGAGCTGATTACATGGCTTCCATCAACATACTTATTTCTTAAATGGCTTGGACCCTTGGCTCGAGTGCCAGTGGGTGTGGCTCAGCTCAGCGTGGTCAGAATTTAGTGGGTCAGGACGTGCATGCGTTCAGGGAAAGGCCCAGGCCAACCGTCTGTCAGCGCGCAGATGACCGTTGAACGGGTGGAAGGGAAGGAAATCGCTGCGGGAAGAAGACTGTGAGTCTGCACTCTCGCTGCCCTTTCCTGCCCCGTGCTAGACATCACTAATCAATCGCGGCAGTCTTGCCTTTTGAGTCCAGATTCAGTCTCAGGATCCGGCTCTACACAGAGCCTGGTGCACAGTTGTCTCCTTCACCCGATTTACCATATAAATAGAAACCCATCTAATGTTCTTATTTTTTTTTTATGTTTATTTATTTTGGGAGGAAGAGGGGGAGGCAGAGAGAGGATCTGAAGCATGCTCTGCGCTGATACCAGGGAGCCTGATGCGGGGCTCGAACTCACGAGCTGTGAGATCATGACCTGAGCCAAAGTCAGAAGCTTAACCAACTGAGCCACCCAGTGTCCCCACAACACACTCCTTGAAAGGCAAAAAGACCAGGTTTTTTAATTACTGTCGTGGTCTGTCAACTCAACCCACTCCTTTGCGTGGTCAACTGTGTATGACTGCTCTGAGGTCAGACAAGGGCTCCCATCTTGACCTCACCACCTCCCAACCACGGGATCACCAGCCTTGTATCCCCGGTGTCCTCATCTGGGTGTTGGAGGCCTCATTTGGTGTCTGTGATTCATGGCGAGTCTTGACATACATGTGCCCACTCCCCCTTCCCCACCTCAGTGGTAGCTTCCCAAACCACGACCAAGGCATGTCAGGCCCTGAGAAGAAGCCGAGGTCTCTGCTCCCCAGGGAAACAACATACACGGAACCATAATTTCACATACAACTGGGGTCAGATGCACCCCTGGGATATCCATGAATGCCAGCTATAAAACCCCAACCTCTGAAGAGTAGTTTTTAAAGAGCTCGATTTGCACACCTCCTTCAAAAGAAAAAAAAAAAAAAGACAAAGACACATAATATGATCCTGAAATTCCACTCCAAAGTATGTGCACAAGAGAAATGGAAACACAGGTCCACACAAAAACTTGTACGTGAATGTTCATAGCAGCATTATTAGGATAGTCAAAAAATAGAAGAAAACCAATGTCCGTCTACTGATGGATGGGTAAGCACGATGGGGTGTGTCCATACAGCAGAAAGCCATTCGGCCATGAAATGAAGTAGCATAAGGCAAGAAACGTCTGCCACCATAAGCCGCCCAGGTTGTGGCACCTTGTACCAGCCGCAGAAGACTTCTGCAAGGCAACTGCTGACGAGTACGGCTTCCTCCTTGGGGTGATGAAAATGACCTAAAGTTGATTGTGGTGCTGGTTGCCCAACTTCATAAATGTACCAAAACCCATGGAACCTCCCACGTTAAGTGAGTGGATTGAATTGTGTGGTATGTGAATTATATCTCAGTAAAGCTGTTACCAGAAAAACCAAAAACATGCCCACCACACTACAGCCAGAATGATCTTACCGCGTCAGCCTCCTCCTTAAAACGCCCCCGTGGAAGTCCTGTTTCTCTCAGGAGACCAACCCAGGTCTCTCCGTGGGTCTGCCAGGCTGGTGTGGCCTGGCCCGCCTCTGTTAACCCCTTCTCACACCACGCTCCCTCCCCCACCTCCCCTCCAGCTGCATGGGCGCTCCTGTTCCTCACGCACTCCTGCCACAGGACGCTTGCACATGCTGTTTTCAGCCTGGAACATCCTTTTCCTCCCATACCATCCCATTACCCTAATTATCTCCTGATCTTCCTTCAGATTCAGCTTTTCAGCTCAACCATCAATTCCTTGAGAAGCCTCCCTCACCTCTGAGAGAAGCCCACCTTCTTGGAGAGACTTTCACAGCACCCTCAGCCTTTCCTTCATCTCTCGTTCTATAGGTAGAACATAGCAGAAATGTGTATGATTGACATCTGATGTTTTACTCACCCTTGGAGCCCCAGCTACGAGCACACAGTAGGCACGTTGGAGTATTCTTTATTGAGATGCAATTCACATAACATACAACTGTCTTAAAGCAAACAGTTCATCGGGATTCCGTATGCTCCTGGTATTGGGCAACCACCACCTCTGTCTCATTCCAAACGTTTCCATTATCCCAAGGGAACGAAACTGAAAAGATTCACAGACCCATTAAGCAATCTCTCCCCACGCTCTCCTCCCCCAACTCCTGGCAGTCCCCAGTCTGCCTTCTGTCTCTACGGATCTATCTGTTCCGGACGGTTCCTATAAAGGGAACCATACAATACGTGACACGTTGTGTCTAGCTTCTTTTTCTCAGCCTAGAGTTTTCTCGGTTCACTCACAGGGTAGCATGATTGATATTTCATTCTCTCTGTGGCTAAACAATATTCCATCGACGAATACACCACATCGTGTTTATCCGTTCATTCAGAGATGGACATTTGGGTTCTTCTCCCTTCTTGGCTATTGTGAACGTTTTACGTGCATGTATATCTTTGAGAACCTGTTTTCAATACTTTGAGTACCTACCCAGTAGTGGAATTTCTGGGTCGGATAGTAGTTCTATGTTTACCCTTTTCAGGAACTGCCAGACTTCCACAGTGGCTGCACCACAGTACCTTCCCGCCAGCAATCCACCTGAGGTTTTCAATTCCTCCATATCACTCTTGCCAATGCTTATTTTCCTCTTTTTTTTAAAATTAAAGCCATCCTACTGCGTGTGAAGCAGCCCCTTCTCGTGGCTTTGATCTGCATTTCCCTAATGATTGTTGCCCTTGTGCTTTTCTCGTACTCATGGGCCATTTGTATATCTTCTTGCCAGGAATGTCTATTCCAGTCCTTTGCCTGTCCTTTAATTAGATGGTGTGTCTTTTGTTGTTGAGTTGTAAGTGCTCTTTATATATCCTGGATCGTACACGCTTATCAGACACACGGTTTGCCAATATCTTCTCCCATTCTGTAGGTTATCTCTGGCCTTACTAGTAATGTCCACTGCATTGTAATTCAAATGACGAAACCGCTAATAAACCCAGTGGCAGACACTTAAATGGCATTTGTGGACACAACAATCAAGTACTCCCGTATCCGCTGACCAGTTGCCTGGGAATTTGGAATCAGCCTGCCGGTTAGCTGCAGGTTTTCATTTCCATTCAAACTTTAGGCATCGTGGTGCATCTGTGGAGGGATAATGAGGTCTTGGAGTACGAAAGAGTTAAACAGCCCCTGTCCTCCTGTGCCCACTGACCAGGTCCCCCCCTCACCGCTTATGGATGACCACGTCAAAGGAAACAAAGGGGGCAAAAGGGAAAAATGAAGTTTCCCAGGACAGCTCTTTAAGGACCCCCGTGTCACGCCTCAGTGCCAATTAACATTTAGCTGAATCCGTGGTTCACACCCGAACCAGCTGTCAGGCCCGGCTCTCCGGAGAAGCCTGCGCTGGGCTGGGATATAAGTGCGGAGACCTGCACACTGGCATTTAGAGAGCCAGTGAGAGCGTGTTCTTTATTTAGCACATTCTTCTCTTGTAACGTGAGGTCCTCGCAGATGACCCCGCCGGCATTACTAATGGCCATCCCAACTTGGCTCAAGGAGATGGTTGTCTGCCTTCGGGCAGAGCCTGGGACTCGGCTCTCACGGGTGTGCCCTGGTGCATGGGGGTGTTGGAGGGAGAGAGGGGTGAGGGGCCACACCCGGAAATGAGGACCTTGTGGCACATCCCCGTCGAAATCACATAGACACGGCTAAACACCTCAGCTCCGACATTTTAGTTCTGCTAATAACATCTACTCTTGTTGTGACACCTAAATAATACAGGTTTATTGTGCAAAATTAGGAAATTAGGACAGGACATAAAGGATGAAATAAAAAACGCATAACCCCACCATTCAGAGATAATTGCCGTTAATGTCTTCATGTATATAATCCTCCTGACCTATTTAAAACTTGTGACTATATAAAGACATAGTTTACAAAAACACTGCGATCTCAGAGTTCATACAATTTTGTAGCCTGCTTTTTCCTCTCGACGATGTAATAGATACATTTTCCATGTCATTAAATATTCCCCGAGTAAGCATTTATTTTTAATGTGGGTGCCTCTGGCTTAAACAGCAGCAATACGCCAGCCACTCCTAAACGGGGAGGAATGTCCTGGCATTCTCAACTTGCTCAGACCCTATAGACTCATCCTCTTCTGATAGCCACAGGCCATTTTCCGGGACAGGGCTTAGGATTCCAGGGTGCAGACCCAGCCGTGAGGGTCTGGCTGATTGAGGGCTCTGTCGAAGGTACTCTGTCGAAGGTACTCGGCTGCATAGACACAAGGCACCTTCTGAGCTGGTTCAAATGCAAATAACCATCGAAGGTTCCAGGTTCCGGCTGAAGTACTTCCCCCGGGGAAACAGACAAATGTGAGAGACACATTAACATCATTGTGGGTGTTCCGAAGCAGACGTCTTGCAGCAGGAGGGAGGGAAGGCTTTCTCAGCTTGTGCTGAGGTATATGCTTTGGAGAGACGGAGGAAGCTGGGCTGTGTGTCCAGGCCCGCAGGGGGAGTGAGCAGGGAGCAGAGCTGTGTCCAGCACCGTCGGATTCGAAAGGCCACCCCGCCTCCGTTAGGCCTCTGTATTATGACCTCAGTCAGAATGGGGATCCCCGCTGGGCCGGGGGACTTTGAATCACCGAGAGGGAGTCCTTCAGACTCTGTCATTCTTTCTGATCATAAGCATGTATTAGGCACCAGTGATGTCCAGGGACAGCGCTAACGTGCATAGATTCACAGACCTTGAGAAGCTCACAAGCGAGGAAGGAGCCAGATGTGCAGTGGGGATAAGGGGGATGTGCACTAAACGTCGGCATGAAGGAGGCACAGGGAGTGCAGGAGAGCGGACTCCCCGTTAACCGGGGCAGAATCAGGACCGGCTTCACAGAGGAGCCACGCGGGGGCTTGGACTTAGACGATGCTAGCCGGAGCCACGTGGCTGGAGGCCGTCCCAGGCCAAGGGAACGGTGTCAGCAAAGGCCCAGAGGGTGTAGCTGGCATGTTGGAGAACCGGGATATGGAGGAGGGAGGGATATGAAGCAGCGGGGAGAACATTTCCAAGGGCCTGTGGCGCCCCCCATGGAGTGTGGACGGTGTCCCGGGAGCCGCAGGGAGCCACACAGGGGTTTAGAGCTGAGAAGCACGGCGTTCAGGGGCCAGTGTCGAGAGCCAGTTTTAATGAAAACGTACTTGAGGTGGTGAGCCGGGACTCGGGGACAGCACCGAGGCTGTCTGCGGTGCCCTGCCGTGACGGAGAAGTAATAGAATGGACGGCAGAAGGCAGAGGTGGGCAAGGGAAGGAGGTGGGAATTGGCCGACTGGGTAACTGACAAAGTGGGTCCGGGAATGTCCTGAGTCTAAAATCAACGCGCCACCGGGCTTTCCTTTTTGTTTGCGTTGGTTCCTCGGCTGCATAGCAACGTTTAGCATCCCCCCGCCCCCAAGTCTCTGCCTGTGGGAGTCAAGATTCGTCAAAGAAAGAAAAATCCATTCCCCATAGATAGAGCCGTACGTTCTGTTTATTTTTAAAATACTTTTATATTGTTAAAATGGAAGGCTTTGATTTTGTATCTATAATGAAATTGGGACAGATTGTAGTCGAGCTGGCGTTGAAGGAATCATGCTTTTTATTGTCTTTGAAACGATGAAAATAGTTTCTGTCTTACAAAAATCACAGCTACACTTGTTCATTCATCCAACAAGCCAATATGGGACATTTGGAAGGCAGGTGTGGTCTCTGCCCTTGGAAAGCTTAATGTTGAATCCTTTACCCAAAAGTGCATCTCAGTATTTGCTCCTGCCTTCGACAGGTGCTCACTGCCTTGAACATCAGTACAGTGAAATACTAACAATGTCAGAAATCAGTTCTCAAGAATTACTTTCAGTAGCTTTTAAATGTTTGGGGCTTCAATGTCTGTCTCACGTGTCCCTGCCTCAGGACCTTTGCACTTGCTGGTTCAGCTCTCTGGATTGCTCTTTCCCGGGACATCCACGTGCCTCCTCCTTACTCCCTTCATGGCTTGAATCAGATGTGACTCCTCAGGCCACCTTGTTTAAAATTGAGCCTCCACCCTAACCCCCAGAACTCTCTATTCCTCGTCGTATTTAATCCCTCCCCATAGCGATCATCTCTGTTGATCTTATTTGCAACTTTTCTCCTCATCTAGAATGTAAGCCCAGGGAACAGGAGATCTTGGTGGCTTCTGAGTATGGTTCTCTCCCCACCAGCTACAGGAGCCGAGCACCTGGCCCTCAATCAGCTCTCAGAGAGTATTTGTGGAATGAATGAATGAGCCCTCTCTGAGCCTCGGGATCCTCACCTGAAGCCTGGGGGTGGGCAGGGGGCTCGCTAAGATGTGAGTGAAAGGAGAGTGAGGTGGAGGGTGGCTCAGGATGCTCGGGCGGTGGGGACAGCCACCAGCACTGTGGGCACAGCCAGGCTGCCTCGGCAGGACAGTGCTCAGCTGGTGTCCCCCTTGCTTTATGCACATGTTTCCTGGCTTATGCAACCTTGGACTGAATACTTTGGGCCCGTAATGCTATGAAGTTTTAGGAGTGAAGTTCTAATGCCGTAAGTGTCACTTTGGAAAGGTTTTTGTCTTTGTTCTGTTGTTTTCCTTTCTTCTTAACACTGTGCCATTTATTTATTTAAAAAAAAATTTTTTTTTAAACGTTTATTTATTTTTGAGACAGAGAGAGACAGAGCATGAACAGGGGAGGGACAGAGAGAGAGGGAGACACAGAATCTGAAACAGGCTCCAGGCTCCGAGCTGTCAGCACAGAGCCCGACGTGGGGCTCGAACTCACGGACCGTGAGATCATGACCTGAGCTGAAGTCGGCCGCTCAACCGGCTGAGCCACCCAGGCGCCCCAACACTGTGCCTTTTAAAATGGGAGGCATTGCACTTACATTTCTTTAGCAGGAAAAAAAAAATCATAAGTATAGATCACCCAAAATAGGAGTAAAAGAAGAACGTTCATCTGTAATTTCCACGATACTGAGCAAATGTGTTAATGAGTTAATGAGTTGACGTGTGTGCACTTGTGTAGATAGATGGGGAGATTTCCATTTATAGATGTGTGCACGTATATACATGTAGATATCTATATATATGGAGAGAAGGAGGCCACATATTTACATGTACTTTATAAAATGATTAGGTCAACTAATATTAAAGAGATACAGGGGCGCCCGGGTGGCTCAGTCAGTTAAGCATCCGACTTCAGCTCAGGTCACGATCTTGCGGTTCATGAGTTCGAGCCCCACGTTAGGCTCTGTGCTGACAGCTCAGAGCCTGGACCTGCTTCAGATTCTGTGTCTTCCTCTCTCTCTGCCCCTCCCCAACTTGTGCTCTGTCTCTCAAAAAATATATACATTTTTAAAGCTTATGTAACTGGAGGCGCCTGGGTGGCTCAGTTGGTTAAGCATCCAACTGAGGTTCAGGTCATGATCTCACAGCTTGTGAGTTCGAGCCCCGTATCCGATCCTGTGCTGACAGCTCAGAGCCGGGGCCTGCTTCGGTTTCTGCCTGTCCTTCTCTCTCTGCCCTTCCGCCATGTATGCTCACTCTCTCTCAAAAATAAATAAATACACAAATACATAAAATCTTTAAAAAGCTTATATAACTGTCCAGGATCTATCGAGCCTCCATTCTGTGTTGTTTTTTTTTTTTTCCTCCAATGACAGCTTCCACTTGTTAAGTTCACCCTACACAGTAGGTCACGTGACCGGTGGTATTGAGGGATTGCCCCATTCCGTCCTCATAGTAGACCTGGAGACAAGCTGAGACCACATCCTTTTGCAGACCCAGGGGACCTAGACATCAGAGGGTGTGATTTGTCCACAGTCACACGGTTGTTGCAGAGCAGAGAGCTGAAATTTATCTCTTTCTTTCGGCTTTAAAATGCACACTATGTTCGCCGTGCCACGAGCCAGCGAACACAAATCATTAAAACATGGCTCCTACCTCCAAGCGTCTCACAGCGGGGCGGGAGGGACAGAGATCTGTAGTGCGTTGTGGCACAGTGTGATGGGTGCTACAAAGGGGCTGTGGGAAGAGCTCTTCAGTCTGCTTTGGAGGTTCCAGCAAGCCTGCAAAGAGAAAGTGACGCTCGCTCTGGCCATTGAGCAGAAGTTTGCCAAGTTCAAATGTAGAGAATTGCATTCTGGGCAAAGGGAGCAGAATCTGCAAAGGTGGGGTGAGTGGACCACCCACATTTCCCTCAAACGGTGTCCAGGTGCTTCTGTAGGATGCAGTCGTCTGATGTTAGAGGATGTCCTGCCGTCAGTGTTTTGCACACAGGAAGTCAGCCTGAGAAATCTCTCGCTGGCCAGGGAACGGTTATAGCTTCACCCAGGGCTGGCCTGGGGGGGGCCTCTCCCCAGTTGCTCTCAGTTTGTATTCTATTTATCACGGGAAGTAGCATCAAAGTGAGCTGTGACCGTCACCCGAACAGAGTCAAGGGCAGTTAGGGATGGTGAGCAGGCTGGAATGATAAGAGAGTCCTTTTCAAGAGAGAAGCGGCCCCGTGGAACGTGGCGGGGACGAGAGAGGGTAGGTACCAGGCGGCTCCAGGTGGCTTTGCTGGGTGGAGAATGGCACCATCCACAGGACAGGAAAGGAGTGTGCTTGGCTCGGAAGGCACGGAGTCTGCTTTGGGACGTGCTGTTTGTGGTGCGTGTGACGCACTTGGCCAGGAATGTCCAACAAGCCGTTAGTTAGAAGTGTGGACCTGGGCGTTAGGAGAGATGTGGACATAAAGCAGATGGGTGGTGATTGTAGCTGTTGGAACCAAGGGCGGCAGCTAGACCGGAAGCTGTGGGGACAAATGGGGTCTCCAGGAAGGCAGACCTTTAGAGACTTGGGGGAAATGCTTCAAAGAGCTGACTGTGACTGGCGACCTATCCGGAATAAGCCCCCGTCCTTCTCAGCCCGACTCATACAGGCTGGTGTGAACGGCTGGGAAATGGGGCCCCGTGTTTCCAGCATATGGTGAGTGCTCTCTGGATGTAGTCATGAATGTTACACTGACAGAAGGTCTGTGTGGGACCCAGCTGGACTGGCCAGGAATGAGGACTTGTGGCCCATGGGTGGGGCTTAGAACCAGGAGGGAGAACGAGACACAGAGGAACGTCCCCATCCCAGGGCCGAGTTCCGTCCCCCCTCACTGGGACCAGGGCTGAGGCCCTGGGATTCTCTCCCAAAGAGACTGGTAATAGAGACCAGTTCTCCCCCCACTTTGAAAGGAAATCTGGACAGAGGAGACAGAGGCAACGCAGAAAACTCGATTTATTATTATTTTTTTTAATAAAACAGGAAGGAGCCCTCCAAGGGCCTTTTGTGGGTTTTATTATTTGTGAAGGAAAACACCCTGATCTTTACCAACATTCTGTCTGCCTGAGAGGCTGAGCCAGTGAAAGGCAAGCCCAAATGTTAATCCTAACATTTGACTTCTTGTTCCTTGCTCAACTAACATTCAAGGGTGCTAATAGGCTTAGCTCTTCTCAGCAGAGCCAAGGCAATTTCAAGCACAAAATGAACGATGAAGCCAAGATCACAAAAGGGCCGCTGGTGGGAACAGGGCTGGGGAATCACAGTTCGTTAGGTGGTCTTGTCCCACTAATGCTGAAGGAAGGTGATCCAAAAGACTGATTGTGCCAGATGTGAAATCAACGGGAGAGCCTTCCAGAACAATCCGTGGCCGAGTTGTTCTCTTTGCCCTTTCTCTCCGGTCTACGAATTTGCTTTCGGAACCACAGCAGTGGCATAATTGGAATCCATCTTGTGTGATTTTTTTCCCCCCTCAGATGATTTAGGATTAGTTCCATTTATTTTCAAAGAGCATAACCCAATGACAGCATGATGGCGGGGTCTTGAATTGCTTTCCTGTCCACGGGTGGAGTGGGTGGGTGTCAGTGCTGATTCATTACTCTCTCAGCAGGCTCCTTTGTTTCGAAAGCCACCTGGAATTATTACCAGCAATAGAGCTCTAAACCAAAGTCAGCTTTGCATAAAAATGCATTTGACTTAAGGGAAAACGCACGATCCTGATTAAAAGTAACCCCGGACGGCGGACTTGATCAGGAGATGACGTCTGAAGGGGGGCACGGTCCGTGACAGGGTGGCCGAATCCGGCTTGGACTGTGCTTTTCTAAGACGAGCAGGTGACACTGATTAAGCACCTGAAATTAATGGGCAGAGGGGCCATTAACACGCAGGGGACCGGTATGCAGACAGAGGTTGTAAAGCTGAAATTGTACCGAGTTGCACACACTTAGAACCTAATTTTAGAAACATCCTCCAGCCCTTGGTGGGCGTCTGCGCTTTTGTCATCGGGAGTCAGTAATTGAATTTTCTGGACGTTTTGACCAGTATGTAACTTTGTGAAGCCGATTACACAGCAGAACGCAATGCTTAGTCTGACCTTAAAAGCATTACCTTCTGCTGTGTGATTGGAAAACACGCAGAGAGAACCGCCCTTCTCACTGCACTTGACCTGGGGGAGAGCAAAGGAAAAAAACCCACCTCACTATGCCATGTAACCTAATAAGATTCATTTAGATTCTATGCAGATCGTTTAATAACAGATTTCGTAAAACCTTAACATAAGGCGCCACCATAAAACGTATTATCTTTTATTACCCATACAGAGAATGACATTTTAGATGGTGATAAATCGAAACCCAAGAAAAGCTATTTGCTTTCTCAGAGTGCTTGGTGAACACCACAGATACCAGTTTCCCGACATTATGCGGTGGCAGATTCGGCCCCCCAGGGTCACGTGTGACAGCCCCCAGCTCAGTTTGCTGAGGCCTGTCTGAGCAACATTTTCTTGTCCCCTCCCCCGTTTTTCTGGAAAGGTCATTCCGATCTAAACCTCACTGCTGAGGATTCGGTCATCCCACCTTTACGGTCCCCCCTCTTCCGTCTTAGACACCCCAGGAGTCGTGACGAGCCAGGAGCTGAGCCCAGGGGTTGGGGCCAGCCACGGGGTATCTGCCATGAGGTTGAGGAGACCCCGGGCCACCAGCACCAGAGCATGCTAAGACCTCCCTTGACGTGGATGCCTCTTCAGGGGCAAGGCGGGGAAGGACTCTCCCTGCTGGTTCTTGGAAAGCCAGAGGCTGGTCAGCCTACCCTGCTCTGCATAAGCCGGCCCTCCAGAGACAGTTCAGGACCTGCCTTTGGATTGATACCCTCTGCAACCCAGGAAGGCAACCATCAGGCCCAGTTTTCTGTTTAGTGATCAGCCTAACCATCCCTTGATTTATTCATTCATCAAAAATTAACGGAAAGTGCCAGGCACTGAACGGGCCGTGTGACTTTTTCCTGAGGGGTTTAGAATTCATTCCGTTTAGTTTCAAAGAGTATAACCCAATGACCACATAAAGGCAGGGTCTTAGGGCCTCAGTCCCTCAGCAGCCAGGCACTGGGGATATAGCAGGAATAAGTCAGAGATGGGGTCCTCAGCCCCACCCAGGTCTATAGTGAATACTCCGAAAATGACTCACATACCGGAAAACACATATATTGAAGAGAACACTCTCCAATACACCAATTTGGTACTTGCCACTTGGTAGATGGGAGGGTCTGGAGGGCCGTAACCAATGACCACAAAATCTGTGGCTTCAAACAACACATAGTTCTGGAAGCCAGAAGTCCAAAATGAGCTTCACTGGGGTAAAAACCAAGATCTCAGAAGACTGGTTCCTTCTGGAAGCTCTAAAGAACAATCAGTCCCCTTGCCTTCCCTGCCTTCTGGAAGCTGCCTGCACTCCTGAACCCATGGCCCCTTCCTCCCTCTGTAAGACCAGCAGTGTAACTAACATCTTCAAATTTCTCTCCCTCTCCTTCCCTTCCTCCCGAGACCAACACATGAAGAGGAAATTGCTCTAAGTGTCATTAAGTCAACCAAGAGGGAAACATCCACCATAATGTATAGACAGGGCTAATGCAGAAGAAGTGACTTCGGGAAGAGCAGGAAAAGTTTAGGGAGGCAGCAACATCTAAGGAAAGTGTATACAACTTTGGACAAGAAACTTTCCGGGGGGGGGGGGGGGGGGGCGGGGGGAAACGTGTAGAGACGGCCTCCCAGGCAGAGGGCACAGTGTGAACAAAGATGTAGGAACGGCCCAAGCTGATAGAACGGCACAGAGTCTGGTGTTACGGGAATGTAACTGGGAGTGAGGAACGCTAGGAGGTCGGGCCATGACAAGTGTGTCTTGTGTGCTTGAGGAACTTGACCACTATCCTGTAGCTGCTGCAGAGCCCCTGAAGCATTTGGAGGAGGGTCCTGTGGTCAGGTGGTTGTTTCGATGGCTTGCTCTGGGTGGCGTGGAGTGGAGAGTGGTTTAGAAGGTAGCAGAGGGGCTGGTCTGGGATCTGCTGGAATAAGTCAGGTGAGAAAGACGGGGGAGCTGGAAGTCAGGCATGGCAGCGGCGGTGATAGAGAAAGGGGGTGTCCTCCAGAGGGAGTGGGGCCAAATCAGCACCCACCCCCTGGGGGGGGTGCAGGGGAACTTCCGAGGACCCCCCGGGGGCCAGCTTGAGCTGAGGGTCCAGGAAGAAGGCTGTGTTGCCGGGAAAGATGAGCTGCCATTAGCCCACGGAAGCCGAGGGAGAACATCCCCACTGAGACGTCTAGCAGATGATTCTGGAAGTGGCTGTCTAGTGTCTTGAAGGGAGTATCTTTTTTCTAGAAAGGGCAAGGAAAGGAAAAGTTTAGCAAACAGTGCTTCCTGGTTTTCATTTAAATTGTATCATACGCAGGTGAGTTTCAGTTAAAATCTCTTCGAGGGCAGGTTGACCTGTCCTCAGCACATGCTCGTTGGGACGGTGCTAATCAAAGTGTGGTCTTCAACCTTACCAGCCTTACCTAGAAACTTCCCGGAAGTGCACATCCTTGGCCCTAGCCTGGACCTCCTGAGCCACAAGCACTGGAAGTGGGCTAAAAATCTGTGTTTCGGGGCGTCCACCAGGGGATCCCGATACGCGCAAGCCCAAGAAACCCTGACTCAGACAATATGTCTAAGCACCTACCCTTAGCAGGCATAACGTTGCTGTGACAATTCAGGGCCAAAGGGTTGGAAAACACAGGCTAATGGAGTCAACAGTGGACTGTGGAAACATAAAAACCATAAAGAAAGAGCACCTTAGGTTTAATTTTCCTCCAGCTTTTAGGATCTGTATTTTCTTGTCTCTGACTGATAAAAGGGAGAAATTCTCAAGATTCCCTTACTCTGTTGCCTCACTGGTAAGGGAGGCTGTGACCCTTGAAAGCAGGCCTGGGCCGAATGATCTTGGAGACACTTTCAAGAACCAATAGGCTGTATCTCGTCACCTCGCGAACCTGACTCCAGCCACGCCAGTGACCCTGTCTTAGCTGGCCACCTCCTTGCTGGTTCCCAGGCTCTCCTTCCCGCTCTGAATGCGCCCCCCCCCCCCCGCCGTCATACTCATCCTCAGAAACTCAGCTCCAGCCTGCACTTACCCCAAGCCACCGAGAAGCCACCATAGCCCCCACCCCTAGCTGCACCTGTCACACCCAGACCCACTGACCACACATTCCACACGTACCACCTAGTGCCTTGTGGAGTTGCTTGTGTGTGTTTTATATGCAGCCAGGCTCTGAGTTCTTTGAAGGTGGGGATTATGTTTTATATTTCTTGTTCCCACAGTGTCCTGACCTGAATCACAATCAGTCTTCAGTTGTTATTGAATGATGGAATTTAATAGCATTTAGGATTAATAGCCTCCCATCTTCTCTCATAGAAATTCACTTCCACATCAAGACCCCATCTCTGATCCTGTAGTAGGATATTCTTTTTCGCAGGAATGTGTCCTTAACACCCCCCACCCCATGTCCGGTTCAAGTGGCCTCTTCTGTGTGATGCCACAGCATTCTTCTTACTCCCACCTTACCCTACTGAAATTAAGTGGGGATTATTTCTCTTTTTTTTTTAACTTTATTTATTTATTTTGAGAGAGAGAGAGAGAGAGAGAATGAGCAGGGGAGGAGCAGAGAGAGAGAGGGAGACACAGAATCCAAAGCAGGCTCCAGGCTCCAAGCTGTCAGCACAGAGCTGGACGCAGGGCTCAGACTCATGAACCGTGAGATCATGACCTGAGCTCAGATCGAGAGTCAGACACCTAACCGACTAAGCTACCCAGGTGCCCCTCTGGGGATTATTTTGAACTCCACATGGCTACCTTTCCTTATCACTGCTATCTAGCACAAAGTCTCATGCATAGTAAGTGCTCAATAAATGTTTGGTAAATGAAATAACCCCCGTATGGCCTTCCTGACACCCCGTGTTCCAACCCCCTTCTCGTAGATTTTCACTGGCACACTTAGGATAATATTTATCTCATCGTGCCTTGATTCTTGTTTATTTATCTAGAATATAAATGCACCAAAACATCACATCCAAGCAGAGTTACCTGAACCTAGTAAGACATTGTATGAATGTTTCAGTGGCATCAACCTGAATGTCACACGTTTACCATCTTGGGTCTAAAGAGGGTGATTTTTCCAAGTACGCAATGAGTGCTGTTGGCGGTTTATTTACTGTAACTCATCAGTAACGTCGGAAAACATACACCGCTCCTGGATATGTTTTATTTGATTTTGGTGTCCCTCCACCTGAAATCTATCACTTACGTCATTCCAACTACATATTTCTAAGAGGCAGTGTTTATTTCCCTTGTTGCTTCCCCACCCTGCCAGCTTTGTCGGCAGCCAGTAAATCTGGGGAAATGGGCTTGGCCTTCTCCTTACCCGGAAGACCCCAGCCGGGAATAAAAACACAGCAGGTGACAGCCAAGAACATGAATGTTCGCATTAGCAGCGAGGAGCAAGGTGAACGGAGGCCTAAGGACGAGCACAAGTCAAATGGACTCGCGCTCTCTGTGGGAAGATAGAAGAAAGGCACTCAGCGTCTGCGGAGGGAAGAAGGCACAATTTACGAGGAAATGTATGTGGTTCCTGTTGGATTTATGGACTGCTTATCCCCCGTGTTATGTGGCCAGAGTGGATAAATCAAACTCCAGACAGACAGCAACTCGTTCTGCTTCAGATAATGTTTTCACCAATCTGTTTGCAATATTTATAGACCAGGTGCCAGGTGCAGCTAACCTGGAGAAGAATGTGTGGTCCCTGATCAGGTGCCAT
This sequence comes from Panthera leo, assembly GCF_018350215.1. Classification (NCBI taxonomy): domain Eukaryota; kingdom Metazoa; phylum Chordata; class Mammalia; order Carnivora; family Felidae; genus Panthera; species Panthera leo. The sequence goes on from NC_056693.1 coordinate 56,516,841, forward strand.
ATTGTTAGGAGTCTTGCAATGCTCAGCTTGGGACAAGTCGATGAATAAATAAATAAATGAATCACATTATGTCTTTGCTGTCAATCTCATGTTAATATTTCTCGTTAACAATACCTTCCATGTTAGACAACAAAGGTATTTTTTTGAAGATCTTTTTAAAATTTATTTCAACTTGTTTTTGAGAGAGAGAGAGAGAGAGAGAGAGAGCGAGCGAGACAGTGAGAGACAGAGCATGAACAGGGGAGGGGCAGAGAGAGAGGGAGACACAGAATCCGAAGCAGGCTCCAGGCTCTGAGCTGTCAGCACAGAGCCCGACGTGGGGCTCGAACCCACGCACCGTGAGATCATGACCTGAGCTGAAGTCAGACGCTTAACCACCTGAGCCACCCAAGTGCCCCAATGTTAGACAACTAAGGGATTTATTGAAAAAGACTGCTTAAAGATCTCCTTGACTCCTGTAGCCCATTGATAAGCTAGAGCCTGCTCTCACTGGCTCAGAATAACCGATTGTGTCCACAGTAGTCTCTCCTTACCTGCTGGGAGATGTTGCAAGTCTCCTAGTGTACGCCTCAAGCCACAGATGGTGCTGAATCCTACGTAGATTATGTGCTTTCCTGTCCATACCTGTGATAAAGTTTAACCTGTAAATTAAGCACAGGAAGAGATCAACAACAATAATAAAACAGAACCATTAAAACAATAAATACACTGGAAGTCATGTGAATGTGCTCCCTCTACCCCAAAATATCTTATTGTGACCACCGCTCTCCTTGTGGTGACCTGAGATGATAAAATGCCCACATGATGGGCTGTAGTGAAGTGAATGACAGAGGCATCTGATGTGACGTCAGCCTGCTGTTGGCGTTCTGACACCATGTGAGAAGGAGAAGCGTTCGATTCCAGACCAAGGTTGACCACGGGTAACAGAAACCACAAAAATCAAAACCAAGGGTAAGGGGGATCACTTTCCATCTGTGCGATCAACCACATCATGTCGGTAGCTGGAAATCAGCCACAGGAGGAGTATTTAAGCCACCAAAGTTGAACAACATTACAAATCAGGAGAACCTGTTGCTAAGCATTACAGACATACCACTCTGCGTAATTCATTATTTTGGTAAAACATGTCCATAACTGACTAATTATTGTGTAACTCTGATGTGCCAGGCACTGAATTAGGACCTGGGAGATAAAGCTCTCAACAAGACAGGGTCCCTGACCTCCTGGAGCTCAAACGGGCAGAGTTAAGACAGCAGTAAACAAACAATCAATAAACAAGAATATGACAGACTGTGATTAAGTCCTGGGGGAAAACTGGATTCGTTATTTATGGTCGCATAACAAATTACCCCAAAACATAATGACTTCCAATCACAGACATTTATTATCTCACGATGTCTGTGCTCGGGAGTCTGGACATGTCTCAGCTGTGTCCTCTACCTGGGGGGCTCTCACAAAGCTGCAGTCCGCACGTTTGCCCCGAATCTGCAGCACCAGAAGAAGGTGTGACTGGGGAGGATCCGTTTCCAGGCTTGTGCAGTGGTTCTCAGCAGCATCCAATACTTTTTGACTATTCCCGGAGGCCACACTCCGTTTCTTGCCATCCCTTTAAAAGACTCTCCAGAAGATTCTACTGCATGGTAACGGCAGCCATCTGGTGAGCACTTTATGCCAGCCTCTGTGCTTGGCACTGTATGTTAACAGTCTGGAAGTGGTATCATTCTCCCCATTTTACAGGTGAGGAAACTGAGCAAAAGCAAGTTAAGACATTCGACCGGATTGCTCAGCTACTAACTGGTGCGTCAGTTCCTAAGTGCTTGGCAGTCAGGTCCCTGCCTTCTTGGCGTTTCAGTGCAGTGAAGGGTGAGCAGCGGCCAATGAGCAGGAATGAGAGTAGAAGGTGGTGGAAACTCCCAAGATGGCGGCCCGACCGCGAGGGGCACTGTGGCGCCGCATCCACTCGCCAGCTCGTGGCTTTTGTCCAAAGCTTTCCCTGGACCATGACCGTGAGTGAGCTGCGAGCGAGCTCTTGGCACAGTTGGGCCATGCACGAAAGTGCTCTACATCTTTTGTCAAAGATTCTGGGTTTCCCTGATCTGTGGATTGGATTCCACCTCCTTCAGAAGAAGTTCAGAATGCACTACCGCAAGAAAGCCATGGTATCGATGGAGTCGAGCTCCACATTCAAGCTCAAAGACCAAAAGTTTTGCAAGGGCATCAAGCATCCGACGAAGGGAAAGATTTTTGAGACTCGTACTACCTACCCATTACATCAAGTCAATAAAAGTGAAAGAAAAAGAAAGAGAGGTAGAAATGTCAACATTGAGAGAAAGCGGGATGCCACGGGAAGAAATCCAGTTGGGACAGAGTGTAAAGAGAAATGTGGGGATGTGTTCAAGACAACGCAGGAGAATGACAGGGTGCCGTGTGGGTTAATGGCAAAACCTTTTCCCATGTATCTTTTATCTGTTGATTTCCCCCACAGCTACCATTATGCTCGTTATTAGCGATAAATGTTCCGTTAAATGCATAGTCGTATGAATGTCGCCATAAAACATCAAAGGTCTGGTGATTGATTGTGTGCCATATTTAATGACATGGCTTGATTCTTGTTTTTTCCGAAATGAAATGTTTGGTTTTTAAAATAGCGTGATGCGTGAACCTGGCCTGTGTCTGTGGAGATACGCCCGAGGTTTTTTTTCTTGTAGACATACCATCGTCCTTTTGTTCTTGGGAATATCTATTCACTGGTAGCTAGTTGACATCCAGGGGAAGATAACAAGTGCAGGACTGCAGAATGCAAACCAAGAGAGCAGCCTGACTCTCTTAGATACGTCGTACAGATCAAATAGCTGAAAATAAAATCAGAGAAGCCAATTCAATGTCCCCGGTTTTGACACAGTACATTTCTTGGTCAAAATAAAACCCTATCTCCTTGAGCTAGCGCTCCCCAAAGTATAAGCCATTGCCCGAGAATAAATGACTCTGGTTTGGAAATGCCACCGATATGCTCAGACCTTTGAGATATAATTTAGTTCAGGGCAACAGTAATATATCATCATTAACAATAATGAAAGTAAATCGCCCACCTTGTTTGCTGCGTCCTAGCTAGGTGGTGGGGTCAAAAGCATGGCCCTTGCCCTTGAAAACTTTGTCATCCACTTAGGGAGATAGTAAATGGCCATTCAGAATAAAACCAAACAGGAAACATAGCCTTCATATTAGTCAGGGTAGGCTAAGCTCCTCTGTGAACTTCCCTGAAAGCTAAAGAATGCTTGGGGAGCCTGGGTGGCTGAGTCCGTTGAGCATCAGACTTTGGCTCAGGTCATGATCTCCCAGTTCGTGAGCTTGAGCCCCACATCGGGCTCTGCTTGGTATTCTCTCCCTCCCTCTACCTCTGCCCCTCCCCCACTTGCGTATGTGCGCACTGTCTCTTAAAACATAAATAAATAGAAACTAGAAAAGCTAAACAGTGCTTTGTTTTTGGAGATCCAGGCCTCTTCCTTTGTGGGAAACGGAAAACGTGGAGGATTACATGGGAGGTTTGGGGGCTGCACCAGGGTCACTTCTGCCCGTGTTCCGTTGGCCAGGATCAGTCCCCCTAGTTCATCTAGCTGGACGCCCTGGAATCAAAAGAACTAGGATTCGGTGAACCGGCAGCACTGGCTTACCACAGGTCCCTTTGGGTGCAGGCCACCGAAACCGATGCTGGCTGGCTATGGGGTCGAAAAGACTTCTCCTGAGCAAACCCTGGAGTGTGTTCCAGAATCAAGGGAGAAGTCAGAGCCAGAAGGCTGTACGATCCCAGATCTCAGCAGTGCAGCTCCTGTCCTTCCGGGTAGAGCAGCACCTTCAGCCTAACTCAGGCTGAAAGGCTCTTTCTTTCTTTCTTTCTTTCTTTCTTTCTTTCTTTCTTCTTAAATTTATTTGTTTGAGAAAGAGAGAAAGCATGAACAGAGGAGAGGCGGGGGGGGGGGGGGGGTGGAGAGAATCCCAAGCAGGTTCCATGCTGTCAGCGCAGAGCCTGATGAGGGGCTCAGACTCACGGACCATGAGATCGTGACCTGAGATGAAACCTAGAATCGGACGCTTAAATGACTGGGCTACCCAGGTGCCCCCTGGAAGTCTCTTTCTACTGGAGTTGACCACACTGGTGTCCCCAGTGAGCCCTAAAAGAGCCGGGAGACATAAACACAAGCATCAGGTGAGATCCTTGTCCTGAGAGACAGCAGCTTGGTCTTGAGAGGACAGTGAGGCTTCCCTCCCCCGTGTTCAGTTCACCCACCAAGAGAGGGAACAGCTGGACCGCTGAAGGTCCCCCCAGAGGCAGGGTGAAGTACCATGGTGGAAGGGTCCTCCCAAGACATTCAAGAAGGCAAAATCTTCTCCTGAGCCTGGGAGTAACGTGGAGAGAGGAAAGTGAAGGAGGCAAACATTGACACGCGGCCACGGGGACCTATTTCTCTGCATCAGCCGTCCTTCCTGGAGAATGGGGCAGCTGTGGGCTGCTTAGGAGTCTTTTCCAGCAGAGGAGCAAGGGCGAGTGATGGCCGAGAAGTACAGAAATGAGCGCACGTACGTGTATTTCACTTAAGAGTTACCACAGGAGCTAGGGATTTATGGAAGGCTTCCTGGAGAAGGCTCAGCTGGCGTGGGAGGGACGTCAGAGCTGAGTGGATCAGGTGCCACTATCTTCTCAGTCTTTCCGCTTTCAAAGGAGTTGCTTCGTTATTGTTAATGTTGTCATTTGCAAAAACAATAATGTTTATCACAGAAAAAAAAAAAAAACACATCCCCAAATACTGATAGCCCAGTAGACTTGTTATCTTAAGAGTTGCTTTTAAAGAAGAAAATTGGGGGGGGGGGGCAGCACTTGGGGGACTCAGTTGGTTAAGCGTCTGACTTCAGATCAGGACACGATCTCATGGTTTGTGAGTTCAAGCCCTGCATCGGGCTCTGCGCTGACAGTGTGGAGCCTGCTTGGGATTTCCTCTCCCGCTCTCTCTTGCCTTCCCCCTCCCCCGACTTGTGCTCACTCTGTCTCTCTCTCAAAAGAAATAAATAAACTTAAAATTTTTTTTAAAAAGAAAACTTGGAAACAACCGGATGGGTGACCATCCCGTAAGGAAGGGTTATATAACAAGAATAGACAGATCAATAATCACTAAGGGTGGGAGTGATAGGGCATGACAGCTTGCACAGCTGTGTCGTGGGAATCATTTGTTTAAATATGGGTGCATATAGGGGTGCCTGGGTGGCTCTGTCGGTTGAGCAACCGACTTCAGCTCAGGTCATGATCTCGCATTTCGTGGGTTCGAGCCCCACGTCGGGCTCTGTGCTGACAGCTCAGAACCTGAGCCTGCTTCGGATTCTGTGTCTCCCTCTCTTTCTGCCCCTCCCCTGCTCACACCCTGCCTCTCTCTCTCAAAAATAAATAAATGTTAAAAAATTAAAAAAAAATACGTGTGAACATAAAGTGCGTGTGTGCCCACACGCAGGCATGTGTGTGATGTGGGGGGAAAGGAAGGAGACCACAGACCAGTAATGACAGTCACCTCTCGGCGGGGGGGTTGGAGAGGGGTGGAGGAGAGCCCTCACTTTCCACTCCAGAAACGACTGTATTATTTCCAGTTTCCTTCCAGTAACTGGATATTCCTCCAAAAATAAAAACACGTTTTAAAAGTAGCCTTGAGTTTGCCAGAAAATTGAGACTTTGGGAACATCACACCCCGAGCCTTGCAATTTATCTCCTTAATTGTCTAATTGATTTCCTACTGGGTTGGTCAATCTATTTCTCATTGCAGTCATAAACTTTTATTTACTTTATAAACTTCAGGAGACAGGAATTGGCTGGTTCACTTTTTTTCCATCATTTATAAAATTTGTTAGATTACAAGAGAGTTAAAGCCAGTGTGTCCATCCCTTTGAACTGTCATGAGAATTTGTACACGTCTGTGCTCAGCCTTGACTCCATTTTCTCGCAGTTCTACAGAATATGCCTGCCCTTGACCCTGAACTTCTCTAGAACTATACCTGCCCTTGACCCTGAACTTCTCTAGAACTATGCCTGCCCTTGACCTTGAACTTCTCTAGAACTATGCCTGCCCTTGACCCTGAACGTCTCTCAGCTCCTTGAAGAAAGGGACTCTATTTTCCCATCTCTGTATCCCCAGCACAATATTTAAAATTTTTTTTAATGTTTATTTATTTTTGTGACAGAGAGACACAGAGCATGAGTGGGGGAGGGGCAGAGAGAGAGAGGGAGACACAGAATCCGAAGCGGGCTCCAGGCTCCGAGCCGTCAGCACAGAGCCCCACGCGGGGCTCAAACTCACAAACCATGAGATCATGACCTGAGCCGAAGTCGGACGCTCAACCAACTGAGTCACCCAGGCACCCCTCCCCAGCACGATATTTAGACTAGATGTTTAATAACTTCCAGTTAAATGGACACGAAGACTAATGAAGGAAAAAATTAGAATAACTGTCTCTGGTCCAAAAAAAAAAAAAAGTTTCTGTGGAGGGAAAAATGTTAAAAGGAAAAATAATGTATTCAAGAAATGATTGCAGTGCTGTTGTGAACAGCCTATTGTGATCCCCTAGCATGATGCAATAGCTCTCACACTTTCTCGCAAATAACCAGATAATTGATCACAGTGTTAGTTGCAGTATTAGTCAAAACTCCCTTGTTGCTACTCATGGAACATTTAATTTAGACGTCTTAAGGAAAGGAGAAATTTATTAGCTCATAGAACTCACAAAATATGAGGGGAAAATTCTGGCTTCAAGGATGATTATTAAATGACTCGAGTAAGGCTGAAGAAACTCCATCTCTGTGGTATCTCAGCTCTGTGGTATCTTCTCCCTCGGGCTGACTTCCTCTGTGTGGTTGCAACAGATCTATGTCCCACCCCCTCCCAGGAAACAGAAAGAGGACTTCTTTTACCTAAGAGCGCTAAAGGAAGTAGGTGCTACAATTGCGTTTCAATCCTAGGTGGCCTAACTTGGGTTATGCGTGCATCACAAGATCATGGGAGTGGGAGACCCCCCGATTGTCCAGGCCCGAGCCACGCGACCATCCCTAGTTCACGGCTAGAGTCAGCCCTACCTGAACTCCACCTGTGCGGAGAGTGAGGAAGGGGGGGACGCCCCCAAGAGGAATCCTAGCATAGGTCCGAGGGTAAGAGGAAATGGACACTGGGAAGCCAAAACAGCACGTAGCCGCTACCATTGTTGTGCGTGTCCATAGTAACCCACGCTGTATGTTGGGGCCGGGCAATGCTGTGAGGAATTCACAGCCCTGTTAGATAGGAGCCATCACAGAACCACGCTCGGCCCCACTTTGCTTCAAGCAGCAAAATCAGCTGTCGTTTAGGGACAAACCATGCCCGGGATCATACATGTTTTGGTGGCACTGATGGGAAAATTGATTAGATCTTCTAGGCAAGCAGCAGTGAATTACGAATACAGGTGACCCTTGAACAACACCGGTCTGTACTGTGTGGATAATATGTGGATTTCTCTCATTCAGTACAATACAATTCTATACATGCGTTTTCTCTTCCTTATGATTTTCTTTTGTCTAGCTGGCTTTCTTGTAAGAATACAGTGTATAGGGGCGCCTGGGTGGCTCAGTCGGTTAAACGTCCAACTTCGGCTCAGGTCACGATCTCGCGGTCCGTGGGTTCGAGCCCCGCGTCAGGCTCTGGGCTGATGGCTCAGAGCCTGGAGCCTGCTTCTGCTTCTGTGTCTTCCTCTCTCTCTGCCCCTCCCCCGTTCATGCTCTGTCTCTCTCTGTCCCAAAAATAAATAAACGTTAAAAAAAAAAAATTAAAAAAAAAAAAAAGAATACAGTGTATAATATGTATCTAACATACAAAACCTGCGTTACCTTATTATGTTATTAGTAAGGCTTGCGGTCAACAGGAGGCTCTTAGCAGTTCACTTCCGGGGAGTCCAAAGTTATACATTGATTTTCAGCAGCAGCATAAGGGTTCAGCACCCCTAACCCATGCTTCGTTCAAGGGTTAACTATGAAGAGCCTTAAAATGTTTATACTCTGACTCAATGATTCTACTTCTTGGAATCTATCGTTCAAAAAAAATAGTCAATATATCAAAAGCTTCTTGAATAAAGACGTTCGTTGTAGGGGCACTTGGGTGGCTCAGTCGGTTAAGTGTCCAGCTCTTGAGTTTGGCTCAGGTCATGATCTCACAGTTCGTGAGTTTGAGCCCAGCATCGGGCTCTGTGCTGACAGTGCAGAGCCTGCTTGGGATTCTCTCTCTCCCTCTCTCTGCCCCACCCCTGTTCATGTTCTCTCTCTCTCTCTCTCAAAATAAATAAATAAAACTGAAAAAAATATTTTTAGCAAAGGTGTTCGTTGCAGTGTAATTTGAAATTGTCAGAAATGCTTACAGACTAGAAATAACCTAAAGTCCTAATGATAGAAGATGATGAAGTAAGTTATATATTATGCATATCATTATATTTTATGCAACCCTTAAAATGATGTCAAGGAATGATACTGGGAAGTGATATTATGTGGGGAAAAGGACTAAGTTTGCCACAATCTCTTCAATATTCAAAAATACTCAAATTTCTTATTTTTATGGCGCAGTGCTTCCAAAATCATGCAACATTTTATTAGAAAAGTAAAAATGTTATACAAGTAATTAGACCCGGTGAGTGGCTACTGTTTGCCCAGAGACGCTCAGGAAAGATTTTGAAAATGGGCCAATTGATTGGCTTCATATGGTCCAAGCTGCAGAACTTACGGCAAATAGTAAGCCCAGTCCAACGTGTGGGTGATGATAAGTCACTTACATGAAGCTGACGATTTTCCAGCTTCCAGCTGGAGTGGAGACAGAACTGATCTGGGCACAACCAGAATCCCCTCGATCTGGATTTGGTGTCAAAGTCTGTGTGCACTCAGCAGTTAGAGAACTGTGAGGACTTCCAGTCTCCTGGAGCTCATTTCACAATATACACATGTATCAAATCATCATACGTATACCTCAAACTTACACAATGTTATATGTCAACCGTATTTCAGTAAAGATGGGTGGGCGGAGGGGAACATTGTGAATAATCCTTTCCAAGGAGTGTATTAGCACCCCACTCGTTCTCTCAAATCTAAGAATTTTGAGCTTTCCAAACCATACAACAGAACTCCTACTCCTTAAGTTAGTAGCTCAGAGGCTCTTAGTTAAGAAACAACCAATTAAAGATGCCCTAGGGAGCCAGCGCCTTTTAAAAATACTGGAAAGTTTTGGGGACAGCTAGCATTGAGTTATTAAAATACACATTGTAAACTTCTGGCTTTAGAAGGAAATTCTAGATCCCTGCTGTGTTTTTGGTTTTTGCTTCCCACGGTGTTTCTTAATTCTTAGTTCGTATAAGCAATTGCCTTTGCAGCCATTGTACCGACAGGACTATTGATGCCTGGCAGGACCTTTTGTTTTTGTTATTGACGCTGATGCAACTCGAACTCTGTGAGTAATTAAGCAAACACTCCAAAATGGTTTAAGCAAATAAGGAAAATTAATGCCGTAATTAGCTAAAAAGTCCACAGGCAAGACTGGCTCCGGGCCTGCCACGATGAAGTGATCTAATACAATCACTGGGAAACATTTCTTTTCTTCCAGGGTTCAAGTCTGGTTCTGTCAGTAGCTTGGCTTTTTTCTCAGATGGACTTCCCCACCCCACCCAGCTGTGGTCCTGAGGTAGCTCGTCTAGCTCCCAGGCTAAAAGCTTCCAGACTCATTACCACAGAGACACCGAGCTTCTGTCTCCCAAATGTCAAACACAGGTCCTGAGCTCGGACGAGTCACCGTGTGCCCTTGGGATGGCATATGCTTGGTTGCTAGTTCCAATCGGGGCTCATCCAAAAATTTGGCAAGGTGGGCGGTGGGGAAAGGCAACCCAACCCCAACCACATGGGCAAAGAAGAAGTGATGGGTAGGTCCGCTGAGGAAATGTGGGGTGCTGGCTTACCAGAAGAATGGGGTGCTCTTGACCCAGGCAAGCAAATCCATCCCAGAGGCAATTTAAAGGCAGGGACTGGCGTTTCCCAACCACTGCCCCCCTCATCTTGGGGTCAGGGCCACTTGGTTAGCTGTTCTGTTTAAACATGGCAGCAGGAAAGCCGTCCAATATTCCAATGAAAGCTTATGTGCATTCAGGGAGGCCATGGTACAATATTGCTTGTGTTGCATTTATCAGATCATGGATTAAAATGCATTTTCCAAACTTAACAGAGCATGAAAGACAAAAATGGCTACAAATGACACAAAAGAAAGGCGGTGCAAGTGACTCTACTCAACTCAGTTGGGATTTTTTTTCACCTGTAAAATGGGAACCTTAAATGCGCCTTAACACACTTGCTGGAAAGATTAAGTACAAAACCCAGTACCCAGTGCCTGGCTATCAGGTCGTTCAGTCACTCTGAGTTCCGAGGGCCTCCGTCTTAGCCCGAATCCCCTCATCAAACTTAGCCTCCTTTCCAGATCAGCTGGATGAGGCCACGACGAAATTAAATTCACAGGTGTAAACATCAAACATGCATTGCATACCCAAAGCCCAGAAATGAAACAGTGCGGAATATATCAAACGTCCCTTTAGATAAGGACAGAAAATAGATTCCACCCCCACGACCATGTCCAGTCTGTGAATCGGGACTGTCTTGTATTAGAGAGATTCCAAAGGTATGGTTATACAAATGGGTGAGATCTGTGGGTGTAAGGGGGAGGCCGAGGAAGGACACGGGGCAGCCCAAACCTTACGCCATCTTGTCTGTGCTTTTCCTCTATAGACTCTGGAAAACCCCAAGTATGAATTGATCATCGAGGCTCAAGACATGGCCGGACTGGATGTCGGATTAACAGGCACGGCCACAGCCACCATCATGATCGATGACAAGAACGATCACCCCCCAAAGTTCACCAAGAAAGAGGTAAGCGTCTGCGGCCCCAGCGCCCCTGCAGGTCGCGACCATGGTCGCCGATCGGGGTTAATCCCATGCACCACCTGCAGCCCCGGGGCTGGCTTCCAGTTTGCAAAATGGAAACACTGCTTTGTGGGAGAGGGGGTGCCGTTTCGCCGGAACGTTTTCTCCTATTTGTATCTTCTGTGCGCGTGTGATGCTGAGAAGCGCTTTGTGAGAAGGAAGGCACTGAATCTTGTTAAAGTCTGCAAGAAAAGAGCTTCTAATGCCAAAGCTCCATCTTCATGGTTTTATCGGTGTTATTTAGCGCTGAGTTAGGAGAGGCCCATTGTGATTTTAGCATAACAATAAGTTTTTTTTTTCAGCAAGTACAGATTGAGAGGCCAGACAGAACAGCAGCAGTAAGGTAGAGCAGATTTTCTTGGCAATAACAAGGTGGCCCAGGAGCTTATAAATAACAGCCAAGTTAGCTTGTCCAGGAGAGTCACTATTTACTCTCACTTCTTGTGCTTTTATGATTATGGATCATGGCTGCCGGTCCCCCTTTATTCCAGCGAAGCAGTGTTTGGGGGCAGGCTGAGTACACAGAATCGCATTCGGTTGCCGAATTTGTATCCAAACTAGGAAGTTATTTGCATCATGGCTCTGACAGAAATGTGCAAATGTCATGGCTCCTTTGGGGGTCAGGGTCAGAGCCAAAGATTTGATCCCCCACTTGCTGACCCAGAGCATCGAATCGGTAAAGACAGCCCTTGCCATTGGCAGTGGGGCCCTCCAACCTTCATCCATTGCCTCGTTGGACTGTGTGAGGTTGGTTTCATTAACCACTTTTTGCCAGTAAGAGAGCTTCCTTTCAGCTCATAGAGTCTAGATAACTGCTCCAAGGTCATGGGCAGAGGAAGTGACAGAAATGGGATGCAAAATAGCTCCCAGTGAGTCATACAACTGCTCCCTGATCTGTGGTTGATGTTTCCACCCTCCCTGCCATTCAGAAAAAAGGCCCGTGTCTGGATTTGCAGTTAACTCACCCCTCTGTCCAGAGTCCCAGGGCCACCCCAGATGGCTCAGGAGAGGGGGCGCTCCGGCTCCCCAGCCCCCTGTCCCCAGACACGCATCACTCGTTCAGGGTGGAAATCTCCCCTTCTCCCGGTGGGGGGGTCTGGCCACTCAGGAATCCAACCTCAACATGCCAGTGGCCAAAGCAGCTGATATGGCTTCATTCTACTGCTTTCCATGACATGTGCCTTTGACTGCTCAAACAGATTGCTCACTATTCCCGGGGTGCCCAAACTGGTATCCCCCCCCAAAAAAACTGGTTTCACGAGTTCCACCATTGTGGGGCAGGGGAAGACTTCGGGGTCAACTAGATGTGGGAAACGCGGAGTTGAAGAGAAAGAAGGATTTCTTTTACTGCAGTACTTTGAGGTACCTTGAAAATGCTTTGTGTTTCTCTAAGAGGAGTAGAGTCTGTAGGGTTTTCCAGACCTTTCTGGCCCCAGGAATAACTGTTCCTGGGTGACCTCATTATGTCTCACTGAGCTGATGTCCCATGGAATATTCACTGGGGATACTGGTTTATCTGCAGAATTTCTATTTCCAAAAAAGTCCTAAAGGCATGTTTTCATATTCAATAGAGACAGGAATGAAAATAACAATTGGATAATCCCAGTCTAAAGTAAGAAGGTCTATCAATGTTGCCAAGCGTGTGAGACGAATTAGTTATCTCAGTGTAACCCTGAACGTAGCACCCGTCACAAACTAAATGCCCTGAGTGAGAGATGTGCATTGTTGTCGACACCGCTGAATTCAAGGAAAACCTGAACGTAATTCTTAAGTCGAGTAAGAGACCCTGAGTAGCCTCATGGAAAGTGGATTCACCTGTGGATGTCGGCAAAAGCACAGAACTTCTCTTTCAACGGACATTGGACAATAAGCCAAGGCGAAGGTGAGATGCCCACAGGGCGAAGGTGAGATGCCCACAGGGCGAAAGTGATGTCTCAACTCATACAAAAATAAAAGGGATGAAATGAGAGGGACCGGCAGCCAGCGGGTACATGAAACTCTCCCTCTAGGACATTAGATGTCCCACACGAGCCCTTGTCCAATGTTGGACAAATTAAATTCACAGTCAAATCTGCTAACATGTTCCTGCATGCATTTGGGATGCCAGAATTGCCAGAGACCAGATAACACAGAGGGGAAGAGGTGGGTTCTGGAACCAGAACTGGATTCAAGTCCCGCCGTGGATACAAATCTGTCAACCACCTACGTTCTCGTTTCTTCACCTGTTGTTGGGGCTGACGGCGGAGCCCATCTCAGTAGGTTCTCATGACTGTTATGTGAGCCCGTGATGGAGAGCATTTAGACAGTGCGGGTCACCCACAGTTCTCTAGAGTGTCGGCGATGAGAAGAGTGGTAACAAGGCAGGTGGTGGTGAGGACAGTGCTGGGATAAAAGCCGTGAGGAAGGAAATGGTGGTGGGCAAGATGGTGGTGGGCAAGAGGATGATACCGTGGTGACGATGTTTCTAAAATGTAAAAGGTTGGGGCGCCTGGGTGGCTCCGTCAGTTAAGCAGCCACCTCTTGATTTCAGCTCGGGTCATGCCAGTCCATGAGTTCGAGCCCCCTGTCGGGCTCTGCACTGGCAGTAGTCCCAGGCCAATGTGGTGACACCGTGGCATCACCAGTTTCCGGATTCCTCTTTTCTTTCTTCTCTACCTTCTCCAAGGCTGCCTCACAATACAATAGGGTCACTGCAGCACCAGCCATCATGTCCACATACCAGGAAGAAAGAAAGGGGAAGTGAGAAGGGCTAAGAAGGACTTGCTACCTAAGTAAAAATCTCCCCCAGAAAGCAACTGGGGCTTGTATGTTCTTAGCCTTCCTTATCTGTAAAGGAGCCCAAGAAATAACTCCATCTTTAGTTGGCATGTTCCAGTCTTGGACAATATAGAGATTGTTACTGAGAGAGGAAATACTTTAAAGGTTTTTTTAGAAAGCCAATTCTAGGGTACCTGGGTGGCTCAGTCAGTTAAGCTTTGGACACTTGATTTCAGCTCAGGTCATGATCTCAAGGTTCGTTGAGTTCAAACCCCGAGTCGGACGCCATGCTGACAGTGCGGATCCTGTTTGGGATTCTCTCTCTCTCTCTCTCTCTCTCTCTCTCTCTCTTTCTCTTTCTCTCTGCCCCTCCCCCGCTTGTGCTGTCTCTCAAAATAAATAAACTTTAAAAAATATTTTAAAAAGAATTGTATGTTATCTTTATTGATGTTGACATGGCAGTTCAAATCACAAGACATTTAAGTCTTCACCCAGGTGCTCCCTGGGTGATTCCCTCCTCTTCGTTCATTGGTTTCTCAAACAGTCAAGGAGCTACTTTATTTCTTGGGTTAGAAGTGTACTTTTGCCTCTTAATCAACTGTCTGATGCAGAATGATGTCAGGATCACATCTATTTATTTCATTCCTTTGCCACTCCTGCTTCACATTCCATTAAGTATTTTTAATAACTTTTTTGAGATAGAAGTCCGTACTGTAAAGCTCACCCTTTTAAAATGTATAATCATTGGCTTTTAGTAGACTCACAAAGTTTTGCAGCCATCACCACTATCTAATTCTAGAACAGTCCATCACCCCAAAGAAACCCCATGCCCATTAGCAGTCACTCGCCATCCCCATATCCCCACGACCCCTAACAACTACAAATCTTCCTTGTATTGCTATGGACTCACTCATACTGGAAATTTCGTATAAATGAAGCCATGCAGTATGTACCCTTTTGTGACTTGCTTCATTGACTCACCATGTTTTCAAGCTTCCTCCATGTTATAGCTTGTATCAGGACTTCGTTCCTTTTTCTGGCTGAATAATACTCCATTCTATGAATTTACAACATTTTGTTTATCCATTCATCCACTGATGGACATTTGGGCTGTTTCAATTTTTTTGGCTATTGTGAATAATGCTGCTATGCACATTCATGTACAATACACTAAATTTTTATCTGAATTTTCTCTCAATTCCCTAATAGTTAGAAAGAAAAAGAAGTTACCTATAATATTGTTCCAAATTGGGAGACTATACTTGCTTACCTGTTTTATTGAAACATTCCAAAATGTCTTTCTAAATTGCAATTAAGGGGCACTTGGGTGGCTCAGTGGGTTAAGCATCTAACTCTTGGTTTCGGTGGAGGTCATGACCTTGCGGTTCGTGAGTTCAAGCCCCACATCGGGTTCCATGCTGACAGTGTGGAGCCTGCTTGGGATTCTCTCTCTGCCTCTCTCTCTCTCTCTCTCTGCCCTTCCCCAGCTCACTCTCTCTGTCTCTCTCTCAAAAATAAATAAATTTTTTAAAAAAATAAATAGGGGCGCCTGGGTGGCTCAGTCGGTTAAGCATCTGACTTCGGCTCAGGTCATGATCTCACGGTTGGTGAGCTCGAGCCCCATGTCAGGCTCTGTACTGACAGCTCAGAGCCTGGAGCCTGCTTCAGATTCTGTGTCTCCCTCTCTCTCTGCCCCTCCCCCACTTGTGCTCTCTCTCTGCCTCTCAAAAATAAAGAAATGTAATAAGAAAAAAAAAAATCAAAAATAAATAAATAAATTACTATTAATACGACTTATTCAATTTTACGGACTTCTTTTTTAAAAAGCATGTAACTTTTGTACAAAAAAGTACACAAATACTGAGTGATTTCGTTCATTACAAGTCAAACACGAAACCCGTATCAAGAAATAGAGCATGATTAGCAACTCAGAAACTTCCTAAAACCCTTCTCAGTCGCCTGCCTAAACGTATATTGCTTAATCCCACATACTTGGAAGTTTCCTTGTTATTTCCTTTTATTGACATCTAGCTTAATTCCACTCTGGTGGGAGAACACACTGATATGATTATAGTCCTTTGCTATTTAGTGAGACTTGTTTTGCAACCCAGCATGTGATCAGATTTGGTAAACGGCCCATGTGGACTTGAAAACAATGTGAAATCTACAGTTGTTTGAGTTATTAGTTGTTTACAGTTATTTTTGTTCAAATCTTCTATATATGTTGTCTGTTTTATTCTGTAACTTCCTGAAAGAGTAGATACAATATCTATTATTGTAGATATATCTATTTCTCCTGTTGCATCAAATTTTTCTTTGAGTATTTGAAGCTGTGTTATTAAGCGCGTACAAATTTAAAATTGTTATATCTTCCTGATGTTTTGGTCTTTTATTATTACAAAACGTACTCTCTACCTCTGGAAATGCTTTTTGCTTTAACATTTACTTCCTCTGGTAGTAAAATAACTACTGTAGCCTTCTTAAGGTTAGTGTCATCATGCTATATTTTTTTCCATCCTTTCTTCTCTCAAGTTTAATCTTATGTTAAAGTGTGTTTCTTATAAGCAATGTATATTTGGGTTTTGATTTTTTTTTCCACTTCTGGTAATCCCAGTCTTTTTACTTGGATTAGTTTTTCCATTTACATGTAATGCAAAGACCATATATTTGAGCTTAAATCTACCAATTCTAATACTTATTTTCTGTCTGAGTACCTTCCTATAGTTATTTTTCTCTCATTTCTCACCTCTTTATTAATTAATCCATTATTTTTGTCATTTAATATTCTACTATAAATTATTTATTACACTTAATTTTCATATTCTTGTACTAGTTTCTGAGAAGTTGAAATATACATCCTCGACTTACAGAGTCTAATGTGAATTAGCATTTTTACCACTTATGGATTCTTCAAGGACTTTAGGGCAAGTAAATTCCCTTTACCCCACTCCTATATTTTAAGATATTGTTGTCATGTTTTAATACTACATGTTTTACATTTTACAAAAATATTATTTAATAAGCATTTATTCACCCTTTATATTATTACCTATTCCTTCATGTTTCTTTGCTTCCACATGGGATAATTTTCCTTCTGATTAAAGAATTCCTTTGTATTTTAAAAATAGTGCAGGTATGACAGTGATAAATTCTCTCATTTATTATTATCATCTTTTTTGCCTGAATTTTTGATGTATATTTTCACTGGGCACAGAATCTCAGTTGATAGTTATTTTCGTGCAACACTTTCAAGGTGTCATTTCATTGACTTCATTAACATGTCAGTTAACATTTATCGAAAGGTCAGCTGTCAGTATTCCTTTCTTCTCCACTGACAGAAATGTGGCCCTTCCTCTGGTTGCTTTTAATAACATTTCTTTGCTTTTACTTTTCCACAGTTTTATCATGGCCTAATGAGGTATCATTCAATTTGTTTTTATCATACTTGTTCCTTGTTCATAACTCTTCAAATATTTCTTTTGACCCATTTTCTCTTTTTCTTAGACTCTCACTATACATATATATTAACTTTCTATGCTTCTGTTTCCCCTCATTCTTTTCCAGTTCACAAATTCTCTCTTCTGCTATGTCTAATCTTTTATATCCATCTATTAAGTTCTTAATTCCATTTATTGTACTTTATTTTTTTAAGTTTATTTGCTTATTTTTTGACAGAGAAAAAGAGTACAAGTAGGGGAGGAGCAAAGAGAGAGAGGGAGAGAATCCCAAGAAGGCTCTGTGCTGTCAGCATAGAGGCAACACGGGGCTCGAACTCACAAACTGTGAGATCATGACCTGAGCTGAAATCCAGAGTTGGACGCTTAACTGACTGAGCCACCCAGGCACCCCCAATTATTGTACTTTAGATATAATTTCCATGAATTTATTTTGTAGATTAAAATTCTCTCCTTCAGTTTTGCATTTTATCTATTTTTTAAATATATAATACAGAGTTACTTTAAATTCAATGTCTGTTAACTCCAGTATCTAGATCCCTTCTAAATCTATTTCTATTTTCAGTATTTTTCACTTGCTTTTTTGGTCATGTGTTATGGTCCCTTGGCCTGCCTAGAATTTTTTTTTAACTCTGAATAACACATGTGACAATTTTTTAAAGGCAATTTTGGACTCTGGCTGATGTTGTATTCTACCAGAAAGGATTTACTTTTACTTTCTGAAACCAGTAAGAGTAGAAAAAGATAACTTTAAATAAGACTGGGATTGAGTTGGTTTATTGGGGAGTTTCAGTCTTTTATGAGGGCTAATCTACTTCCTGATTTCTTCTTGGTCTTCTGGGGTCCTGACTGCAAGGCTGGTGTGTTTACAGAGGCTCTTCTTCCTCAGATCCCTAGCCTCGTGTCCCTGTGCCATTACAATTTAGAAAATGCCTTCAGGGGAAAAGCTGATAGGATATTGGACTCCCCTCACTGAGCTCGCTTCCCTCTCTGCACGATCCTGGACTCTCAATTTTGACTGCCTTGGGAGTTCTCCAGTGCTTTCACACAGGTGGAGTTTTTTGGGTGTTAAATACACATTCTCAAGTCATTCTAGATTTGAGGGTTGGTCTCGAAGAACTTTGCTCGGATTACCATCCACAAAGATCAGTCTTTTAATCTGAAGTATCAGGGAAAAGCAGTAGTTATGTGTATGGAATTCAGTGTGGCACAAAACATCCTAACATCTTCATTAAAAATATGGATTGGGGGCCCTGGGTGGCTCAGTCGGTTGAGCGTCCAACTTCAGCTCAGGTCATGATCTCACAGTTTGTGAGTTCGAGCCCCGCGTCGGGCTCTGGGCTGACAGCTGGGAGCCTGGAGCCTGCTTCGGATTCTGTCTCCCTCTCTCTCGACTCTTCCCCCGCTCATGCTCTTTCTCTCTCTCCTTCAAAAATAAATAAATATTTTTAAAAATACGGATGTTTTGAAGGGGCACCTGGGTCAGTTAAGTGTCCGACTCTTGATTTCAGTTCAGGTCTTGATCTCACTGTCATGAAAGCAAGCCGCCTGTTGGGCTCTGTGCTGCGTATGGAACCTGCTTGAGATTCTCTCTCTCCCTCTCTGCTTCTCTCTTCTCTCTCTCTCAAAAAAAAATATGGATTGAAAAACTATAATGAAATAGTTTGTCAGGCACTCATCCTCCCATTCTATTTGCTTTGCAATCAACTCATTTTAGTGAAAAGGTTAAATAACTTTTGTGTCTCTTCCTTGATATTCGTAATCAAGAAGTGACTTGAACGACAAGAGACTTGAACTAACCGCATGATCCGTGGCCGGGTTTACTTTCTGATCCCCCCACTCTTGAACTGACATGACTCTCTGGAGTCTCCTTCATTCTTTGGGATCTTCTCCTTCGTTTTTGGTTGTTTGGTGGTTAAGAAATGCCTTTGTGTGCCTTCTTTCACCGAAAGTCTACTTAAAGTGAGTGTATTTAGGGACACCTGGTGGCTCCGTTGGTTAAGCATCCAACTCCGGCTCAGGTCATGATCTCGCGTTTCGTGAGTTCAAACCCCATGTCAGGCTCCATGCTGACAGTACAGAGCCTGCTCGGGATACTCTCTCTCTTTCTCTCTCTGCCACCCTCTCACCGCCTGAGCTTGCTTGCTCTCTCTCTCTCTCTCTCAAAAATAAATAAGTGAATGAACTTTAAAAAAAATCAAGCGAATACATTTATCTACTCCTCCAGTATTCCATGCACCATAGCTGAGTGCTCTCAATCAGTCTCTCCTCCCATAAGAGTATTCTTCCCTTAGGAGAGCCCTTTAAAATCAGATGTGCCTGTGTCTTAACACGGACCACACAATTATACATTCTGCTTGCTCAATAGAGATTAATCCAGAAAGCCAACCACATATTGCTTAGAAGATCAAACCCATATCAATTATCTGACTCAAATAACTCTTCTGGAAGGTGGAGTCCAAGGCATTTTAACAACCCGCTAAATCTTTAAAGATGATTAAATGTTATTCCAAATAGCCCGTCTTCCCTCTTCCCATGAAGCTTTTTATAGCCATCTTGGTGAACTACGTGAGCCTTTTATCTGTGCCGCCGGGACATCACATATCTGACAGTTTTCTAAGCGTCTGAAGTTTTAAATAACACCAAACATACACTGTTGGGATTTTCATCCCCTGCTTTGTGCAGGGCGATGGGGGTGGGGTGGGAATCCCCACCTGTCGGGAAATGGAATATTTGGAGAAAATAGAACAGTGTAACTTCAGTGCATGGGGAGCACCGATTCCCAGCTGTGCAAACAGTAACATCACTTTCGATGACATCAGTTCCTGGTCCATCGCTGTCTGGGCCAACACCTTGTCCAAGGACTCCAGAGGCCATCTGCTGCGAATTGCTTTTACAACTTCCCATCACATAATTAACGAGGGGTTACCCGCAAAACAGCCAATACCCAGCATCCCCCATGTATCTTCAGTTGGAAAAGGTGAGTTCACTGCTTTCTTCTCCTGCACCAAGGTCCTAGAAAAACATGAAATCATCCGCTAAATCTCCCAGTGTTCCAATGTCACAAGTCCTGGAAACAGCAGGTCTACAGCTGGATTTCTTGACTAAGAGAGAGTGAAGGGAAACATTTGTACAACTGGAAGCGTGCTCTATAAATAGAAGCCATCATCCAAACAGGATACGTCCAGCTAAGGAAAAGGGTGCTGTGTGCTTTCCTGAATTGAATTGTTCACGGACAGCAGGGTGAGGAATCGCGCGTGGTCGAAAATGCCCATGCCGATTCAAAACTGTGTGAGCGATGTCAAGACATCTGGACTTTTTAAAGTGAAAAAATGTAATCCGCCCTGTGGCTGGTTCTTCAAGTCTCTTGTAGAGGTAGACCAGACAGCCAGATGATTTATTGCATTAATCACTCTTTCCTAATTATATTCATGATGTGTTGATCCCCACCATCCCTGTGCGAACATCTGTGCAAATTCCATGCTTCTGCTAACCCTCTGGTTATGCTCCGAGGGTCAGCGCAACTCAGTGGCAATAAAAGCAATTTTTTACTACAGCTGGCGCAGTCTCACCACGGGGCCACCACAGAGCACAGTGGCCTCCGAAGACTCCATCCATCTCCTTCTATTCAAATGCAACATCTCACACGAAGAGCAACAAACACAAAGCTATAAAACATACATTTTGTAACTCTAAGAATACGACATTACTACACCTCCATACGTGGCTTGCAGAATGAGAACTTAACTGTTCAAAAACAGAAAGCCCGGGGCCACAAAAATGGCACGTGGTGGAGAAGTGACCTATCCACGCCCCCACTGCACATGGCAGCCGTTTTGTTCTGGACAGCGTCAGAAATGAGATCGTTGGGTCTTATGCGTGGGTGGTTTTAAATACCGTCCGCCCGGTCACAGCCTCCTCTCCTCTCAGGCCACACGGAAGCCCTATTTCTTCCCCCAAAACGTCGCGCTTTGGCATATGCCTCCGCGCCACCGCACATTCTGTTCCCGTCTCCCTGGAATGCCTTGCTCCTCTGTATCCGGAAGACTCCCAGTTTATCCTTCAACACCCAAATTATGAATCCCCCGGGAAGGCTGCTGCTTCCTCCTTCTTGTTCCCACAGACACGAGGCATATCCTGCGGCGTGGTGTTATCACGTCACCTCGTCCTCGTGCACTCATACAATACCTCCGTAATACCGTCTAAACGCTTTGGTGTTTTGGCAGGACGTCATTTTCATCATTGCCATTTCATCATTTCATCATCAGAGTTCCATGCTTCCTTCCATGTCATCATTCATCATTGCCATTTTCATCATTGCCAGGACAAACCGTAGGGGCGACATCAAATGTGTAATTAGAGACGAGCTTACATTTCATACAGCAGATACCTATTTCAGTCTCTTGTTTCTACCTCAGCTTCTAATATGCTATTAAACATTCTTCTGTTCCATATCGTATAGTGTTATATGTATGCTAGTCTATGCTGTCATGTATTATCCCATATGTATTCTATTACCATATGTGCACATCCTATCTGTACACATTTTATCCCTAACGTAATAGGTAATATCGACCTTCCAATGTGCCATATAATTAGATGACTTACTTGCTTTTGGCATTCTCCCCAAATGAGAATATAAACTCCACAAGAGAGGACATTTGTCTCTTCTGTTCTCTGTTCCGGCCCCAGCACCCAGCCTGGCATGGAGTATATGACCAAATAAGAGGTGAATGAGGGGACAAATTATAAATGGTCGGCAGCAAGCAGCAGAGGCCATCAAAAAATTAAAAAGTCATGTTGTCGAGGGGACCTTGGAAAGAATCCCACCCAGCCCCCTGGTTTTGGAGATAAGGGACACTGCTCAAGGCCGATAGCAGATCCCAGGCCCGTGTGGCTGTGGCACACGTGGCTGTTACCAGTGAAAAAGTCAGGGCCCTACAGTGACACAGAAGTCACGAGCAATCCTGAGGTGTATCGTTTTACCGTGGTTCACTGAGAGCCAAGAGGGTTGGAGTTAAATTCCTTCCCAGAAGTGAATAAATGAATCTACATAGACTGGAGGGCGCCCTGAAGGTTCTTCTCTATCCATCAAGGAAAGAGAGAGAGAGAGGGAGACAGGGAGGGCCGGGGAGGAAGAGAAAGGCAAGCCCGGTGTTAGTAAATAATGCCTAAGGGAATCATTAGAGTGGGGACAGGCTCACCTTATTCTGTGAACTTACAAACAAGAAGGAGAGAAAATATCCCACAACTCCAGACTGGTATATGGGCTCATTGTTCGAAGTGGGATTAGACGAAATGATCCAGAATTGATTTTCATATAGTCACTTCTTTCCAAACTAAAGTCTGTTTCTATTATAGACTGAATAGCCATTTTCCCCCTGTTGGAAGCATTGTATTTTGCTGTCGGCCTGCTCACATCTAAGAATATAGGGATTTATGCGAAGGATCTTCTTCAGCCTGTACTACCTGAATGTGCCTAGGCTTGCATATTACACACCATAAACTTATATGGTTGCTTTTCAAAGTGCATTGATCGATTGATTCATTCATTCATTCATTCATTCATTCACCAGCACATCCAGCAGGCATGAGTTCCATGCTTCCTCTTTGCCAGGAAGTATATTAGGCTGAGATACAGTGCAGTGAGCACAACATCGTCCCTGACCTTGTGATGTTATGGTCTAGAATGGGGACAGTGAGCCAGAAAATAGCTTTGGATGGCCCTTAGTGACAAGATGGAATGGGGTGAAATCACCACAGTGGGGGACAATGTAGGCACCTACCGTGACGTTCAGGGAGTTTTCCTCAGAGAAGGCGATATTTACGATCACTGTGTTAGTGTCCGGGGGCTGTGTGGCTTGAACAATAGACATTTATCCTCTCACAGTTCTGGAAGCCAGAGTCCAAGATCAAGGTGTCTGCAGGGTGGTCTCTTCTGAGGGAGAGTCTGTTCATGCCTGTCTCTCAGCTTTGGTGGTTTGCTGACAATCTATGTTGTTTACAGGCCCAAAGATTTATCACCTGATCTCTGCCCTCATCCACGCATAGCCTTCTCCCTGTGTGCACATCTGTGTCTAAATTTCCCCCCTTTGTGAGGACTGGTCGCCCGCTCTAATACCCCATTCTAACTTGGTCACCTCTGTGAAGACCCTGTTCCCAAGTAAGGTCACATTCTAAGATACTGCCAGTTGTGACTCTACCATATCTTTTTTGGGAGACAGAAATCAACCCAGAATAGTGAGATGCAGGGGTGGGGATGCAGAGGGTCCATGTGAAGCCCGCGGTTCTGGGAAGAGCGTGTCTTGTTTGCGGAAGTGAGAGCCATGCAGTGTGGCTAGAGCAGCATGAGGCAGGACAGAGACTACACAGGATGACAAGGGCCAGATCAAGACTGAGAACCCTAAGAATATTGTTCCACAGGCACATCGCTGGTCAGGAGACTGCTGGGGAGGATGTCTCCAGTCACACATGACCCCCCCACCTTCCTAGATCCTCAGGTAGGGAATAAGTACCAACCCAGGGACCCGCATTGTTAGGCGCTGACATAGTTGTCCACACTCCACGAACCTGCCGCCTAGACATTCCAGTGCAGAGACTGTGACGGTCACCCTGGCACACACACTCGCCTCACTTCCTCACCTGCCTCTCCATTCACATCAGGACAATGTTTGGGGAGGCGCCTGGCTGGCTCAGTCAGAATGTGACTCTTGATCTCAAGGTCATGAGTTCGAGCCCAGTGTTGGATGTAGAGCTCATTAAAATAAAAATAATAATAATACAGCACACACACAAACACACACACAGACACACACAGAGAGAATTCTCTCCTGGGCTCACCACAGTAAGTCTAAGCTACTCCTTCCCCTCTGGTTTCTTCAAATTAAAAAAAAAAAAAAAAGGAGAGTTTTCTAATAGCCAACGAATTTGAACAGCAGGCCTGTACCTTTACTTTGCTAGGTCCAGGGGCAAATCCAATAATTACCTCTTATGAGCACACAAAAAATTGTATTATCCATAAAACCACCCTTTTTAAGCTAAGAGTTACAATGTGTTGAACCGTAAAACACTGTTTTAAAGGCCGTAGGGATCATGAATCATTTCTCACAATAGCCTTATGACTTAAGGACTCCCATTACCCCCATTTCATAGATGAGGAAACTGAGGCACAGGAAAGTCAAGAAACATGCCTGACATTACAGCATAGTGGGGCAGGGATGCCACCGTGGGTTGGCTGGTTACAGAGCCCAGCTCTCAGCCTCTACGCTGTACCCACTTTCTGAGTTTCTGCACGCGGGTCTGGCTCTGTGGGATTCAGAAATAAAAGAAGCCAGGCCCCCGACGAGCCATCCTTCTATTAGAGACCTCACCAACAAGGCCAAGTGCTCTCTGTTGACCACAGCAACATTCCTGGAAAGACATCGGCAGTTTCAGTTTGTATACACGCGTGTGCGCATCTGACTTGAAATCTTCCCGCATTGCTGTGGATGGCTTATAATGGTGCACCGATTATTAAATCTCACGACTGAAACCCAGGTTTGGCTCACTGGAGATTTCAGGGAAAGGCCTATAAAGCAAGAAAAACTTGGGTTCATTAATGAGGGTCATTTTTATCCTAGTCTGTCATCTCCGATAACAATTTTTAAATCTTTTAAATTTATTACTGTCGTTACCGCCGTTCCGTAGTCATTAATGAGCTAATGTGCTTCTTCACGTTCACCAGTCCTTGTGCACTTGGCATACTTGTTCTGAGTTAGCAGGGTTGCAGGTGGCCTCAGCTCTTGCATTCACCGCATGCTAATCCAACCCAGTGGGGCTGAAGGCTGGGGATTTGAAGACGATGGGCAAGCCCTGGTCTTCTCAAGGCTTAGCAGGGAGGACCTGTGACATTAAAGCACCGCAAGAGGGATGCATCCCACAGATGCGTTCTGAGAGCTTCAGGAGCATGACCTCGTCTGGGATTTGGAAAAGTGAGGGCACAAAGTAATGTCTCCCCTTTTACGTCTTAAGCTCTGCTAACTAAAGCGAGGAGAGATGGTGTCTGGGATGGGATAGCTCTCACATGGGCAAAGCACTCAGCGTGTGCAAATGCCCTGAGGCACACAAGAGGCATTTGAGGGGCTGAGAGAAGGAGTCCGGGCTAGCTGGTATAGCAGAAACACAGGGATGGGCTGGAGAGATGGCCCACCCTCCATGGGTCTGTTGTCCCAGCGACAGGCCCGGGGCGGCCATGAACTTCCCTTAAGCTCCCCCACACGCCCCAGTCAGAATTAACTGGCTCTCTCACTGGTGCCTCTCCAAACATTCTGCTCCTGCCCCAGTCACAGCATGCTTCCCAGCATGAGTGGGACCAGCAGTGTAGGTATCCGTTTCTACCCCCTCCAGACTGGAGTTCTCTGTGGGCAGACACAGCTTCATTTGTCACAGTCTCCCCGTTCAGCCACAGAACAATGTACACAGAGGGACCGCAAAGAATATTTGTTGCATTAAATCACATCTAACAAACAGCGCTCTTTCCCAGCAGCTCGGCAGATAGGAACAGATGCCTTTGCTAATCGCCCCTGGATGCATGGTTTAACACAGGTTCAACTCGGCGCTGTAGATCTATATATCAGAGCCAGAACCAGTTAGCTGTCTGGTTCGTAACGGCCAAGCACTGGCCTCCCACAAGATGGGCACTGGGCCTTGTCGCTCAGAGCACAGCCTCAACAAACCCCAGCAAATTGAATTGACCACTTGTACCTGCCTCGTACAGAAATGGTCAAAATATCATTTTCCTTCAGCTCTGGGAAATTGCAAAGACAAATCAATTAGAGTGAGGCTGAGACTCGAGACTCACTCTTCCTCGAGAAAATCTGCTTTTAGTTCCCCAGGGTTAAAAGGCCTCTGCTTGCGCCCATTTTGTCGTTGAAGGGCAGAAACCCACTTCGAACGAACGTGAGCAGGGCCTAGAGTGCGTCGGCCCCCTTCACAAGGTGATGAGCGGGACTCATCACTGGGGACCCATCACCGGGCATGGTGTTGGCACCCGTTACCAGAAAATGCGTTCGCACTCGCCACTGGGGAGTCTCCGGGCTTTCCGACCCCAGGCTGCCTCCAGGGCTCAGAGAGCATCATCAGAACACCGTCTGGATACCCCTCCATCCCTAAGCTGTGCTCGTCTCTCTCAGTTGCCTTTCTTCTCTGGTGGGCTGTCTCCTCATGGCAGGTGCGATGGCCTCTGGTGGCCCTAAGCTCATGTCCCCATGGCTTATGTACAAAGAAAGACACACATACCCTCCTGCCCAGATCAAAAGGCTAATCTCCTAGAAAGACTTTGATTGCTTGTACTGAGTCGCAAGGCCACCTCAGGCCAGATTCTGAGGGCCAGGGAACGATGAGATGGCTGGCCCGTCCCAGGTCACGGGCTCACCTCCGAGGAGGAAAAGCGAGGACCGTGTTGATCGCACCAGTGTGACCCCCTGGGATGAGGAGATAGTTCCCCAAAGAGACGAATGTCCGCACGTAGACATTTTCCGTCCACTCCAGGAACTGTTTGAAAGGGAGGCAGTTACCGCGGGCTGCTCAGCACAAGCAGGGGTGCTGAGGCCGCCTTGCCCAGCTTTGCAACAGTTGTCTGGGCATCTCCTCCTGGCTCTATGTGCGGTCACGTCGCGCTGGCAGCTTGAAGCCGGCCGTGGTGGAGGTGGGACACGGGCTCCGAACCAGGCCTTGTTTTCCCGAAGAGTCTGCTGTTAGACGTTTACCAGCGCCCCGCCGTAAGCTGTCATGGGCCCCGCCTAAATAAAACGCGTGTGTGCGGGCGCCTGCCCTTGAAATCGGAACGACGAGCCCCTGGTTCTCTCCAAAGATCCACGGTCTCAGGACGCACTTACTTCTTCCAGACTGGTTCATCAGCGTCTGTGTTCTGAAGTCCAGATGCCCATGTGTTTAAAGAATAGCCCTTCCACACCTGGACAGGGGGTCCACACCCCGGACAGGGGGTCCGTACCCGGACAAGGGGTCCACACCCTGGACATTGGGTCCACACCCCGGACAGGGGGTCCACACCCTGGACAGGGGGTCCAGACAGGGGGTCCACACCCGCACAGGGGGTCCACACCCCGGACAGGGGGTCCACACCCCGGACAGGGGTCCAGACAGGGGGTCCACACCCCAGGCAGGGGGTCCGCACCTGCACAGGGGGTCCACACCCCAGACAGGGGTCTACAGCCCGGACAGGGGTCCACACCCCGGACAGGGGTCAAGACAGGGGGTCCGCACCCTGGACAGGGGGTCCGCACCCAGATAGGGGGTCCACACCCCAGACAGGGGTCTACACCCTGGACAGGGGGTCAAGACAGGGGGTCTGCACCTGGACAGGGGGTCTACACCCTGGACAGGGGTCAAGACAGGGGGTCCACACCTGGACAGGGGGTCCACACCCCAGACAGGGGTCTACACCCCGGACAGGGGGTCCACACCCCGGACAGGGGTCAAGACAGGGGTCCGCACCCCGTACAGGGGGTCCGCACCCAGACAGGGGGTCCACACCCCAGATAGTGGGAGAGGCTCCCGATATTTATTTTTTGCAGATCCCCCCTTTCCATTGCCCCTTCCCCTCGCCGGCGGCTGAGATGAGCGGGATCCCGTGCTGAGAGCAGAGCCATTAAGTGGCTCCCCTGGCGACAGGCCTGTCTCCTTCCCCTGCCCGCCCTGGGATTTGTTGTCCTCCTCTCAGAGCTGCAGAAGAGAAGTTATTTTCTCTTTGCAATTTCTACCACTTGCCTTCCCCCCTCTTTTTGCCTCGGGTGGAGCGGGAGCCCAGCTGGCCTGTCATCCCCGAGGGAGAGGCTCACGGGCCATTGGCTTGAGTGGCAGCGTCCCTGTGCTTGGGGAGGGGAGGTCCGGGGCTCCCTCCAGGAGGCAGCTCAGCCCAAGGACCCGCGGATCTGATGAGACAAGGGCAGGTGGCAGGTGACTGAGGTGGGGCAGGGGCTGTGGCGTCAGAGTGAGGTTAACCGAGGGTCTTTGCCTCAGAGCGGTGTGCCACAGGTGGCCTGTGAGGGAGCAGGCTGGCTTCGTATTCCTGGGCTCTTTTCGTTTCTTCAGGTGGCTTTGCCATGTGGCACATGGCCGTTTCGTACTCTCCACCTTTGGAGAGGGCAGACTGGAGGCCAGAGGCCCAGGGAATGCGGGGAAACCATCTGCCGTCTGATGTGTGCACACGTAGAGCTGTCCCCGGGGACTTTCCGTCAATACGGTGACCGTCGCTGTGTATGGTGGATCCCCGGGTGAGAGAGCGCTTAGGGTGTAGGGGACACTCAGGAATTCCATGAGCATTAATTAAACGCCTGCTGGAAGCCAGGCGCTGTGATAGAGGGAATTTAAAGAGTGAATCGATAGATAACATTTGTGGGGTTTTTGCTTGTTTCTTAAGTGTTTATTTATTTATTTTGAGAGACAGAGAGAGCTCACATGGAAAAGGGGCAGAGGGAGAGAGAGAGAGAGAGAGAGTCCCAACTCAAGGCTCAATCCACCAACCGTGAGATCATGACCTGAGCCGAAATCAAGTCAGACGCTTAACCGACTGAGCCACCCAGACGCCCCAATATATCATATTTGAATGCAAGTCCTGAGCCCATGGTTTCCCCACCCGGGTGGGGTGAGACCTTCCATTCTTTCTACGTGACTCTAAACAGCTGCTTACTGAGTGCTGATCCCCACCCTCCCTGCTCTCTTGAAAACTCTCTTGTCCCCTCTCCCTTTCTCAGCATATGTCTTTGCCCCCATTTCCATTTCAAAACAGACCCCATGGGAGGAGGCAGCAGAGCCAAGGTCAAGGGGAGACTCTGGACTCAGATAACATCCAAAACTTTAAAAAGATTCCAATTCATGGATCCAATAAACTCACTTGCAGGAATGCAGCCTAAGAAACTAGACACAGGTCAACAAAGATACAGAAAAACACAGTTCCCAGGAGGCCCCTGACCTGACCAGTTAGCTCCAGATCTCGGCTTAATTAACAAAGATGTTAATTACAAAACTTTCTGGGCCGGTTCAGCTTCCTTCGTCTGGCCGATACCCACACTGTAGTCCTGCCTGTGAGGGTTGGGGCAGTTTGTTCTCTGCCTTTCTTCCATCTCTCCTCCGTCTCCTCTGATGTGTCACATCTCAGACCCCTTGTCCACGCGACCCCTTCAGCTGTTCTCTAGATTCCTACAAACCTGAGGGAGAACGTCTTATGTTTGAGCAAAAGCTGACCTAAGACAATAGCTAATTGCCCTCACTTGTAAGAACGTACACAACCTCTTCCCAGTCTGTATTTTTTATTTGCAAGATTACGGACCGTGTCATTCTGTATCCGTTCAGAATTTCGTCAGAAGGCAAATGGAATACATCGGAGGCAGCCTCGGGGTTTCCTACCTGGTCCTGCGTCACCCATGGCCAGCTGGCACTCCTGGTTTATTTGTACCTTCTTTCCCACCTGAAAGCTTGAGTGACTGATTTGTGAAATAAATTGAAATTGCTTACTCTGTCTAAAAGCTTCCTATGGGCTCACTACCTATTTCTGAAGAAATTTTAATAACGCTTCTGGGTTTTAAAGTCAGCAGGAAACCTACAATCAGGATTGTTGCATTTTCCCCAATATCCAGCACAGGGCTCACGTGTAATAAGAAACTCAATACTATTTGCAGAACGAGTAAATTTT
Source organism: Panthera leo (assembly GCF_018350215.1). Classification (NCBI taxonomy): domain Eukaryota; kingdom Metazoa; phylum Chordata; class Mammalia; order Carnivora; family Felidae; genus Panthera; species Panthera leo. Next base: position 56,546,749 of record NC_056693.1, read on the forward strand.
CATGGTAACTGGTAATTGCTGGTCTATAAAAGTTCTCTCCCCTATGTTTCCACTATTGAGCAAAAATGATTTTTGTATTTGTAACCAACTAGACTCATTTCAGATGGAAATACTCATCTATAATTGTCCTAGTACAGGAAGCACCAAGCTCTCAAGGCAGAAATAATAAAGCCAGCTAACCAGGTTTCATACCTGCACAATTTACCTAAATAGAGATCGCCCAAAGAAGTTTTGTCAGCAGTCTGAAAAGTTTCTCATAAGATTTTTAAAATATATTTTATGGTCAAGATGTTGTAGTACTAATTCATATCTGGCCAAGAAAAAATCGCATTTTCCCATTTACATTCCGAAGTCTGAACTTTTATTTTATAAATGAATTTTCCCTCCAATTCAGGAACTACTGGCTGCATTACAAATTTTAATGCTACTATTATAGGACCATAATTTTAAAAACCCAGGGTTCTCCAAGGGCTCCTGCAGCTAGCCATCCCTCCACTTTATTAAAATGAATGAACAGATGTACAATTTATTTCTGCCGAGCTATCATCTAAATTCATAAGCTATTTCTCAAGTGTCTGAAATCCACGTTGGGTTCCCATTTTCTTTGCCTTAGAAAAAAAAAATTGCACTCCCTCATTTATCACTCTGGGGACATAAACGAGAAGTCTACTCTCCACTTCATTCACTTTAGACTAATATCCTCGACACAATTTAAATCCCATCTCTTCAAGGCCATTCAACGAGAGCAAGGCAGGGGAACAGCCCCGCAGCCAATTGGAAGACCAGCCAGTTCAGTCTCTCGAGCTGGCCCCCGAGCTGCAAGGGAAGGGAGCCTGCGTCACACCTAGAATCTGCAGTAGACGAGACAGTCGAGGACCGTCAAAGTTGAATTCAGCGCCAGTAACCACGATGTGTCTCAGCTTCCACCTTTTATAGAACCCTCAGATCACACTGTTTCCCGTGTGCTGTCGTCTGATTACGAGTGGGCGACACCAGGGCGCGTGGGTGGCTCAGTCGGTTGAGTATCAGACTTCAGCTCAGGTCATGATCTCATGGTTCGTGAGTCTGTGCTGACAGCTCGGAGCCTGGAGCCTGCTTCAGATTCTGTGTTTCCCTCTCTGTCTTTCTGCCCCTCCCTGCTTGCTCTCTCTCTCTCTTTCTCTCTCTCTCTCAAAAATAAATAAACATTAAAAAAACGTTTTTAGAAACTTGTTGGAGACAATTAACAGATTCATCTTGTATTAATGGGACATTTAGCGAAGCTCTGAAGACACCCACGCTGATCCCAGATTGACGTTAAATCCCGGCACCGCCGTTTTTTCTGGCTGTGTGAGCTTAGACATATTACTTAACCTCTCTGAGATCTGATTTCTTTATTAGTAAAATGGAGACAAACGTACTCACCTTGTAGTAAGGATTAAATAGAGCATTTTAACATCAAGGCCAATAATAGATGATGAGCACAGAGCCTGGCATTTGGCTCAATGAGAGCGCCATTGGGATAATTATAGCATCCCAGAGACACATCCGTGCCCAGGAAACATTTGGGCTGAAATTACAGAGCACCCCACTTCCCCAGTCTTGCATCTGCTGGCATGATTCAAGGGAACCGTGAGAAAGGCATTTTGTAGCCGACAAATGCAATCGATGAGGGTACGTCGGAAAGAGACAGAGTGAAGCGCTCAGGTTATCTGACAGAGCTCTGCTCCCTGAAGAATTCTGTTTATGAGATTCTGGAGGAACTGGGCAGTAAAACTTGCCTGAGTTTCTAGGTCTGCATGGAAGTCTGCCCTGCATCTATAAATGCAGCCCAGGTTTAGGACTTTAATAAGATTCTGAGCGTTGTTTGTTTGTTTGTTTGTTTGTTTTCTTTCCACCGCCATGTCGCTTGGAGGAAAACATCCTGTTAACTCCATCCGCTTGAGCTCTGTGACCGTTCTGTCATTTCCGCCCAGGCTTCTTTCTTTTTTTTTTTTTTCCCCCAGGTAACGTTCTGGTGGGAGAAGGTAGGCTCTGCTGGTGCCTGGAAGACGGGCATAAAAATGATGGAGTTCTTTCATTTAGCAGAGACGTAGCTTCACGAGGCCAGTGTCAACAGGGCACGTTCCCCAAAGAGCAGTAACGCTTTGGGAGGGAAGGAAAGAGGAAAGTCACATCAAGATGGGCCGGTGAGATGGCTCCTGGGGAGCCACTGGAGTGCGGTTCGTCAGCGTTCGCACAATAAAGTATTGCGGAGGGGAGCCAGCCGTGGTGACCCGTAACAGCTCCTGACAGAGCTCGGTCTCTGCATTTGTCAGTAGCCCCGGTCAGAGCTGCCATTGTTGCCACTGATGACTTCGTGGGCTGTTGTGCCGTATGGGGCCCCGCTCAATCCCGTCATCTCTGCTTGGCCAAACCACGTGTCAAGGTCACGGTTCCCAGACCCCCCACCCCCCACCCCCAACCAAGATTTCAAAGTATCATTCACCAGCTGGGCAAAGTAATAAGATAAGCTGTCTATAAGACAAGGCTGCTTTGGGGCTTTGAAATTCCAGCAAGGAAGCCAGTGCCGGTGACAGAAATGCGACGATTTGAGAGTACAGGATTTTACAACACAACGAACCCAATTACTTCAACCCTTGGCGTCTCCTGAGATAGAATCCAAGGAGGAGACGAGGCGGGGGAGGGCTTTAATTCCCACCTGGTTCCAGTTGTCTCTCTGTTCATGCTGTCAGGTTGACTAGAAGGACCATTTTTATCCCTTCAAAGTTCCAGCTTTGTCCCTGCGTCTTATTTGCAGGATGGGGTGGGGTGACGCGTGGGGGGGTGACTTGGGTGTCAGGGGACTCTCAGTTCCAGTATTATCTCCATCACCTGCCAGCTCTTGGCTGTGACACGAGTTCCCTCACTGCTGTGACCTTGTTCCCTCGCCTGGGAAATGGGGGTGTTAATGACAATGGCCAGCGGTTCTGTGCAGGACGGCGTGCACAGTGACTTCTCTGCATGTCACATGACCCTCACCGCCTCCTTATGGGGTAAGTTCTAGTCCCTCCTGTTCGCAGACGAGGAAGCTGGGCTCCGGCAGGTTCGGGGAGGTGCCCAGCGTACAGCTGGCCTGTCACGCAGCTGGCATTCCGTCCGAAACTACAGATTGCCCTCGAAGTCAGCCACCGATCCTGGCATTTTGTCACCTTTGGACCCACGTTACTGACACTGATTTGGGGTAGTCCACCACTCTCCGCTGAATAAAGGCTGTACCTGAGTTCATTTTATTGGCCAAGAATCCTAGGATTGTCCCATTGTGTATGTTGGTTCAGGGTGTTGAAAAACATCCCCTGTCCTCACTCTCTATGGAAAAGCAAGTCTGAAAAGTATTGCTTTGAACATGGTGCTGCATAGTCTTTTCAAAGACTACTTCAAAGACTTTTCCGCCACTCTCTCTTAGCTAACTCAGCACAAAGGCTGAGCCAGCCAGATTAGGAAAGTTTGTGGTTGGCTTTTTTTTTTTCCAGTTTATTTATTTAAGGGAGAGAGAGAAAGAGGGAGACACAGAATCCAGAGCAGGCTCTAGGCTCTGAGCTGTTAGCATACAGCCCAACGCAGGGCTCAAACTCAAAAACCACGAGATCATGAGCTGAGCCGAAGTCAGATGCTTAACCGACTGAGCCGCCCGGGTGCCCCCTGCCTTGTAGTTTTTTAAAATTACATGGGCTATGATTTTTGGTTTTTCTCTTTTTCTCTTTAAGAGAGAGAGAGAGAGAGAGAATGGGAAGGGAGAGAGAGAGACAGGGAGAGAGAGAATCCCAAGCAGGTTCTGCACTGTCAGCGCAGAGCCCGACACGGGGCTCGAACCCACAAAGTGTGAGATCACGAGCCAACATCAGAAGTCAGATGCTTAACTGACTGAGCCACCCAGGCACCCAGGCAAGTTTGTTTTAATATTACCTGGAGTGGCTTCTCATACGGGGCTCATTTCTCCCCTGAAAGATTTTCGTTTTTCTGTTGTTATGATCAGATTGATCATAACATCTCCGAGGGAGATGGTATCTGGTTGAAATACTTGCTCAGAGGGGGACCCCCCACTAGCTCTTTGAAGCCCTTTCCCCTCCCCCCGTCCTCCCCCTCAACCAGAAAGCACCGCCACTCGCAACAGGATGCATCTGAATTCGGGTTCTGGGCCTGCACCACGTGTGGAAACTGAACAGCAAAGCAATTTCCACCAGGAGCAAGCCTGTCCCCTCCACGTTAACAGTAGTATCGGCCATGTAGCCCCAGAATGCATGTCTTCAGGCTTATCTAGAAAACCAACTGAATTGTTTTTACCTTTTCATTTTTAAATGACTACAGACACCCAGGATGTTGCAAAAAAACAGTGCACAGCGGCCCCTGACCCCTTCCCCCAGCTTCCCCGGTGGTAACGTCTCCTGCGACTGTAGAATAACACTGAGACCAGGAGGGAGACGTGACACAGGGCTGTTACCCAGACCTGATTCAGTTCCGCCAATGTATGGGGCGGGGAGGGGGGGGATTGGGGCCCAGGGTGGGGGGTCTCTACATTTGATCGCATGCACAGATTTGGGTAACACCACCCTCAGGACACAGGACCCCTCCACTATCCCACGGGCCAAGATTACCTCTTGGTTGTCCTTAACGTTGTACCTACCTTCCCCCCACACCTGGCCTTGGCCTCAGATCACCACCAGTCTGTTCCCCACATCCATAGTTTTGCTATTTCAAGGACGGTACGTAAGTGGAGTCATACGATACGCAACTCTCTGAGAATGACTTTTGTCACTAAGCACCGTGCCCTTGAGAGCCATCCAAGGAATGGCACTTACCAATATTTGTTCCTTTTTATTGCCTGAGTAGTACCACCCACTGAGGGACGTTTGGCTGCTTCCTCATTTGAAGCAATTGCAAATACAGCTGCTATGACCATTCGTCTAGAGGTTTTTGCGTGAACGTTAAGTCCTACATTTTTCTGAGATCAATGCCCAAGCCTGTAATGCTGGGTCACATGTTAGGTGCATGTTAGGTTTTTGTTTTTGTTTTTTTAAAAGTTCATTTATTTAGAGAGACAGAGTGTGAGGCAGGGGAGGGGCAGAGAGAGAAGGACACCCAGAATCCGAAGCAGGCCCCAGGCTCTGAGCTGTCAGCCCAGAGCCCGATGTGGGGCTTGAACTCGTGAACCACGAGATCATGACCTGAGCCGAAGTTGGACGCTCAACCGACCGAGCCACCCAGGCGCCCCGAGTCTTAACTTTTTATTGGCAAAAACAGCAACACCCTATGCACACACCGCGTTCCGTTTTTTTCAGGAATTTCTACCTCTCCTCTAAAACGGGAAAAATAATGCTCCTTATTTGCTCAGGCTATGGTGAGAATCAGATGATTCGGGGTGTGTAGGGAGCTTAGCCCAGCGGCGGGCACGTGGTAATCACTCGGTAAATACAGGCTGCTGGGCTGTTACTTTTCTTTTTCTCTTTTTGCTTTTTTACCTGGCTTGCTTGGTGCCTGCTTCGGATCTTAGCCTTTGTCAGTGGCAGCAAATGGCAGAGAATCCCTCCCGAAGTTTCCGTAATTCAAGACGGCTCACAGAAGCCTTCGGGAGGTTGGTTTCCCCCTTTGCCCTGCCTAGGGTTCCCTCCAGCTGGAGTGAGATACAGGGTATCTCAGCTTCTTGGTTTATTTACACGAGTGGCAACTTGGAGCTTATCAGCAGCACCCCAGATTTCCTGCAGCCTTTGTAGGTGATCCAAGTGGATCCCCACCTGACCTTATTATCCCTTGTCCAGTGCACAGCCACTCGCTCACTGCCCACCCACCCCCCCCCCCCAATGTATCCCCAACCCCTCCGCTAAGTGTGAGCCTCACAGAAAGATGTCGCTCCATTCCTGGAGACTGTTTGCTAAACCTCCATATGGCCCGTCATGTCATTTTCACACCTTTCACCTAAGGAGGGGACTTTAACCAGGGTAACTGGGGGCAGAATCTGCCCCATCACCCCACACGCCCCCACCCCACCCCCATCACCACACACACACAGCAGTTGGGTGAGCTCCAAATGTGTCCTTGCCTTTTACCATCTAGGAACCAAAGATTCTGTAATCGCTTTATCTCAGCTCTGCCTTCATATGTGCCCCCTGGAATGGCCCCTATTCTCCCAATTTCATTAACTTAACACATTTTATTTGCACTAAGTAAACCCAAGGTTGTTTGTGCCGTCCGACACAACAGATTTCCCTTCTGATCAATAATGCCAGGCAATTAACCTCCTCATTCATTTTGATGGCTCTGTATCGTGTTCTGTCCCACAGGAAGCCCGCAGTTGGACCAGTCTCCTATCACGGCACATTTTGGCGGTCTCTGGTTTTCCCTTTTATACACATCACAGTGAGAAAGATGCTTAAATGTGCACATGTATGGTTTTGTAGGGTCAACTCTCCCAAGTGAAATGCCTGGTCCAAAAGATAGGAACTTTTTTTTATTATTTTTTAAATTTTTTTTAAATTTTTTTAATTTATTTTTGAGGCAGAGAGAGACAGAGCATGAGCAGGGGAGGGGCAGAGAGAGAGGGAGACCCAGAAGCCGAAGCAGGCTCCAGGCTCCGAGCTGTCAGCACAGAGCTGTCAGCGGGGCTCGAACTCACCGACTGTGAGACCATGACCTGAGCCAAAGTCGGACGCCTAACTGACTGAGCCATCCAGGCGCCCCTAGATATGAGCATTTTTAAACTACAGATATAGTTTAAAACTATAAACTATAGTCCTTTCTCGAATATGGTCAAAGTGCTTTCAGATTCTTTCACCTTTTCATCCCATGAGCCACGCTGCCTGGCTCCTACCTGGCAGCGGGGAAAGGTCTTCCCGGGCTCCAACAGACACAGAGGACGAGGTTCGTGGTCCAGGAAGCACCCGGGCACAGAGCAGGGGTAGGATTCTGAACCCGTGAAAGCGCTCGCGTACATAGCAGGGCCCCAGGGAAGTGGGATCCCAGGGCCACGCCGTGTGGATGGGCACGAATCCGCTCCACGCCCTATGAACCTGCAACACAGCTTCTAAGAGGAGCCGGGGAAGGTCAAGATGTGGAAGGAGCCAGCAGGAGCAATGCAAAGAAGGGACGTTTGGCTTCTTGTCGTTACCGCCCCACTAATAAATCATTTTGCTGCGGTCAATCTGCAGAGTGTAGATTCCTTCCGGAATCAGGCCTGTTTGAGTTTGCTCAGTTCAGCCAGATCCCCCTCCTACAGCCTGTTCCCCAAATCTGCAGCCATGAAACCCCCTCTGGTGGCCTCTGGTGGCCTCCGGTGGCCTGCTTGTTATAGCAGAAGAAGGCAGTGTCCACCTGTCACCTTTACCTGCAACCAAGAAGGCCTGATACCCTCAGAGCGCATTGCTCATACTCCAGGGGCTGAATATCACGCCGGAAGAGCCGGATATTCTGGGCTCTTCTCTGTTTGGACCCCCACCTGCAAGATGCCCACCCTTGAACCTAACCCCATGCCCAAGCTACCCTGGATCCCACGTGCATCAGAGTACCCCAACCCCAACTGTGGCTTTCTCTGGAAAGCTCTGCCGGGAAATCCCCCGCGAGCGATGGACCGTCACCTCCGCTTGCCCCATCCTGTTCACTAGAGCACCTACGCAGGCCGCCCAGGTGCGGAGACCTCACCAGCCGCCGCACGGCAGGTGGCCAGTGGGGAGTGATGCAGCGGGAGCATGGGTGTCTGGGAAAGGACGGCGAAAACAGGAGAGGACAGCCCTGTGTCCTATAGATTCAGCACAGCAAGACTGTGGACAACCAGGATAATAAACAAAGGAGTCAAAAGGACCCTCCCCGCACTGCATGCAAGGAAAAGAGAGGGAGATTTTTAGTTGAAAATCTTTTGGCCATTACTTCGAAAGGTGATGGCGTGTCCTTTCCTGTCATTCTCCTGTCGCCGCGTAACCTGGGGCTGCCGTTGTCGTCCTCGTTGCCTCAGAGGAGGCTCATTCTCGCGCCAGTGGGGGACACTGAGCCCGAGGGTCTCACGTGCTAGCACCGCTTCCCCCGGGGACACGGGACCCTCCATGTGAGGAATGGCGCACAGACAACCCTGGGTGTGCATCCTTTCTCTCCACTTCCTGGCCAAGTGATTGTCCTGTGCCTCAGTTTCCTCACCTGTAACTTGCAGCTCACAGTAGAACCTACCTCACCAGGGGAGCAGTCAGCCCAGGACATGACGTGGAGGCAGCGGGCACACGTTAGCTCTTGTCGTTACCGCCCCACTAATAAATCATTTTGCTGCGGTCAATCTGCAGAGTGTAGATTCCTTCCGGAATCAGGCCTGTTTGAGTTTGCTCAGTTCAGCCAGATCCCCCTCCTACAGCCTGTTCCCCAAATCTGCAGCCATGAAACCCCCTCTGGTGGCCTCTGGTGGCCTCCGGTGGCCTGCTTGTTATAGCAGAAGAAGGCAGTGTCCACCTGTCACCTTTACCTGCTAATGAGCTCTGGAACTCGCCGGCCTCGTCTTCCTTTCTTTTCTTCCGGGAGGTCCTGGAGGTCTGCCCCACGCCGCTGTGACTCCAGACCTCCTCTCTTTCTTGGGGCTTACTTTCCTCTGACCTCCCACCCACACCCCGAGTGGAGAAAGGGGAAGGTTGCCCACCAGTTGCAGAAGGAAGCTCATCTTTTTGTTTTGTTTGCGAAGGTTTCTTCCTCTCGCACTTGTGCTGCCATAGCAACCACATCAGATGTGGGCCCACTTTGAAAACACTCCTTTCCTGCAACACTGTGTGTGCACGTGCACGTGTGTGCTTGTGGGTGTGTTACATCAAGTTACTTATGAGCTTCCTTGAAACCTGATGGTCAAAGGACTGTTCCGTTCAGAAGTCGCTGTAATTGACAGAGGAAAGTTCTGGGTTTTGCCATGTTCAGAGATGTCTGGAACGTTTACCACCCCCCCCCCAAGAATGACCCCCTTTCGTCCTCAGTACTGGTAGCGTCTGTGATGTGTGATGAAAAGCGCTGTCCAGAGTGGCGGCGTTAGCGAGGTGCTGTTTCTGCTGTACGTCCGAGGGGAGCCCTGCAGCCAACTAGGAAGAGATTCTGTTCAGGTGGCCCCTCGGCCATCGGCCCCACCAACGGGGCCCAGAAAGGTAGCCACCACCATTTCTGTTACGGTCCCCATTACAGTTCCCTGGCCGAGGGCAGGCCTGTCCTCTGAGATGCATTATAGACGCAATAAGGTCAAACTTCACATCAGGCGACTGGAACCTAGGGACCACACATTTCGGTTGGTTCCCTGATTCACGGCCTCTCCTGAGTCCTCTGGATGCAGGACTGTGGGAAGGCAATAAACACATCAGTTAATGCGACCCAGGCCCACACCTTGGGAGGACCTGTATGGGGTGAGTGGGACACACATGACTCCTCTCCCAGACCTTTGGCTTACCCCAGTCTGCTCTAGTCCTTGGAGTCACGTGGATTTTCCCTCCAAGGTACCTGCAGGCCTGCCCTCCCAGGATCCTGAGAGCCTCCCATAGGACTCAGGGAGACTTTTCAGGGTTGTTTTCGTTCTCCAACTTTGCCCAATGCACTGATTTTAGCAATGTTGCAAAAAGATTGGACTGCAACGCCAGGGCCCAGGACCCGCCAACGTCCTTCCTGGGTGGTGGCCGCGGTCACTGTCACCCTCCTCCCTGGGCTGAGTCGCTGAGCCCTGCTTCTCCACCTGCTTTGCTTTGCTTGAAGTGATCAGACTGTAGGTTTTAACCACTGGGTTTCTACTGATATGGAAATTTCCGCCCTCTGTTTCTGTTGGCGCAGGGATGCTCAAATTGCACACAGCCCCTGATTTGCCCAAATTTTCTTATTTTAAAAACGCAAACTGACGGGGCGCCTGGGGGGCTCTGTCAGTTAAGCGTCCGACTTCGGCTCAGGTCATGATCTCGTGGTCTGAGTTCCAGCCCCGCATCGGGCTCTGTGCTGGCAGCTCAGAGCCTGGAGCCTGCTTCAGATTCTGTGTCTCCCTCTCTCTCTGGCCCTCCCCCGTTCATGCTCTGTCTCTCTCTGTCTCAAAAATAAATAAACATTTTTTTTTAAATTTAAAAAATAAAAAATAAAAACGCAAACTGAGACCTTGAGCCACCCCCCTTCCGCTCTCCCTCGCCCCCACCTCTGTGTTCATTTTCTGTCTTCTCTAGCGCTCCTTTGCATTCTTCTCCTCTCCTGTCTGCTCCTCTCTCTCTCGCCTTTTCTTCTGTGCGTCTCTCTCTCCCCATCTCCCCTCTCTCCCCCTTAGCTTTTCTCTCCCCCTGGCTCTCTCCATGCTCCTCAACAACCCCCACTGTCCCAACCTGCCACTAAGCAGGAAAAAGTCAAGCTGAAAGCTTCACCTTTTTACTTAAGATTCCCGAACTCTGTGACAGCTCCTGTTTTCCATATTCAAATCCCAGCCCCTTTCCCCCTCCTCACTCCCTGCCCCCCCCCCCCCCGCCGTCCACACCCCCAGCAGGTATAGCAGCCCAGGTACAGGAGCCACGCGGGGGAAGGGCCTCTCGGGACTGTGGCCTGGGTCCCCTGAAAAGCCTCCTTGGCCCCTGTTCAACAGACCCAGGAAGGATTCTTGAACAGGATGTTTTCTCCTGTAATTATATCTCAACATGGACGTCTTATGTCGTTCCTTGATTGCAAGTAAATGTACAAGGCTTATTTTTGTGTTCCATAGCCTTACAGAGACTGTCCGTATCTCAGTCTTTAGCAGCATGGGCGGAGGCGAGGAAATGCAGGCTTCCCTCAGGAAGGAATGAGAGGGGCAGAGATGAGGCTACTCTTTCTTTGCTGTGCTTCTTAACTGAAGGTTCTAGAATGTGTTTACAGACTGGAGAGCAGGGAATGGGGTTCACACTGAAGGGAGGGAGCTGGCCGGCCCCTCCAGCCAGGGCACAGAGGTCACAGGGAGAGGGTGATGAGGTCAGGCTGCTGAGTGCATGGCCCCCTGCCCACCTCCCTGGTCTCCCTCCCCTTTGGGTCACCACTTAGGACAGCATAGGACAGCGTGAGGGCAGGCATAGGTGGAAGGGCTTGGGAGCACACTTCTCAAACTGACTTAGTGCCCTGTCACCTGGGATCTGGTTCCAAAGCTCTAGGGTGGGACCCTGAGTCTGCATTTTCATCCAGCTCCCAGGTGATGCCCACGCCTCCAGCCCAAGGCCCACGCTTCCAGTCGGCAGGGTTTGGAGAACCTGGAGAAGCCATAGGCCCCAGGGCGTAATCCTTCATCTTCCCCAAGCTGGAGTCTGAACACAGCTCCAACTGGACCAAGTGGACCACCCTCCCTGCAGGTGACAGGACCGCCTCTTGTCCCAGCCCATCCTTCCTTGCAGCCCCACCACTGACCTGGGTCTGTGTCCACTTGCCATACACGGGCATGGGGCGTGTTTATTAAAAAGTGAGAGGCGGGCAAGTGTCGGAAAGAATGGAAAGCAAGAAGAGCTACCTTTCTTCTTTTAGAAGAGGGATTATCAGTTGCTAATTCAAAAATTGTAGAGTAATGAAAACTACATCAATAATTTTCATAATAATTATAGTCTTCCATTTTACCCTTGAATGTTTTCCTGGCAACGTCTGATTCAGTTATTCCAGAAAATGTTACTATGCTATTTCAGTGTTTTCCTCGGAGACTTCAGTCTAGAGCCAGCTTGATGATCAATCTTTTTTTTTTTAAACATTTATTTATTATTGAGAGACAGAGAGAGACAGAGCATGAGCATGGGAGGGGCAGAGAGAGGAGGAGGCATAGAATCTGAAGCAGGCTCCAGGCTCTGAGCTATCAGCACAGAGCCCGACGCGGGGCTCGAACCCACGGACCGCGAGATCATGACCTGAGCCCAAGTCGGACACTTAAGCAGCCGAGCCACCCAGGCTCCCCAGCTTGATGATCAATCTTGTCCTGGGGGATCTGTGGGCTGCCAATTCCAGGCAGATGTTTGTAGGGAGGCCCTGGCCTGGTTGGGCTAGATCAGTGATTCTCAGCCAGGGAGGAATTTTCTGTGTTTGTGTCTCTCACTCTCGCTCTCGCTCTCTCTCTCTCTCTCTCTCTCTCTCTCACACACACACACACACACACACACACACACACACACGTGTGCCCCCCTGGGACTTCTGGCTGTGTCTGAAGACATTTTTGATGTTTGCACCCTGGGCATTGTGGGCATCGAGTGGGTAGAGGCCAGAGAAACTGCTGAACACCTTAACCGCACACAGGGCAGTCCCACCCAACAAATCATGATCCAACCCATAAGTCAATAGTGCTGAGGTTGAGAAACCGTATGGTAGTTTGCAAATACAATTAGGAACTAAAAAGTGTTGGTCAGGACACTGCTGATTATGCGACACCAACTCTAAGTAGTTTATGTAACGAGGGAACTTCATATCAACTATCGACGGAAGTGATGCTTAGCGGGACTAGGCTACTGTAACCAAAAAAACTCCGAAAGAGGCAAGTTAATTTCTTTGGTCATGTTCAGTACAGTGATGTGCACTGTAGCAAACCTCATTTCTTTGTTCATGTTGTCTGTGTTCATTATAACAAGGTGCATACAGTGCTTTTATGTCAGGCATGCATCTAGACATTCATAAATATTCTCACTTAATCATCATAGGAATCCCATGAGGGTAGATACCCTTATTTTCGTTTTGCAGATGAGAAAATCAAGACCCACAAAGGTTGTTTCTTGGCCAAAGCCACAGATGATAGAGCTTCATAGGGCACTAAACATAAGTAACTTTCCTCGTTTGTCTTTATCAACGTGAGAGAATGCCATGGGGGCACCCTTATCCCCACACGGACTCCTGTTGTCTCCCCACTGGTAACAGAGCCCAGAAAGGACAGAGAATGATTTTCCTCATCCTCCCTCTCTCATCGGGCCTGATTCCCAAGGGAATGATTCTCATCCGTCTCTTCTCCCCGTGGGACTCAGCTGATGTCCTCAGAAACTCCACGAGCCACCTCTGGAAAGAAACGTGTGGATGTCCCGATGGGAATTACAGTTGGGCCCATGGGGTCTATTTGAAGCACGAGTCAATGGTGCAGACACAGACGAAGGCCTGCAGAGCAGTTTCTTCTGACTAAGACGTTTGGGATTTAAATATAAATTAGAAGCTGTAAGTCAATTCCATGTATGAATTTGTACAAATCCCTTGTAATGAAAGCAGAAGGTTTCCCTTGTCCTTATTTGTACTGGGGTGTTAGCATCAGGAGTCTAACCAAGTGTGTCGATTTTCCCACAGCTCGGGAGATTAAAGATGTACTCTTCTTGGTTAGACCTGGCTGAGTGCAGGGAGGAGGGCTGGCTCTCCATGAACTCTGGGGGGGTCTGTCTCGTTTCCACATTAACCTGAGCAGCACCCCGTGCAAGCTGGGAAGGAGGAGGCCACTTTCAGTGTGTTGGCCAAAGGTTTTGAACGAGATAAGGCTCTCCTACATATTTCTCCCTCCCCAACCCTCGTGCCATTCAAAGAGGGAAGCCTGAGTCTCAAGTATTGCCTTCCCTCCCGTGGGACCCGGGGGCTGTGGGTCCGGGAAGCCAGCAAGCGGGACGCAGCCCCGTGTGTTTGAAAGGCGTTGGGCAGGTGCTGAATCCTTGCGGATGAACGACTTCAATCCACGCCACCTTCAACATGGAGTTGCTGCACGTCCCAGGACGTCCACTGCTGTGTCTATGCAGGAGAAAGAAAACATGAATCCACGCCAGAGCCTGTCCATGAACGTTCATAGCCGCATCGTTCACAATAGCCCCAAAGTGGAAATAACCCACCTGTCGGTCAATGGATGAAGGGATGTACAAAATGGGGTCCATCCATCCACAGCAGTCATCCACAAAAGGAACAGAGTGCTGGTACCTGCAGGAACGCGCATGGGCCTGGAAGACACTGCACTCAGTGAAACAAGTCAGACACACATGTTGTGTGATTCCGTTTGTATGAAGTGTGATAGGAACTCCATGCAGACAGAAAGCACAGTCACGGCTGTTCGGGGCTAGCCGGTGGGAGGAATGGGGTAGCTGCCAACGGGTACCCGATTTCTGTTCGAGGCGATGAAAACCAGGACCTCCAGGAGCTGGCCCTGTGATTTCACTGGCTAATGATTTCCACTGCTCTGCTTGGCAGCCCCTGTGACCCCCTGAGCATAGAACTGAGAGTTCTCAAGTTTCCCCACCAAGTGTGGCTCCCCCAAAGGAGTCTTCGCCAGTGAGGACCCGACATGCCCTAGGGGGGATCACAAAGCTCTTTCTAAGGCCTGAGCCCAACACCAGGAGGGGACCTTAGAGTCTCTCAAGCAGTTGTGTTCCTCCCTCCCTGCTCTTCAGAATCATCTGGGGAAGTTTTGAGGAATACGCACGTCTCGGCCCCACCCAAGAAAAACCTGTGCATGTGGGACCCCAGATCATCAACAGGTTTTCAAGGTTTGCAAGTGATTCTGATGTGCAGTCAGCGTTGAGAACCCACAGCTTGGGGTTGGGGGGGGGCGCCTGGGTGGCTCAGTCGGTTGAGCATCCGACTTCGGCTCAGGTCATGATCTCACGGTCTGTGAGTTCGAGCCCCGCGTCGGGCTCTGTGCTGACAGCTCAGAGCCTGGAGCCTGTTTCAGATTCTGTGTCTCCCTCTCTCTCTGACCCTCCCCCGCTCACGCTCTGTCTCTCTCTCCTTCAAAAATAAATAAACATTAGAAAAAATTAAAAAAAAAAAAAAAAAAGAACCCACAGCTTGGAGCGCCTGGGCGACTCAGTCTGCTCAACGTCCAACTCTTCATTTCTGCTCAGGTAGTGATCTCGTGGTTCATGGGATCGAGCCCCACATCGGGCTCCACACTGACAGTACGGAGCCTGCTTGAGATTCTCTCTTTCTCTCTCTGCCCCTCACCCACCCACACACTCTCTCTCTCTCTCTCTCAAAATAAGTAAACAAACATTTTTTTTTAACTTTAAAAAAGAGAGAAACAACCTACCACACTAGTCTGACACCTACGTCTCAGATAAGCAAGCAGGGACTCAGAGAAGTTACAGGATTGATGAGTTCGAGGTAAAGCTCAACTTGCCCCACATCGCTGAAATTCCCACAGCTATAAATCTGCAGGATTGCATGAGCCAAGCTCCAAACTCTGGAACAGACCACGCTCTCGCTCCTAAAAAAGTCATTCTTCATCCAGATTTAAATGTTTGTGGTCAGACGCATATCTCTACAGAAAATCTCTTTGCTTCTCAACATGAAGCTATTTCCAATTCTCCGATCAGATGTACAGATGCATTTTGCTTTCTCTTACATTTTTTACAGGGAGCAGTTCAAGTGAGGGAGACATCCTATAATCAGGTAGAATATTGTCTGCACTGGGCGTTCAGAGACTGAGGAATGCAGGCAAATTTGCTCCTTGGTTTTATGTTTCTCTCTCTATCTAATGTAGTGTTTATTTCAGTGGTTCCCTAAGGCAGGGGTTTTCAGACTTCTGTTTTATCAGCAATTTTTTTTTGTCTTTTGAGGCACAATCTTGGGCAGGAACTCTCATACACCCAACAGACAAACCATAATTAACAGATTCCTTAACTCTCTATTGTTTGGGGGGAAACACCTGAAACGTTGCCAGGACTCCCGCACCGTCTCTCAAACGGTCTTCGTTCCCAGGAACACGGTTTGACAACCACTGCTCAAGTGCATTGTGTTCGTGTCAGTCTTCGGTGGCGATGTGTTTTCCTTTCGTTTCCTGGAGGAAAAGGCGTGTTTTGTTATTTGGGCTTCTTCTGTGTGTGTACTTGGCAGATTAGAGGAGGCAAGGACATGAGGGGAAGAATACAGTCTTTAGCAGGTGCACTGCTGGGCCCCCCCAAAGCCCGGCCTGGCCGGCCATCGTCCTCGGAGATCATTTACTCAGCACCTCCTCAGAGGAAATGAACCCACACAGGGGACTGTGCACCGAGAGCACGCAGTGAATATGGTTTCCGTCTCTTGCCCGTTGGCCCATCCCCCTGCACCTGTACATCCAGAAAGCTGGGAGACACTTGGTCTCTCCTCTTGGTGGAAGGGGAACCACGGTTGGCAGCCCTCCAGGTGCAAAGCTCTCCTGCCAGCCCAGGGCTTCTCTGGGTGGGTCGCACCAACTAGGGGACTGTGTATACGCCCCCCCTCCCCCGCCCCAGATCAAGAGCCACATGGCCTGGGAGGCCACTGAATCTTAGAGAGTGCTCTTTGCTCAAGAGCAGGCTTCTTTGGTGTTAAAGTGTTGTTCTTTACTACCGTTGAGCTATTCGCCTTCGTTCACCTACTTGAAACACGTAGCTCAGGAAGCTCTGGTAACACACGGAGCAGTTTACCAGGCCCCTTTATGACCGTCCTTCACCAGGCCTGGTTGGCTCTCGCTCTTTCCACAACAGAGATAACATGCAAATGCTTTTATCAAAGTATCCGGCACCAAAGAAAACCAGTAATTATCAGAAGAAATTAATGTTCGCCGGATCAAGAAAGGACTTTGATTATGTTTTCCGAAAAAGAGCCTTTATCTTTTAGAGACACACAATGAAATATTTACAGATACAACGATATACCTGGGATTCGTTCCAGATAATACAGGAATGGGGAGACGTGGGTGCATAAAGGAAGCACAGTGGGACACAAGGTGACAGTCTCTGAAGCCTGATGATGTGCACACGGGGCTCTTTATTCTGGCTGCTTTTATAAATGTTTGAAATTCTCCATAGCAAGGTGAAAAAAAAAAAAAAAAAACACTTGAGGAGACACCTGTGGATCCCACATCTTCACCCAAAAGACCACATCTTCCCGCTGAGAATGGCAGACATCCACCACCAGCCTTGGTTTCCCGGGGCTCCGTTAGTTGCAAAAAGCAGACACCCTCTCAAGGTGGCTGGTGAAGATGTGGCTGTTGACAGGCCCAGAAGCTTCCAGGCGACAAGATGTGCAGGGAGCCCCGGGGCATGGGGGCAGGGCTGGGAAACCAGCCAGAGACCAAGGATGCCTCCCAATCTGTCTTTTGTCTTTTGAGTTTTTGAGTACCCTGGGAACTCTCCATTTTTCTTGCAGTGTGTCCATGCTTTTACCTCTCTATGCATCTGTTCATAGCTGTCCGAGTGACAGAGAAAAAGGTCACCTCATGCTCAACTACCCAGAAACGTAGGATTTAAGGACCCTTTATTTGTGATTATAGCCCCTATTTCTCTGAGTTCAGGTTCTTAGAGAAACACCTGATTGCTCACAAAGCAGGCAATTACCTGTGAGTGGTTACCTGTGGTCGGCAGTGAGTCTGGTGCCACATCTGGGTCCAGTCCGCTCTGGTCAAGGAAGCTGGGGTCCCATGACACAAAAGGCACCCTAGAACACTCTTTGCAGCAGGGGCTGAGATCTTCTTTAAGGATCCTCAGAAAAGGAAGGCTGATGTCCACCATTTAGAATTCTGTCGTTTCTGCCATTTGAACTATAATTTAGTGTCACCCGCCTTTTTCTCAGTGAGACTGGAGAAGACGTGGTCCCTGTTCTCATTGCGAGACCCTCAAACACATGCACCCTGGCATCTTCTCCCCTTAGGTTTTTACTCCACAGACAAAAACGACCCCAACATTCAATGTCTAATTATGGTGCTCTCACTTTATGGAAGATCTGCCATTTGAGGAATCAGAGACATGATCCTCACTTTCCAGAAGCTGACAGTTGGGAGGGGCATGCCCCAAGCTGTCTCTGCTTGAGAGGACAGGTAGGCTTTGCTTACCATTGCTGGACACCCGAGCCCTGGCATCTGGGGGCTCAGTTAGTTGAGTGTCCAACCCTTGATTTCAGCTCAGGTCAGGATCTCACAGTTTGTGGAGTTCATGGGATCAAGCCCCACGTCAGGCTCTGTACCAGCAGCACGGGGCCTGCTTGGGATTCTCTCCCTCTCTCTCTCTCTGCCCCTCCCCTGCTCACACTCTCTCTCTCTCTTAAAATAAATAACTAAACTTTTAAAAAAAAAGGAGGGGGGGAGAGAAAGGGGTATTTAGAGATTACAGAATTTTAACCAGATAGAGACAAGAATCAAAGAGGCTTGCCAATGTCTGAAGCCATTATGGTCTGGTGGTTTCCCGAATATTCTTCTCCCATCTTGGTTCTACAGTCATTTGGGGCCTGCCTATGCATGTTCTGTTAGGACATGGCTAGGAAAAGATTCAGTAGGTGGTGTTGTCTTATGGGCTAGCTGATGGTTTCTAGCCAAAGACCTTCAGAGTCCCTTGTGGGCCTCTGTTGTTAATCACTTCTTAGACATAAAGGCTTCTAATGAGGGGCGCCTGGCTGGCTCAGCCAGTTAAGCGTCCAACTTCAGCTGAGGTCATGATCTCACAGGTCAGAGTTTGAGCCCCACATCAAGCTCTGTGCTGACAGCTCAGAGCTTGGAGCCTGTTTCAGATTCTGTGTCTCCCTCTCTCTTTTTCTGACCCTCCCCCACTCACACTGTCTCTCTCCCTCTCTCTCAAATAAATAAACATTTAAAAACAATTTTTTTAATACAGAAGAACTTTATTTAGAACTCTGTATGCTTACTGGAATTTTTATTTAAATAATATAGGTTCTTGTTTATATGTTCTTTTTAACTATTAGATATGTTTTATTATGTGAACTTCACACACATAATTACATTTTATATTTTTGTATTTTATATATTTTAAATATTTTACATATTATATCACATATGTATAAAGTGCACATAAGCATTAGCCATAAGCTGAATTAAAGTGTCCTCCTATGGGGGCTCCTGGGTGACTCAGTCAAGTAAGCGTCCGACTTCAGCTCAGGTCGTGGTCTCACAGTTTGTGAGTTCGAGCCCCGTGTCAGGCTCTGTGCTGACAGCTCAGAGTCTGGAGCCTGCTTCGGATTCTGTGACTCCCTCTCTCTCTGCTCCTCCCCCTTGGGATCATGCTCTGTCTCTCTTTGTCTCTCAAAAAATAAACATTAAAAATTTTTTTTTTAATGTCCTCCTATGTTTCCTTCTAAAACTTCTATTATTTTACCTTTCACATTTTGTGTATGGTGTGAGGTAGGGATGGATATTCATGTTTTCTCCACATGGATATCCAATATCCAATGATCCAGCACCATTATTGAAATGGCCATTAGCTGGAAACTAAATCATGTCCAAACATGAAAGCATGAATAACTGACCACACATGCAGGCTTGGATATATGACAGTGGAGAAATGGGAGAAAACAAAATGTCTGGAGATGTCACTGGTGAGCAAAACATATAAAGGGGGTGACTGGGAGGAAATGTGTCAATCTACCGAGCTGTAAGCCCCCCAGGGGAGAGAAGAGTGTCCCTTTCATTTACTGCTCTATTTCCTGTACCTGGTGACGCTTCAGGAATATTTACTAAATAAATAAATAAATAAATAAATAAATAAATAAACAAACAAACAAACAAATATTTACCAAGTAAATATTTTACTAAATAAATATTTCTTGCATTTTTCCATCCTGGGGTGAATCCTAATCCTAGGTAGAAGGAAACCAGATACCTAATACAGCTCTCCATTCTAATACAGCTATAGGCTAACATGATTTGCCTTGGCAATAAAGGGTCTGTTGTTAGAGCAAATCAGGGATACGCAAGTATGTGAGTGTCAAATGCTCCTAACTGAAAGGAGAGCTTTTCCACACCAATGCAAAGATATCAACATAGATTATCCATTAAAAGCCAGACCCTGATAAGAACAGAGAGTCACAGGGGTTTAAACCATATTCTCCAATTTATTAGTAAAAATTTCATAGGATACAAAACAAAATCCCAAATCATCCCATCCTCACTAACAAATTCTGATTCCTTACTCCATTCCAAGCAATGTGCCAAGATTCTTAAATATATTATCTTATTTCTAGCAATCACAGTTTCTACCCATTAGGCTATTAGCAAGAGATTAGATTTTTCCAATGAGTTCTATCCTTTATGTAAATATAGACTCATAAAATTGCTTGCAAGTTAAATTTCTGATGATCTCTCCCTCACACTGTTAACCTCCCAGTAGAAATTTAAGTTTATCAAATTTTCTGGGATCTTAGCTTTTAATTTCCCAAAGCCAGGACCCAGATGACGACATCTCGACTTTTCAGGTTCACCATCCATGAAACGTCATGGTTGACAGGTCGTGAACCTGGACTCCAGTCGTCAGGCAGGCAAGCCCGCAGATGTCCAGCCCCTTAAAGTCATGCCCTGTCACCTCTTCCCCACCTGTGGCTTTCTACTCTGCTCATTATTATTTCCATCTTTGGGTTAACCTTAATATAAAACCAGCCACTTGCTCTATGACGAAGAGCATTTATTCGTGATGTAAAATAAAACAGAAGGCTCTCTTCCCCCTGGTGATGGATGACCTTTGTGGAAAGTCCAGGCATTCTCTTCCTAAACGTCCATCACAAAACTCCCCGCATGTCATCAAAGAAAGCAGAATGAAATACTCAGTTCTGAATAGCAGGGAGAGAGCTAATGAGCCTCACTATGTCCCAAGCCAGTCACCCACATTGATTGCGTAAAAACACATTTTGCATCTGGTATTTGATTTGCCACACAGTTTAACAGAAAAGTGACTTTATCTATTTTTTTTCCAATTAGGGGAAGTAATGTTACAATCAATAATTCCTCCTGCTCTGGTGTGCTAAATTAATGTCTGTCTGTCTGTTTTTAAATCTCAAAGTGAGCATTGCTATAGAAATATAAAATGGTACTATTTCATTTTAATCTATTTAATTTTCCATCTTGAATTATATAATGGGTTTAAAACATTGAATAGAATTAATAGAATGAGTATTTAATTAAGCAATAATGAGTTTCTAAATGGATGCTCAAGGAAACTGACTTTGTAGTTTATGCAAGAATCAGATAATGGTCTTAACAGAGACTGTAATAATTGTGTTGAATGTTTTCTATATTTAAAGATTTTTTTTTCTGAATTCTCTCAAGGGTAGATTTAAACACAATCCAGTTCCTTGACTAGACTCGGCTTGGCTTTCATGGTAAATTCCAGTGCCTTTCCTTGGCCCCCAAAGCCTTGCATAATCTGAATCTGTCCTTCTCTGAAGTCCAGTGGGAAACAGTTCTCCCAGCCTCCCCCCACTCCAGACACACCCACCTTCCCTCCCTTCTGCAAATGCGTATGCTCCCCCCTGCCACTGGTCTTTGCTCCTGCTGTTCCAGATGCCAGGGCCACTCTCTCTCCTTTCACCCTACTAACTCCTCCTGTGCTTTCAGTTCTCAAGGAATCCCTCCCTAATGACCCTCCACAGACTGGGTCAGGCACCCACTCCCTCTCACCAGCCCCCTTTCAAGCTACAGGCTCAGTGTTACTTTTTTTCCTAATATTGAACATAGGTTTATTACCAGACATATACCATGTCTGTTTTATTTTGTAGTGTATCCCTAGAATTTAAGACTATATCATGCCTGGCATACAGAAGCCATTTGCCAAATATCTGTTGGCTGGATGTCTGTCTGGAAGAGCGATAGATGGACAAATGGATAGAGAATGATGGACAAATGGATGGGTGGGTGGGTGGGTGGGTGGATGGATGGATGGATGGATGGATGGATGGATGGATTGGTGGGTGGATGGATGGATGGATGGATTGGTGGGTGGATGGATGCGTAAGTGGATGGGTGGATGGATAAATGGATAAATGCAGGGATAGAGGGATGGAGAATGGATGGGTAGATGATGGATGGATGGAAGGAAGATTAATGGATAGGAAGGAAGATAAATGGATGGAGGATGGATGGAGAATAGATGGAAAATGATGGGTGGATGATAGAGGGGTGGATGGATGGTAGGTAAATGTAGCTGTGGACACATTGCTAAATCTAAGGATATATTAGGGCCACAGTACACACTGTGAGAATTCCTGTAATAATACCACCTTATTCCATTTGGAGACATTAGCTCGCACACTAAAAGGGTGTTTTATGCCATCCCCTATGTGCTCCAGACATTAAAAAAGAAGTGTCATGGGGGAAATCTGCACAGGCTTTTCCCACTTAGACATGGCCTAACTATCAATTTTAAGATCCATCTGTCCATCCATCAGATCTTCATGCATCCAGTACTGTGCTATGTACTAGGGATCAGGGCTGAGTCATCCAACAGTTACTATTGACACAGCATCCTCAAATCATAAGGAAAAAAGAACTTTCAGAGTCAAAGAAAATTTTGGTTTTTTCCCTCACATAAAAAAAAAAAAAAATTAAGCCCACGAAAATCTATTATGGCGGGAGGGACCAACGAAGGTGAAAGTCGACCTAAGACTTTCAACTTTTGTCGACTAAGATCGACAAAAGTTGTGATGCCGCCGTGCTAGAGATGTCCTGGAGAACAAAAGAGATCGGTCCATCCCTACCCTTCTGGAACATCAAGCAAGTAGCAGAATCAAGCATCGGTCAACAAGCCAGTCCCTCTCACGGCTCCTTGCTAACCACATCTCTCATATTTCCTCCGCCCTCGCCTTTGATGCCTATATTTAAGACCTACTGCCTATATTTAAGACCACCGATTCATTCAACAAATGCTTACTGTCTCCCCTCTCTGTACCTGGCATCATGTGAGGGGTGGGGGGGAGATCTGTGAACAAGGCAGACCACATAGGGCCTCCAGCCCCCTCCAATCGTGATCTGTCCTAGGTGTTCATCTCAGCAACGTGAGCCTCATCTGCTTTGACAAAGCAGCTTCTCACCTCTGTGCTGGATGTAGCAGCATTTCTACAGGATGGATGGTTCCCAGCATCCTCTGGTCTCAGTGCTCCGTGTGCCTGCATAATTGCCCACCTGGGGTCCTAAGGTGCCAGTGTCAGAAAAGACACAAGGACAGGTTATGAGCTGAGGTCTGGTGTGATCAGTAGGGACAGAGAACCGGTCATCGGGCTCTGGACCCCAGCAGGGGTGAAGGACGGACCTAAGTGATGCAGGTCTTGAGTAATAGAACTTGTTAAAAGCAGCGTTTACAGGAGTCCAGGAGACGCGGACTTGACCTTTGGTTCACTGAATGACTCTGGGCTTCCCTTGCTTCTCTGTGCCTCTTTCTTCACCCATATCTGAACGTTCTTGACCTTGGACTCTATCATGCTTCTCTCAACCCAAATTGCACACTAAAATTATCTGGACAGGGGCACCTGGGTGGCTCAGTCATTTAAGCATCTGCCTCTTGGTTTTAGCTCAGGTCATGATCTCATGATTCATGAGTTCAAGCCCCACAGCAGGTTATGTACTGACAGCATGGAGCCTGCTTGGGATTCTCTCTCTCTCTCTGTTTCTCTCTCTCTGTCTAAGTAGATAAATAAACTTAAAAAAAAAGAATGATCTGGACAGGTTAAGAAAGTATGGAATCTCAGACTTTACCCCAAACCCACTGAATTGGAATAGAGCCGGGTTAGATAAAAACAAAACAAAACGCCCCTGAAAAGATTCTAATGTGCAAACAGAGCTGAAGACCATCTATCTAGGCTTACGCTTAGGAATTCCATGATTTTTGTGAGAAGGAGGGAAAGATAGAAGGAAGAGCCTCCTTAGACAAGAATCAGGTCAACTTCCTTGTCTCCCGGAGCCATATCCATGTGACAGCGTCTTCCAGACCTCCCTGCTCTGGCCACTTTCCATCCTGCCATCATGTTGCAAGAATTTCCCAGCGTCCCTTTGAGAGAAAAGGAAACAACCCACCCGGGTTTGCTGAGGTGTGGTAGACAAATTAGTTCCTGTCCCCGCCCCATCCCCCCCCCCAAGGCATCAAGATTAAGGCTTATGATTAATGATTTGCAAGTCAATTAATCAGCCACCGCTTCTGAAACCTCATCTCTCAAATGACTTTTCTCTGAACACAAAGGCTTTCTGACACTGTCTCACTGTCTCTAGATTCACTTGGCTACTAATTGAAATTCCAAGATATTTCTTCTTGTTGTCAGCTTATTGGTATTACTTGTCTGTAAAATATTTGCAAACAGATTACTATTCACGTGTAGTGTGTCAGAGGTAAGCACCAAAACAATACTTTATGCTTCCAGCTCGAAGGAATGTGCTAATGATAGCTCGTGAAATTCTCTATCCCTGGGAAAGCTGATTTTTCATTTATTGATTTATTTCCACCACACCTACTTGCAACAAGTATGTGAGATGTATTACAATAAAAACACAGGTACAACAAGGCTTCAAACAACTGATTTATAAGTTTCCGTAGAAAACGTTTTGTTTTGTTTTGTTTTGTTTTGTTTAAGTCATGGGGAAGGAGTGGGACTTTCTTCCTTCGAGGAGATGGTGCGGTCGAGCAGAGGCTGTGGAGTCCGACACGGGCAGGGGGGCGAGGCTCCAGTTCCAGTCCCTCCACACGCCAGGGAGACATACACAGGCTCCCCGGTTACCTTGGTTACCTTGTGGTTTGGGGTAGATGACGCTGCAAGAGCAAAGGCAGACAGAATTGCATAAAGGCTCAACCTCCATAGACGTCTGTCTCTCCTTCAACAACAGCTCCCGGGACGGTGTTCTTCTCCTTGTGGGGACTCAGGACCCACGCTCCTCCCCCCGTAGCCGTACCCTGCCCTGGGGTCCTGTGGTTGTCTGGGTTCCGATAGATGGCAGGAGAGAGGCACAGAGAAGAGACCGCTGCCCCCAGCTGGCAAGCATCACATCTGGCCACATCCAGTAGGGGAGAAGGCAGTCTCATGGCCTCACCTAAGTACAAGGAAGGCAGAGGGAGGGAGCGGACCATCTGCCAGCACAGCACAGCTCCATGACCTGCCTGCATTATTGTTTACTGTGAAATGAGGTGATGCGGGTAACGTACCCACTACCGGGCCCGCGGTACGAGCCCCGCAAAGGGTCTTTGCTGTTCTTTCCAAAGAGTGACAGTGACCATCTGCTCTGTTTGTAGTTTCAAGCCACCGTCGAGGAAGGAGCCGTGGGGGTTATCGTCAACCTGACAGTGGAAGACAAGGACGACCCCACCACGGGCGCGTGGAGGGCTGTCTACACCATCATCAACGGAAACCCTGGGCAGAGCTTCGAAATCCACACCAACCCTCAGACCAACGAGGGCATGCTGTCCGTCGTCAAAGTAAGGGCGCTTCCGGGCTCCTCCCTCCACCAGGCAGAGGGCCTCCCTGCTGGGGAAGGTCAAGGAGAAGTCAGCCCTGCTCTCCTCCTTTTGGAATTGAAAACAGAAAAAGGGGCTCACAGCTTAAGGGTGAACTTGTACCCTCACAGCCACGAAACCAAGCTGTTTTACGGGTTCTAGGAAACTCAAACTTACGTGTAACCTTCAAAAAAGTCCCTAATTTAATTTTCAAATGAGATTCTCCACACATCTGACCGTGAATTATCAAAGATATGCAAAAATGGGATATGTGAAGGTTTTTTAAAGATCTGTGATCAAAACTGCGGATCATTACAGGACGCCTGAGTGGCTCGGCTGGTCGAGCGTCCGACTCTTGATTTTGGCTCAGGTCATGATCCCAGGGTCGTGGGATGGAGCCCCGTGCTGAGCCTGCTTAGAATTCTCTCTCTCTCCCTCTGCCCCCCTCCCTTGTTGGCACATGTGCTCTCTCTCTCTCAAAAAAAAAACAAAGAGAGAGAGAGAGATCATTACATTTCTTCCTGGTCTTAGCACAATCTCGGTTATTCACTTAAAAACAGGAGATAAAGGGTGACTGACCCTTAGCACCTGTGCAAGTGTCCTGAGGCTGCTTTAACAAATGACCACAAACTTGGTGATGTAGGGCCACACACACTCACATTCTCTTACAGTTCTGGTGGCCAGAGCACCAAAATCAGTTTCACGAGGCTGAAGTTGGCAGGACTGGTTTCTCTTGGGGACGACCTATCTCCTCATCTTTCCCAGCTTCTGGAGGCCACCCACATTCCTTGGCCTGTGGCCCTGTCTCGTGTCTTTGGTCAGGGGACAGCAGCACCACATTTCTCTCTGGCTCTGAGTCTCTGCCCCCATCTCACATCTGTTTCTTCCTTTGACTTCTCTGCCTCCCTCCTTTGAGGACCTCTGGGATTCCATGGGTCCCCCTGGATAATCCAGGCTCCCCGCAATGAGGTCCTTTAGCCTAATCGCATGTGCAAAGGCCCCGTTGCCACGTAAGGTCCTATATTCACAGGTTGCGGAGACTGGCACGTGGTCATCCTGGAAGGTCATTATCCAGTGTAGCCTGGGGATAATCCTCCGGACCCACTGTGGATGGCCGATCTCGGAGGATGAGAGGCTGGGTTTCTCCCGAGCCCTGCCCTTTCCAATACTTCCTTTACACTGAACTTCAGCTGCCTGGCTGAGAAGAACAGCCCCTGGGTCTTCCCGGGTCTCCTTCCCTAGTAACACAGGCACGGGCGGAGTTGTTAGGAGATCCTGGCACTGCCCTCCCAGTGCACCCACCCGTGCACTTTCACAAGTCGTGAAAGTCGCAAACTAACGCAGCCTCTGCCTGTCCTCTGCGGCTAGCCTGGGTCTATACAAGCCGTCGGACGATTTTCCAAACCTGCGGCTGGAAAACAGCATTTGGGTGAATATGCATCCCCATCATAAATCCTGGAACAGCACCGTCGTCCCCGTTCTGTTTGCTACAGCTTGAGGGACAGAAAATCCAAGAGAACCAGAGTCACGAAGGAGCGTCCTCCCCTCCCCACCTTCCCACACGGGCCCTCACTGCTGAGTCTGAAACGTTAGCACTTAGAAGCATCGCCAAGGATGCTAGTCCCGACCCAGGTTCCTGGGCCCACACCACACCTGCTGGGTCACCATGTGAGGGAGGGAGGTGTTCACTGAGCCTGGCCTTGCAGATGACCACTGCGGAGGATGTTTCCACCTGCAGATTCCGCGACACCTGGGGCTCCCTCTGAGCCTCAGTTTGACCAGTGAGTGGACTTCCTTTGCTTCAGAATTGGGATGGAGACTCCGCCTCCCTCCGGCTGCCTGCCACGTGAATTCCTCCAAAGGGCCTTGGACTCTCTCTGCTTCTCAGTCCACCAAGGTCGAAGCCCCCGGGCAGCTTTCTGCAGGCAGGCCTGGCCTTGTTCCCTTCAGGTCAAGTACCGAAATACCAGGCTGATAGTGGCTTAAATACTAAAGAGAATTTAATGATTTCCATAACTAGACGAAGGTAGGCCAATCTAGGATTGACGGGCAGCTCAGGGTGTCAGAGAGCCATCAGGGGGCACAGCAGATGCCTCTGGCTTTTTCCTCATGGTCATAAAATGGCTGCCAAAGTTCCAAGTAGCACATCTTCCCGCTGCTGTGTTCTGAGGCTCAAAGCAAGGAGGCAGCCAGGCAAGAAAGAGAGAGAGAGAGAGAGAGAGAACTCTCATGTGCCTCCCCCCCCCCCCCCCCGCCGCAGCCTTCAGGGAAGAAAATATCTTTTCCACTGGTCTCCCAGGCAACTTCCCATGATGTTTCATTGCCCAGATAACATATGCCCACCCTCAGCTGTAGGGAAGGCTCTGAAATCTAAATCTGGTCTTTGGGGCTTCTACAGGAAGAGATGGGGAGGGGAGCACCTGGGAGGGGGGAAGGGGTGGTCTTTGGGCAACCAGCCATGGGCAGTCCCGCCCTAACCAGTTGGCAGTCCGCACACCGAGGAACCAGCAGAAATTTCAGGACTGTGTGGTTCCCAGGGGAATCCTACCTCCCTGCAGGACCAAATCCTAACAGTTCCAGAAAGCAAGAACCTGTCTCCTTGTAAGAGCTTCTGGTCAGGAATGCTCTTAGCTGCTTTGTAAACCTATTCCAAAACTGTCAGAGAGTTACCCTTTCGGCTGAATATAATCCACCCTGTATTTTAAGCCTGTTTTCTCTTTTGTCCTCAGAGGGGAAGGAAACATCCAGAAAGCCTTGATCCCCAAAGCGATAATAGGCTTAAAAGTCACTGTAAGATCACTTCCAAATCCTCCCTCTATCAGACAACAAACCCCAGGTTCTTTACCTCTCCCCCCCGCCTGCCCCCCCGCCGTGTGGGATGGCTTTTCCAGCCTTTAAACCCTGCAGGACACTGGTCCACACCCACTCTTGACCCTCAATGAAATATTAATTGAATCGAATCTCTGTAACTTTATTGGAAGTGTTTTCAATTTCCTCCCATCCCCGACACAGAGACCCTGCACCAGACAAATCACATTAATGAGGTCACGTGCCCGAGACAAAGGAGGGTTTCTTACTCCAGCGTGACCCAGGGCAGGGTACGAGAGCAGAGACCCATGTTTTGCCAGCTCCCCAGCGGCCTGGCCCGGGGAACGCGCAAATGGAATTACTACATCCTAATTCCGCACAGGGCAGGTGGGGTGAGCGAGCGAGGGCACTGCCCTGCGGAAAGGCAGCATGCGACTCACTGCCCCTCTGCCCTGCCTCCGTGGCACTGTTCCCGCCTCCACCCCTCGAAGGCCAGTGTTCTGCTCAGGGCATGTCGGCCTGGGGACGTACTTGGAGACGGGCCGGCGAGCAGGGCCTCCCATCTTTTTCCTCGTTGCCGTCTTACCAGCTGCTTCTCCTGGCGGCTCCAGACCGAGGTCTGTGGGAAACGCACCGCAGCTCCCTAGCCTCTCCCAGGGTCCCTTGCTACAGTGCTTACCAGGCCAAGATTCCGGGAAGGGCAGGGACAAGCGTGCAGCAGCCCACGGGCCCAATGGTGACCGAGCACCAGGGCCAGACCTTGACCTGCACCCCTCTGTATTGGGGAGCGAAGGTGTCCCTCGCACACCTACGAAGCTGCGTTCCATCCCAGTGTGCATAAATCGGCCCAGAGTGGAGCAGAGGACCAGGTCCCCGTCAGCATCACACTTGGTACACACAGCGGTTTATTATTGGCTCCGATTTTCTCGTCAGGCTTCCGGGGCCAAAACATCCCTCTGTGCCACTTATGTGCTGTGTGACTTTAACTGAGTTATTCAACCTCTCTGAGCCTGTCCCCTCATCTACAAAATGGGAATAAAAACACCCACTATCACGAGGTAAAGTGAGGCTTGGGTGAGGTGATGCACACAGGGCACTCCAGGCACAGGCAGGTGCACAGTAAGGGATAAATAATGTCACGGCAAATAGGGACGCGTGGCGGTAAAGATCAAATATATGTATTATGGGGGTCAGAGGGCTCTAGGTGCCCCACTGTTATGGGTCAAATTATGCCCCCAAAGAAGAGCTATTTTGAAGTCCTAATCCTCAGACCCTGTGAAGGTGGCCTTCTCTGGAAGCAGTCACTCCAGATGTGATTAGCAAAGATGAGGTCATGGTCGAGTGGGGGGGAGGGGATGCCCTAGGCCAGTATGACCATGTTCCTGTAAGAAGTTGGCCGTGTGAGGGCAGATACACCCAGGGGAGAATGCCGTGCGATAGCAGAGGCAGAGAAGGGAGCGGCACAGGGACGAGGCAGGCTCCCCTAGAGCTTTCCGAGCGAGCACGGCCCTGCTCGCATTGGACTCTGCACTCCTGGTCTCCAGAACTGGGAGACAGTGGATTTCTGTGGTCTTAAGCCACCCAGTCCTTTGGTACGGCCGCCCTGGGAAACTGAGGCACCCACCAGACTCCCTTACGAGGTCGCAGCTGCCACTCCAGAGCCTCCAGTGCTGGCAGATCACCGTCCTAGCCTCTGCTGCCCAGCAGAACTGCCCTTACCAAAAGGGGAGCCCCCCAGCCAGGAAGGTTAGGCCCTGCCAGCTGGAGAGAGCCTGCCGCCTGGGCCTGCCGGCAGGGGGGTGCAAAAGACCAGCCCCTGCCTTGAGATGGGGCTGACCTACTGGTGCAGTGAAAGCGCCAGGACCCCCGTGGCACTGGGCTGGAGCTGGGCTCCAGCGGGGACCACGTCCTGGCTCATTCCCTCTCTTCTGAGAAGGTATGCCAGTCCATCATACTCAGAACCCTTGCCTCAGGCTCTGCTTCCAGACTCAGCTGGAGTCTCGGGGAACCCAACTAGAGATATCTCACACACACACACCTCTGACAGAAACATACATGCACATCTAACATAAATACATCGAATATGTAAACCCCTGTGTATACATGGTTAATGCTAAAGGCACCCATATACGTATCCAACGTGAATACACACACATAGAGAAACCCACATTCCAGCCGTACTGTTCAAAGGCCGTGCGTAAATAATCCAGGCCACCTCCACTCGAGATTCCGATCTTCCCTCCCGCCTGGTCTGCCCCACTCCATCCTGCTGCAGGTGGCTCAGGGGGCCCTCAAACCCAGGCCCAGATTCTGCTGTGAGGAGCCCTCCGAAGCTAACAAACCAAAGAAACCCCAGCCTGGTGACATTTTCATCGTGGTGGACAATTCCGTCGGGCTAGATTTAGGATTTCACACATGCCCGTGTGCTAGTTAACTTGACCTCCAGAAGCAAACTGCGCTGCCAGGAGCCAGAGCTGGTGTGAGAGAAGCCCTCTGGCCCTGAGGTGCACCCCCCTCGGTCTGCCCCGCACTGGGGTGGGGGAAGGAGGCTCCCGGAGACAGAGCTCCTGCCGTCAGCCCTGCTCAGAGCGCCGAGTGCAGGGTGGTCCCGACCCGGCGCGCCAAAGTCTTCCCCCTCTTCGGTGTCCTAGTTGGGATGAATGACTATGTTCCCAGCGTGGCGATCCCCCGGCCCCTGTTGGAAATGGACTTCCCTGAGGTTGCGTATTTAGCGCGTCACTCGGGATGGACAGAAGTTAGAAAGGGACGGAGCGGTGAAGTATTCTTGTGTTACCCGGATGGGACCAAATAACGCCTGGGTAGCTCCTAGGTGCCAAGAGCTTTGTATCTGTTAACTCAGAGGGTCCCTCTGGGAGTTGTTACAGGTGGGGGGGGGGAGGGGGTCCCTTCCCGTTACAATCAGGAAGCACTCCTGCGTCAGCACGTCAGCATTTCCTCTGCGTGTGCGTGTGCGTGCCCGCGTGCGCGTGCGTGCACTTCAGCGCGTGTGGGGAGCGCTGCGTGCGTGTTGGCTGCGATCGTTACGGAAGGTTACCGCAAGTCAGCCCAACTCACCCAGCGGGTTTCAATCCCAGCTCTTGCCCCTGTGGGGCTCTGCCCCCACTTCCCGTGGCCCTTACAACCTGGGAGGTCATTTGCTTCCTTGTAGTCGAGTGGGAATCAACTCCGTGCACCCGCTTTGGTCCTGTCCTCACAGCAGGAGTATCCCTATGTCACGGGTCTGAGGAGTTGGCTACTCATTCTCCCACGAAACATTAGGGAAATAACTGGAAATAAATAACGTGCCCTCATCAGACCTGAACGTCTCCCCACGCACCCCCAGGGACAGGAAATGTCACTCCTACATCATCTAGTGGTTTGGAAAGGGAGTGGCCAAGTGACTGTCATCTGGCACGTTCTGTGATGGGCAGGACCATCGTATGAATAGTGTCTACAGTGGGGCTTCTTTGACATGATCTGATTTCCTCTGCACAGCAGCTGGGAGAGGCGGGTACTCTGAGACCCCTTTGCAAAATCACCTCGGTGGACCCCATCTCAGTGACCCTGGGGCCGGAACGGTCCACCGTCATGTTGGACGGTCCCTGGCATGGCCGTGTGTCTGGTCATCACTGCCTCTGCCCAGTATGTGGCCACCGAGCCCCCAAGTCATGGTGACAATTGAAAATCCCCCCCCCCCCACACACACACACACACTTTCAAATGCCCTCAGGTGGGGAAGGGCCCAGAGGCTTAACCCCAGGTGTTTCCAATCCTCTTCAGCCCTTTTCCCTACGAGACGCCGTCCCGGGAAGCGTGCCTGTGCCAGAGAGCTGTAGAGACCCCAGCTTCAGACCTTGTGGCGAGTGAGAGGGAAATGGTGCAAATGGGACTTGGGGCCTTTTCCATTCTATCTCCCATGGTGACAGAGGCAGGGCTGCCCCGAAGCTGGCAAAGCTTAGGCTTGAGTCGTTCATGCCCCCAACCCCCTCCAAGTGTTGGCGTCTTGTGGCTACAGGTCACAGGTAGGAAGCCTTTTAGTGTCAGTGTGGCCAGGGCGTCGCCTAAAGAGATCGCAACGGGGGACCCCAGGTCTCTGGGGCTCACGTAATGTGTTGTCATTTATTTCTTCATCTAAAAAAAAAAAAAACACCTTCCATCCCGATTTTTGTATCTGTATGCTTCCTATTCCTTTTGTTAAGGGGGACCCCAAATTGCATTAAGGTTGGCCCACAAATTCTGCATCCATCCCTAAACATCCACCCGGGCCCATGGGATGTCAGAGTGCTTGGTGCAAAGGCACCTGCCCTTTGTAGCAGATTCACATGCTCAGCCTCCTCCCCCTGCTTTCCAGCCTCTGGACTACGAGATCTCCGCCTTCCACACCCTGCTGATCAAAGTGGAAAACGAGGACCCGCTGGTACCCGACGTCTCCTATGGCCCCAGCTCCACGGCCACCGTCCACATCACTGTCCTGGACGTCAACGAGGGTCCGGTTTTCTACCCGGACCCCATGATGGTGACCAGGCAGGAGAACATCTCTGTGGGCAGCGTGCTCCTGACCGTGAATGCCACGGACCCAGATTCTCTGCAACATCAAACCATCAGGTGGGTGAGCGGCTCCCTAACCGGAGGGCGGAGGCAGGCAGGAGTTGCGTTTCTTTTCCGGATGCAGGCCTGGCTGTCCGGAGCAAACTAGCCTTACGGTAAACTTGTTAGTGATCTGGGCGAGTGGGAGGCACAGGGCACCCTGAAGAGCTCCTGGCCGATCGCGTCAGGACCAGGCTGACTCTCCAGGGATGCTGCCTCCACACCTGATGCCGGGGAGGAGGGTGGCCTCCGGGCAGTGTTCCCAAATGGCCAGAGGGGTCTGCCAGTGCCAAGCACAGGCTCTGAAAAAAAGAAAAAGGAGCCACCACGTCTGGCCCCCCCCCTGCATCTCAGACACTCGACCCATCGTCTCGCCACCATGACTTTGGAAGTCAGCATTGGCTGACTTCACATACAGATAAGGGTATTGCGAATTCAGAGAGGTTCAGTGCCTAGCCCGAGGCTGCCCAGCCTAGTAGCAGAGGAATCAGACTAGAAACAGGACGGTCTGCAAAGTCCGTGCTCTCTGCTCAGTGCCGTGGACTCGGAAGGGTCAGAGCGGGGGGGGGGGGGGGGGGGGGGGGGGGGGGGGGCGGGGAGCAGACGTTGCCGGTACTTAGAAAGGGAACGTTGGGGTTAGGTTTCCGACAGATAAATGGCAAGCCAAACAAACAACAACAAAAAATCGTCTCCAAAATTTCCGTCTTCGTTTCTTGAGCTCTGTCCGGTGCTTAGAAAGAAGGTGCTGTCGTGACAAGATTTAATTAAATGATCGTTACGTAGGGTACTAGCCTTGACCGGCTGCTCTCGTTGGTACGGTGTTTCGCGGCAAGCTGAAATCGACATGCAGGTCCAAACGCCCGCTCGTCTCCGCAAAAGAAAGTTATTAATCTTTCTTTTCCAAAATCTAATCTTCTTCTCGTAGGAGGAACAGGATAATCAAGTATTAGATGCACTTCTAATAAACACGTGTCGTATTTTCCTGATTCGAAACACCTGGAAACGTGTCACGGTCTCCACACAGCCACTTTACCGTGGAGCGAGCTGGCAGACGAGCGGCTCACGTTAGTTTCCAATCCCAAAAGGGGATTTATTTTCACAACAAAACTTTCTGAAATGCCAGATGAACTAGATAAAGGTGCGAACTGTACCAAATCCTATAATAATGTGACTCTGAAATTGCCCTCTTTTTTCTCTCTCTTTCTCCTTTTCCTGCTGGGTACCTGGCAGAGGAAAGATGCAATTTAAATATCAAAGAGAAAGCTTTCCTTAAGTCCTTAGGTGGGGAAACTGGTAGCTTCACAGACAAATGTACAAATTTAGGATGTCTTTAGGGAAACTTTCCTGTCACTATGTATTTCTACAGCAGGAGCAGAAGAGGGGACTCTGGGTGGGAGAGAGAGCGAACTTCCACGGGCTTGATGTTCCTGAACCCAGGGCTCTGCCCTTGCTGCGTGACTTGGGATGTTGCCAGTCTTGAAAGTGTTAACTTGGTGAGGTTGGGGGGACAGATGTGGTGACAGACAGAGACCTGGGTCTGTCCAGGTTCTTTGTTTAAGACGAGCTCTGGCTGACTTAGGCAAAAGGAGGAATCTGCTGGTAGAGTCACTGGAGGGCTTATTGAACATGTTTAGAACCAGGCCCGAGGGGCACCTGGGTGGCTCAGTCGTTAAGCATCCTACCTCGGCTCAGGTCATGATCTCGCGGTTTGTGGGTTCGAGCCCCACCATGGGGCTCTATGCGGAACAGCTTGGATCCTGGCACCTGCTTCGGATTCTGTGTCTCCCTCTCTCTCTGCCCCTCCCCCACTAGTACTCTGTCTCTCTCTCAAAAATAAATAAACATTAAAAAAAAAAAAAAAAAAAAAACAGGCCCGAGATAGCACAGGAACTCGGGCATTGCAGAGTCTCTAGGGGATGGGAAATGATGGGTTGGCACAGCCCGACCTCACAGGGAGAATGAACCACCTCCCGCCATTTCCCACGGCCTGTGCCCCTCACCCGCAGGGGCTCACGTGCCGGGGGGTGGGGGGATGTTGCCTGAGCTGCAGTCAGGAGCCTCCCGACTCAGGGTGCCTGACGGTCCACGGAGATGATGCTCTCAGATGCAGGTGGCTGACGGGGAGGGAGGAAGGAGGTCCCATCCTGTGGATGGAACGTGGAACTGGGAAGGTGGGCCAGACTCCAGAGAGCAGGTCCAGCAGATTGAGGGAGGGACGGGATTCTGGTCTGGAGAGGGCGGGGGTACCGGCAAGAGCCAAGCCCCTGAGACGTATCAAGACCAGGGTGCGAGCCACTGGGACAGGGTACAGGCGTCCTCCGTTACACCACGGGCGGGACGTCAGTGGAGAAAGCTGTGTGTTGATTACTGGAGGGGAGGCTCGAGGGAAAATGCACAAGTTTGGAACGCTTTGAAGAGCCTCGTGTTTCTACCATCAGTCACCACAGATACGACCCATGTCATGAGCTGCCAGGACCGTCCTCGGAGTGGCCTAGCCCAAGGCGGCCTCAATTGATGGGGACGCGGGGACTCAGCATGAGAACGCAGGTGCTCAGAGCATGTCCTTTTTGCATCTTTTGGCTCTGCTGTCCCCCGCGGTCGGCCACATCCTCAGCCCCATCTGTAGAGCCACCAGCAGTGCCGGTCCTCGGCCTCAGCGGCATGCTTCCCAATCGAAAGTTCAAGCCCAGGGCCAGCTTTGGGTCTCACAGAGCCCAGTTGGACACACGGCCCATCTCTGAGCCCCACAGAACAGCAGGCGGGTAGAGTGTGCCCACCGCGGGCCCCAGGTCCCATCACGACCACCAAAGGAGTTCAGGGGGCTCTTCCCAGGAGATGAGAACGGATGCTGTGTCATCAGGACCCACAGAGTCACTATGACCAAGTCCAATTTTTGCGTCCCCTCAGGAAATACCACTGAGGTGTCTGTCTGTGGCTGGTTTGCCTAAGAGTTCTAGCATTTTACAAATTGAGCTGAGCAGTGTCTGGAGAAAGCAAAGTAAGTGTGTGTGTGTGTGTGTGTGTGTGTGTGTGTGTGTGTGTGCGTGCGTGCGCCTCACACGCTTCTCTCTCTGGCCACACTCCTCACACACATCCCTTCCTGCTGGGGCCACACGGTGGCCCAGAAGTGCCCCCCGTTTCTCAGCCTGGCACTGACCGGGCCCCCCTGCTGCTGGTTCTGAGCTCATCCAAGGCACGGACAGCCGTGTCGCTGACACGTTGAGCCATTGTCACAGGAGCCTTTTGGGAGAAGAGGTCTGTTAATTACTTGCCGCCCTTGATCCGACACACTGAGAAGCGCTGTCCCTGAGGGGCTGTGTGTGCAGGGGGTGAGCAGGGCTGCAGGGCGGGGCCAGCCAGGCTGGGACCCAGGTCTCTGACGACCCGCGCTTGGCTGCCCAAAATTCTCCGAAAGGCACGGTGACCTTGTGAGCGGTCCTGTTATTGTTGGCTTAGTGATGCTTTGGGGAGCGGGCGTGGGAAGAGGGAGGGAACCCTTCATCTCAAGGAGCGCTCTGAGTTCAGATGACGGAGGTGCGCATAAGATGCTGTCCCAGCCATCCTGCCCCGGAGGGTGTCCATCCCGTCAGAACCACTGCCTTGAGTTCTGCCACCACGCAGGTCATGGCAGGTGCCCCTGTCTGTGTGTGTGACTCTGTGTGTGTCCGTGTAGCTTTCTCTCTGTGTCCCTCTCTGTTTGTGCCTGCCTCCCTTGGTATCTCCTTTGCTCTGTCTGTCCCTTCCTCGTCTCCCTCTCTGTGTCTCTGCCTCCCTCTCCCTGGCACCCACCCCATCACTGCCTCTCTGTCTCTCTCATCCGCTCCCCGCTGTCTGGTGTTCTGCCCCGTCCCCTTCCCCCCCGCTCTCCTCCTCCCCCTCCTCCCTCCCCCTCCTGCCTCCCCCTCCTCCCTCCCCCTCCTCCTCCCTTCTCTGCCTCTCCCCACCACCACTTGGTGCATCTCTATCCCCAGATGCTCTGTGACCCCCCAAAACCCTACTTTCACCAGGCACCGGGAGCCTTGACAGGCATGTGGCCTCTTCCCTGAGAGCAGGCTCCCTCGCCCTCAGAGCAGGACACCTCCTCCCCACCCCCAGCCCCCACAGAACTTAGGAACTTCTAACGAATTCCCGTCCTGCCTGGCATCCGGTCTCCCATGATGAAAGGCGGGTCTCATCTCGGCCCCACGTTGGCAATGCTGGCCCCCCGCTAGGGACGCTTTCATCACACCAGGGAACAGTAAAGTCTGTGAAAGGCGCCTTGATCTCTGAGAAGCCGGCAACGCTAAAGACAGGAGGTGTCCAGGCATCAGAGTGAATACTCTCCCTAAAAAGCCCGAGTTATCAAGACTTGTTAAAAAGGCCGTCGCATTGCGCTCTTAGCCAAATCAAAATGGACATCAGTGGGCTGGTGACAGATGAAATTCTTCTTTTTAATGACTTGTATCTTCTCATCCTTATTATAAAGTTAAGATAGTTCATGGAGGAGACTTTTGAAAAGGCAGTTAAGAATAAGGAAGATGATAAAGAATCCGTAATAGCTCCTATAATACCCTCTTAACAACTTGGGTATAGCTCCCTCAGTCACGTGTGAGGGGGCTTCCGTTTTTATTACCGGAATTGGCTCTCATCACCCGTCCTGTTCTGGAACCTCCTGTGCCTCCTTCCCAGTATATGGCGAAGAGCTTTTCCATGTCAAGACACAGCCATTATTATTAATTGCTTGGTAGTATTCTCTTATTCTATTACATGGATGTTCTCATTTATTCATTCATCTCCTTGTTACTGGATATTTAGAGTGTTTCCAGTTGCATGCAATTATTTTTCTAAAAAGGTCAGTGGCCATGCTTATAGCTAAATTGTCTGATGCACCATTAATTTCCTGAAGAATTTTTCGAAAGCTCTTCGAGCCAAAGGATGCGTATTGTTAATGCCTTTTGTCATCTAAAAACTTCTTTTTTTTTTGTACCGAAATTTATATTGTCCCTTATGATTTGAATCGATGTCATGATTAGAAAGCTCCTCTGCTCCCAGGTCGTGTCGATACTGACGTGGTCTGAAACAGAGCCCCTCTCTCCCCACCACCCCGGCCCCCTCCAGACAACGCTCCTGCCTTCTGGGGGAACCCTGTCTCCACGTCCTTGAGACAGGAGCCAGACATTTCTCCGTGACATTTTGGGGTCTCTAACGAGGAGCAGGCTTGTGCAACGGAAACTATTGGCTAATTACTATCAGAAGGAGCAGCTCAATGATGATTATGCTAATATGGGAATGACTGCCCGACGTTCTCCAGCAGCGACGTGAATAGCAGGGACTAACCCTGGCATCCTGTCTGTTGATTTGGCTGCTCTGGGGACGCAACCAGCAGCCCGATCCTCTCGAAGGGCTTGAGAGGACTTATTTCACTGTGTTGCATAATCAAGGGATTTCTGCTGAGGCAACCAAGTAGCAATTCCAATTCTGAACATCTTTCAGACAGAGCTCATCCTGTCCAGGGGCTGCGGCAAACCACTCTGCAGCAGGGACTTTTGCCTACACACTGAATAGATGAGATGTGTGTGGAGGAGAAATGTGGTCCCCAGCGATGTGAAATGACCTATCACTGCTCAACATGTGTTTGGAAAGGATCATTCATCCAGGGAGCTCTGTGAGGGTGTGTCGAGCGGCACCGTATCTGTGAGGATTAAGTCTCGCTGAAGACAATAGGAAAATTCAAAATGACAGTGGCTCAGAGAAGATAGAAGTCTATTTTCTTTTTCTCACCTAAGTCCAGAGTAGCCATGGCAGTGTGCAGGGTGTGGATGGCAGTTCCTCAAAGGTGTCAGGGGCCCAGGATCCTTCCTGCTCGCCATTCGACCATCTCCAGGTTGGCGTCCCCTTCCTCGTGGACTGTGAGGGTTGCTAGTGCACCAGCTTTCGCATCTGCGTTCCAGACAGTGAGATGGGAGAAAGGGAAAGAAGGGAGTCTCCTGTCTTTGAAGGAGATTTCCTGGAAGTCAGCCCCATTTCTGTTTAAATCTCAATGGCCAAGATTAGTCACGTGACCACACCTAAGTGCAGGGGACACGAGGACATGGGGTCATTTAGCTGGAAAGAACCCAGCTTTGGAGACTGGGATTCTTTAGGAAAGAAGAAAAGAAGCGTGGACAGCATGAGATAACTGACATTTCTACCGCGAGAATCTTTGAATATTGAAACTTTCTACATAATAAAAAAAAAAAACACAGGATAAACTGAATTATTTTTTAATTTCTTTTGTAATGTTTACTTTTGAGAGAGAGACAGGGCATGAGTGGGGGAGGAGTCGAGAGGGAGGGAGACACAGAACCCGAAGCAGGCTCCCGGCTCTGAGCTGTCAGCACAGAACCCACCGTGGGGCTCCAACTCACGAACCATGAGATCGTGACCTGAGCTGAAGTCGGACGCTTAACCCACTGAGTTACCCAGGCGCCCTCAGGGTAAACTTTAAAAGTTACCACGTGCCACGATACTAGATTTTTACACAACCGACATAATAGATAAGCGTGTTGTGAAAAACAACTGTTTGATAAAAGCACAAGGATTAAAGCTAGTCTTTGGTTCGTTCGTTTATTCATTCACTGAGTTTGCTTAGCGGTATTCATTTAGAGCCCAGTGGGGCCCTGACGCTTCTAGCTGTCGTGCATTCACTCGTGCAAGAAACGGTCTCTGCCTACAGCCTCTGGGGAACTTGCAGTCGTGAGAGCAAGAGCATGTCCTCCCTGGGAAAGAAGGAAGGGGGCAGGAGGGCAAGGAAGGCAGAAGATAAATGGTTTCCTGGGGAAGCAAGAACCAGCGGTCCCTAGCTGGGGAGGAAGAGCTTCCGAGCATCACTGTGGTCTCACTTGTCAACAGATTCCTGAATTCCCCAGAAAGCCCACTATCCCCCTGCCTCCGTGCAGGCCTCCGTCTCCTGGGAATTGGGTGCCAGCCCAAACTGGCAGAGATGTCCACCGTCCACCCCCTTGCCCCCTGAGACACGTGCTTGGGAAGCCTAGCGTTGTTCTCTAAAAGTTCACCAAAAGCACCGCCACCAAAGCCATTTAGTTCCTACAACCCTGTAAATGAGACCTTTCTCATCTCCCTTGTTGCTGATAGGGAAAGCAGAGGCCTCTGAGCCCCCCTCTGTGGGAGGAGAGCGGGCAGAGGTGTGCGGAGGCCCGCTGAGAGCCCCGGGGGGCTTTGCTGGCACCCACTGAGCCCAGAGAGGCGGCCCTGACCTTGCGACTGCACTCCCCGGGCTCTCTAGACATTCAGCACCAACTTTCTCACGCTTTACTGTCATCCCCGCCCTAATCCCCCCACGTCTCCAGTACCATCACAGAATTACGCACTGCAGGCCCAGCGCCTGGACCTTCAGATTCTCCAGGGACCTACCAAGGTGCCAGGGACCTGAACATCTAGCCTATTGTCTCCACGATTTGAAAAGAAGACAGCAACGCTGAAATTAACGAATATCGAGCGCCCAGAGCATCATGACAACCTTTTCAAATTTACGATCGGCGAACCCGTCTTTACCTTTGCAGGCCGTATGTAGGGCCCCCCTGGCAGGAATGTCTGAGCGTGCACTAGAGAAACCATAGGGGATTGTAGATGAGAATATTCCCGGTCGCCAAATAAGGCCAAAAGCAAAAGCAGAAACGTCGTTTCAAACGTTCTACAGGAACAAAATGTGTTTGCAGGGTGGGTACATTCCAGGGTATTTGGTAAGACTTGGGCTGAGGCCACCACAGGCGGAGAAGATTCTTCGAGGCTGGAAATTTTTGAGACGGTCGCCGCCCGGCCAGGGCCAGGCAGATGGGCGAGCTGGGTAAACAGGCACAGATTGGTGGCAGCCGGGTTGCAGCTGTCTGTGCATAGACATGTTTGTGCATAAGCAGGCGTCGTTTATCGGTATTATTATTATTGTTATTCACCTTCGATATCGACGAATGCCCACCACCCATGACAGCATCTGCACGTGGCCTTGTTTTAAAGCAATCCCAGGAGTGAGGGCTGAGCGGGACAGACAGGCCTCGGACTGGACTTCCCACGGCCAGGAGGGTTGCAGTCGGGAGCCGCGCCCATCAGCCGGCCCTTCTTCTGGAGCCTTGATCCAAATTGAGCCTGTGCTTTGGACACAGAATACCTGAATCAGATCCAGAATAGATCCTCGTCTCTCTGAACACTGCTTTGCCCACTTTGTCCTCATGTCCTTGAGTCTTTTTTCAGTCATTTCCTTTCTTCTCCCCTTTTGGACATGGAGGCCTTTTAGCTCCGGGGTAGAGTCCGTTCATGGGCTCAAGCGGATACAGGAGGCCCCGTGCACTGATGAAAAGTCAGCCCCCAGTGACTTGTTAAAATGCCCCGTTTCAGTTTGCGCTGCTATTCGTGCAAACCCTTTTAACACCTTGTTTAATCTAATATCGGAGCCCATTCAGAGCAAATCACCAAAATGAGGGTAAATCGGGTGAAAAACCATGGGCTGTCTACGGGACATTTTGTTCTGTATCTTCTAAGATCTTTGGAAGCAGATGTCAAAACTCAGTCCACTTGGAAGTGTGGATTTTGTCATCACTGACATTTTCAGGAACACACAAGCTCAAAATGTATAGTAGCGTACCATTTATTGGGCCGGAAAATGAAGCTTTCAGGCTCCTTTTTATTAAAAAAAAAAAAAAAAACAGATTTCAAAACCAGATTTAAGAGTTTCATTTGGGGTGACTCCCACCTGTTAAATTTTAATCAGAAGTTAAAGGCTAAATAATAACAATTCTACCTGGGGAAATTAACCGAAGAGCCTCCCTCTAGTAAAATATATTATTAACGCTTCGTCTTAATTAAATGTGGCTACTGACCTCGATAGCAGGATTTGGAGTGAGGTCCTTTCTGTTTTGTTTTGTTTAATGAATGATTCTTTTCTCGAGTCAACAAACACAGAGCTTGAGATGTAAATGAATTGTTTACAGTGGCGCCTTTGTAGTTTTTAATTAAAGTGCTGCTCTTCCATTGGAAGTTTATGGTGGCAATACATTTTATTGCCTACTCCGCTGTAGAGTTTTTAATTATTTATGTAAATGTATTAGCACAGCTGACTCTTATTTTCAGTGGTCAGATTTTGTGTTATGAAGATGCCAGTGGAAAACAAGGTCTAATAAATTAAACAACCGAAGTTTTAAAGATTTAACATTTTCCGCGGCTAAAAATAGAATTCTGGCTTTTATCATGATCCAGGGGTGGAAGGTTTTCATTATTAACCTCAATTAGAGGCACTCGATTCAGTTGACATGAAAAGAGCTGACCATTTGGATAAACAATGGAAAAGTCATTTTACAATCCAACCGCCTTTCTAACATCCATCTACACGGGTTGTTCTAAATCTGCCACGGGCC
The DNA here is from genome assembly GCF_018350215.1 of Panthera leo. Lineage (NCBI taxonomy): Eukaryota > Metazoa > Chordata > Mammalia > Carnivora > Felidae > Panthera > Panthera leo. The sequence goes on from NC_056693.1 coordinate 56,588,621, forward strand.
AGACTTTCATTACTGAAAGCATGGTTTTGAATTGGTTATATTTGAATATAATTATGACGGTCATCCTTGCCTGCCTGAGAAATTAATTCTCATAGCCAACATACAAAATATTGACAAACGCTAATATGGTTTCTTGCCCACTGTTTTCGAAGCTGTTAAATCTGCTTAGCTGGGTGTTTTGTTGTTGTTGTTGTTGTTTTAATTTTAATAAAGGCGTTTGCAATAGACCAGCGTTGCTGCAGACGCTCCCCGTATCATATTGATTGAGAAAGCCATACGTCTCAGGATGGCAAGAGAAGTCAGCCGAGTGGAGAGGAGCAGGCTTATTTTATGGGTGCTCTTTGTCAATCACCAACACCAGGCAGCCCCCGAACACATCTAGGGGGGGGTCTCGTGAAGGGCTCATCACGACCTTATAGTAACGCAGGTAAATAACCGTAGACAGCGAGCCACACAGCTAATTCAAGAAGCGTGTTTCAACAACAGCTCCCAGTTTGCATTTTAAAGTGATGAGGCTCTAAACTGTCGTCCTCCCACATAGTTTAATTCAGGGGGTTCCTTGTGTATCCTAACAGTGGGTTTCAGGAGAAGATCAGACCTCGTAGAGCCGGCTCGGAACAGCCTCGCATGCCTGTGCGGAGTGGGGCCTCTGGATCTGGACTAGGGTTGGGCTGGGATAAGCCAGCCCTTCAATCATTGAATCACTCATTCATTCCACGGGTGTCTGACGAGCACTTACGACACGTCGGCCCTTTTCTAGGCACTGGGGACACAGCAGCAACACAAACAGTTAAAAAGATGTGTCGTCATGAAGGTTATAGGCCAATGGCAGAGGGGGAGAGGAAGCAAACAAGAAAACAAACGAGCAAAATGAATAGCATAGTAGTGGGCGGTCAGCGCAAAGAAAGAAAAAAAGCAGAAAGAAGTGAAGGTCTGAAAGTCGCCGATGGCGTGGCATTTCGGTAACGAACTGAAGGAAACAGGGGTGAGCCGTGCACGAATCTGCGGAAGAGTGGTCCAAGCCAGGGGCGGGGGGGGACGACAAGTGCAAAGGCCCTGAGGCAGGATGTGCGGAGGTATGAGATACAGGGGGTGAGGTATCACTGGGTCTGGTGCAGAGTGGGTGAGGTGGGGAGAGGAGATCAGAGGTGCACGGGGGTAAAGCTTTTACTCTGAATAAGACAGGAAGTTAAGCTGTGGTGGCTTTAGAGAAGAGTAAGTGGGGAGGGGTGGTGGGGAAGGGAGACGGCAAAGACCAGTGGGGAGGGTCCTGCAATAAGCCAGGTAGGTGAGAGGTGGCACGGCTTTGGACTTCGCGTTGGCGGTATGTGCCGTGAGAAGAAGCCTTACTGAATGTGTCTGGAAGGTGATGGCAGTCGGGTTGTGCGGACCAACCACGTGTGTGAGAGAGATACACACACACACACACACACACACACACACACACACACAGATGCCCAGGTTTTTGTCCTAAACAACTGGAAGATGGGGTGGATGGTTATGAAGCAGACAGGCTCGCTAGGGAAGGGACTCAGAGGAGGTGTCAGAAACTCAGTTTTTTTGTCTGTTTACTGTTCATTTATTTTTGAGAGAGAGAGAGAGACAGAGCATGCGTGGGGGAGGGGCAGAGAGAGAGGGAGACAGAACCTGAAGCAGGCTCCAGGCTCTGAGCCGTCAGCACAGAGCCCGACACGGCGCCCGAAATCACGAACCGTGAGATCGTGACCTGAGCCGAAGTCGGACACGTAACCGACTGAGCCACCCAGGCGCCCCAGGAACTCGGTTTTGATGGTACTGAGTTTAAGGCAGAGACAGGGAGCAGGGATGGACAGCAGGCAGGGTCTGGGCTAGTCAGAAAAGTCTGGGTGTCGTGCACATCCACATGAAACTTAAATGCCCGAGTCTTTGAGATTCCCCCAGAGGTGAGGAGGCCCAGGGGTGGCCCTGCCTGGCATGTTCTACATGAGGCCTGCCTCCTGAGAATAAGTGAGCCAGCCGCAGTTAAATACAACAGGTCTTGCTCTTGCCCGGGCAGCCAGACCTCAAAGCAGCAGAACCAGAGTCTACACAGGTACCACTTTCTGGACCCAGGATGGAGTGGACACTCAGCCAGCGGCCGATGAGCCTGGCTCTGCCCGTCTCCTTCTCTCCGGCCACCAGCATGTCGTGCCCTCTGCCCGGGTCCAGTCCTCTGCCGCGGTCAACCTAAGTTCGCCTGTTTCTTACAGCCGCGCTGATGTGCTCGCGGTCATGACAGAGTAGCTGGCATTTACTTTGTCCCAGGCTCTGTTCTCTGTGGCTCGTATGCTCGGTCACATGTAATTTCCCAACAACCCTGTAAAGAGGGTGCCTCGGTTACCCCTCTTCAGAGGTGAGGACGGTGAGGCTCAGCAAGATTCAGGAACACCCCCAGAGGCACACGGATTCCCACGCAGGAGCTCCGGCTGTGGGACATACCTCGCACCTTCCTGCTCCGCTGCCCCCAGACCAGACTCTCGCTGGAGAAGCTCAGCCCTCGGTGTGCATTTGCCAAAAACCTCAACAGCCTTGCTCTATCAGACTCCACTTCTCAGAACCACCCTGCACATTCTGTTTCTGATTTTTGCTGATCGCCCCGAAATCGATGACACCCACCAGTGCCGAACACCCCACTGAGACCCTCTGTTGCCCAGATGTCTGGGGTGGGGAGGCAGCCCAGGCAGGGCTGCGTGGGTAGAAGTGGCCGAAAGCCCTCAGGGTTTCGTGCGTGCGGGCACCTTCTCGCCACCATCATCCGGCAGGGACGCCTCCGTCCCTGGGTTTCCCTGTTTCCTGTGCTTCCTGCTCGTACGGCTGCCTTCCCAAGAACAAGGCTCCATCATCACATCACTTTCGATGCTGCCAGGCTTTGCTGGAGGAGGTTAGACAATCACAAAGGTGAGACGTGTTTTCCCAACGCGTGCAGGGGAAACAGACGTTGACTTCTCGCTCCATTGGAGAATCAGTCTTGTCTCCAGGGGCTGCCCCAGAGGGCCCCCCGGGTCTCACGTGGCCTTGCAGAAAGGGCTGCCACAGCCCCGTGGCTCTCGTGGCTCTGCCAGTCCGGTGCCCTGAGTTCAAATCCCCACCCATACGCTTCCAGGCGTGTAACCTCGGGCAGACATCAAGTTCCTCCAGCCTCAGTTTCCTCTCTTATAAAGTGGGGGCAATAATGTCTGGGCTGCAGGGTCACTGTGGAGGGTAAAACAGATAATTCAGGAGAAGCACTTGAAGCACAGTGCCTGGCACATAGTAGGCACTCAATGAACCGATTAGCATTCTTGGCCAAGAGTTTAAGCGTAGCCATTCTCTAAAGGAGGCTCTTCAAGAATGAGAAGGATGTTTTCCTACAATCCGTGGTTTCCACGCATTGCAAACTTACAATAAGCAAGTCTGAGGAAACACTTACTAGGGTTATTAGTGGAAATGAGTCACAGCTCCCAGGAACGATGGCACATCCACAGCCAGGCCAGGGTATCTCACTGCTAAAAGCCTCATCATGATGGAAGTCTCCTCCTCATTCCCGGGGAATTGAAGGTAGCAGAAAGAAGTTTCTGAAGGCTCAGCCTTGTCATCTGCCGTTTGCTTGCCTGCAAGCAGTCCTCAGAGATGACGGGGCACGTGGACGCGTGGTGAGCAATTATTAAACACACATTGCAAACAACTGATTTTTGAAGGTTTGCAGCTTGGCTTTTCGGGGGACAGGTACGCTCGATCTTGCAATCTTTCTAGAGCATACATGTAACAGTCCTATTTTCTGCTAGTACAACGGTTCCTGGTTCGGGTATCAGGATTAAATTGATCCGTAGGTTAAGATGCTCTGCAAAGCATATGACGCCATGCAAATAACACCATAACTAGGAGAGACTGTCCCCCAGGCAAGCTGAGGACCTGGTCGAATGTCTGAAGGGAGATGAAACAAAGGAGACTTAACAGTGAGTAGGAGAGGGCGTTACATTTCAGGACCTCCGATTGGTGACTTCTGGTGCAGGGTCTGTCGGGATCCGTGGCTGCAAGCAGCAGAAACCAGCATCAGCTACAGTAAGTGGAATAAAACAAGAATTGACGAGATTGATTTTGGGGGTCACAGAAGGACCGAGAGACCAGAGGAGAAGCTGGGAAAAAATGAGTGGTCACCAAATGGAGCCAGAGAGGAGAGACGATTGAGGCTGCTGCAGTCTAACTCAGCCTGGCACTTGAGCACTTGAGTTAGACCTCCCAGGGCAAGAGCATGATGCCCCCAACCCCCCCCCACACACACACACACGCACACACACACGGAGAACATCAGATTCGCTGGAGCTGACCCACTCCCACTGTATCCAGGAAAGAATGGGAGCTTGACCACGACCACCCACGACCACCCAAAACAGGGGTCTGCCCAGAGAGGAGGCCCGGGGTGCTGGGAGGAATCAAAAATATGGTGAACAGCCCGAATGACGGATATCCACACACCCTTCCCGTGAATCTGAGTTTTCCCGCCATGCCCCGGATGATCCATGCTGGGCACTCGGGCCACGGCTGTCCCCAGACGCACGACGTGAGGGACACACGCTGGCACACAGAGTAATTGCGCTGAGAGTCTCTGTCTCAGAAGGAGCACAAGCCCTGGACGGGAGCAGGGGTGTGGCTCCAGAGGGCTGGGCAGCCCAGGGCCGCTCGAACAGGGGGTGGTGAGCGACGCGTTCCCCTGGGGAGGACACTTTTAGGGAGCACCAGAAAACTCAGCCATCAAGACAGTCTTTTAATGCAATATTTTTTTTATGTCAAAATTAACACAAAAATTCATGTTAAACAAAATATCACATCTGTAAGTAAAGTAGGATCGATGTTGCTGATTTTCTTCCACCTCTGATATGACCGGGCACAGAAGGTGAGGGCTCCTTGGGGCCCGCTTCGTCTGTAAATTTAAAGGGTGGGATCGGGGCGCAGAACCCTCCTCACCCATAGAAATCCATACCTGGGCTCAAAAGGAAAGCAAGAGAAACCTGTGGGTCAATAAATAATGTTTAAAATGATTCAGGAAAAGGAATAAAGGAGTAGGAATTGTGAATGAAAATAAAGCAGAATGACATAGGAAAGGCAAATGTGAAAAGCAACTAAACGCAGCATCTGTAGATGTGATGGTGCTATATCTCGTTCCCACGCTGGGCACCCCAGAAGTGGGTGTGGCTCTCCCCATCCTACAGAGGAACAGAGGTACCCAGATATGCTCAGGGTTGAAAAGTTAGTGAGTGGAAGGGATGGAAGTCAAATTCACATATGCTTATGCCAAAGAGTTTTTTAACAAGGAAAGTATTTCTTTTATTTTGCAAGAGGAGAAATCATCATTTAAAAACAAACAAACAAAAAAAAAAAAAAACGCACCCAGCAGAACCTACTGCCTCCTTCAGATCGCATAGAATGATTCTCAAATTCTCTTCCGAGTGGGATTTTTATTTCACGAGCTAAGCTGAGGGTCAGGGTTCAGAGGGTCAGTTTTGTCTCTATTCTGCACTTGAATTCTTTGTGTCTGGGGTTTCTTTTAAAACGTATAAAGACGGCAGGACCAGAGGGGCCAACAGAGTGAGAAGTGAAAAAATGGCTCTTATGGCCCCAGCTGGCGTCCTTCTGAGCGTCATTTATGGGACACCCACAAATGAGCTGTTCTCTGGAAATGGAGGTGAGCTGTTCTCCCAGGAGCCACCCAAGAGCAATGACGGGCCAGTGATTCCAGTCAGATGCTTCACCCTTGCTGTCTAAAAATCAAACATCTCTGGGACTCCTGGCTGGCTCATTCAGTTAAGCATCCGACTTCGGCTCAGGTCACGATCTTGTGGTTCGTGGGTTCAAGCTCCTCGTCGGGCTCTGTGCTGACAGCTCGGAGCCTGGAGCCTGCTTCGGATTCTCTGTCCTCCTCTCTCTCTGCCCCTCCCCCGTTCATGCTCTGTCTCTCTCTCTCTCTCTCTCTCTCTCTCTCTCTCTCTTCCTCAAAAATAAATACACGTTACAAAAAATTTTTTTAATGAATAAAAATCTTAAAAAATAAAAATTAAACATCTCTGGCTCACCGAGTAAATATTTCACAAATACTTACATCGATTGTCCGGTCACTAGGGAGATGCATCTACTAACGTGAGCAAGTGTATCTTCAGTCTCTGCGTTTCCTGCAACTGCTCTGAGCACCTTGGTGTAAGCCACATCCCCATTCACCTGGACGGTGATCCCTGGCCCGAGCCGGCCTCCTCATCGTGCTGTGTCCACACCGTATCCTTCTGCGGCCGGCCTTGCTCTGCACCGGCTTCTCCCTCTCTCCTGGCCGTCTCCGCTCCCACCGCGTGGCCTTCCCCGCCTGTCTTCTCCGCTCAGGAACTGTGCAGAAATCATTCTCTCTGCTTTGGATCACCGACCCTCATTATGCACACGTGCTGTGTTTGCAAATTCGACAAGCTGAGGTGGATTTGTAGCCCCAACACACTTTCCGTATCTTCGTGGTCCCTGGCAGAGACGTGCGTGGAACAGTGGTACATCTGAGCCGCCCGACACGCCCCTTCCCAGCCGAGGTCCAAAGAGGGGACGCTCGGCCTTCTTCCTTCGGCTGTCATACGGTGACCAGGCATGCTTTCGAGGTCTCTTTGGTGCTCCATTTTTTTTTGCATTTTTGGGCTTTGGGTGGTGATTTTGCCGTCTGAAATGGCCCCGGCGCGGTGCTGTCTGGTGTTGGTAACAGCGAGAAGCTGGGAGGGGCCTTATGGAGAAAATAATGTGTTGGATGAGTTCCTTCAGGCCCGAGTTCTAGGGCTGCTGGCCGTGCACTTAATGTTAATGATCGACAATGCGTGTTGAATACGGTGTCTTTCGACAGAAACACACATAAGATAAGGCGATGTAATGATTAGTCGACAAAAACGTGACCACAGTCTCGCAGGAGCCCAGGAGCAGTGGCTGGTGTCACTAATTCAGCGCTTACAGTGCCTAGACCGCGGCCACGGAGAACGGCTAGGAGGGACAGCTTGCCCGTATGTTTGCTGCCTGTCTGCCCTCTCCCTGGGCTACAAGCCCCGTGGAGGCAGGGGCCACATGAGTCTTGACACGTAACGGACAATCAATACATTTTTGTGGAATTGATGAATAAATTGGAAATAAGCCATGATTTTCAAAGCCAGTTTTTCCTCAGGCTCTAGACTGTAGTGAGTCCTGTTCCGGGGCTCCCAGATAACCCCTCTTGGCAAAGTCTACAAAGGGCTTGCCATCAGGGTCTGACTCTAACAAACAGTGTGAGTGAATGCTGATTCAGTGTTCTTACTCGACTATTACGCGATGCTCTGCTTTGGGCCTCCCCTCTGGGCTTCAGAAGATGAAAGTGGAGACTCCCCCCACCTCTCCCAGTGCCCCTGGCCAGGCACTGAGGCCCTGCTGAACCTCTTGGAGGCCACCTTGGGCGGTGATGGTGCCACCCAGCTGTTCAGGGTGCTGCGGCCGTGGAAGGCTCTCGAGAGGCCACGAGTATCTGTAGCTTGGTCCCTCCTGGGGAGAGGCTACCCTGACAAGCCACGTGACTCCTCCCTGCACCAAGAAGTTACTCCCAGGAAGACTGTTACCCCAAACGAGCCCATTAGTTTGGAACACCGAGAGCTGGTTTGCTAACGAGCAGGCTCGTTGCTTCCTTCACAGCTTCTGTGAGCGCGGGAGTCCGAAAACTTCCCATCCGGGGTCAGATGATAAGGAGCGGAGGCTTCGTGGGCCCCACGTTCTGTCGCAACTACTCGACTCTGCTGTTACAATGCGAAAGCCGCCACGCGGACCGATAGGCGCGGCTGTGTTCCAGTAAAACTTTATTCACACAAGCAGTCGGAGGGCCGGGTTTGCCCTGTGGGCCACGGTCTGCCAGTCCCTTCAGTAGGTTCCTTCCCCCGCGATGGGGTCTAGAGTGTTCTACTCTGCACCGTAAGCCCTTTGAGGAAGGACTGAGTCACGTGCGCTTTTCTCTCCACAACATCCGGCACGGTGCCCGCCCCATGGCAAGCCATCAACCAACCCTTGCTAAACATGTGACTTCTAGGACACGGCCCCCCAAACTCAGGTGTCGTGAGACACGCCAAGCAGGTGAGAGGGAATCTGAGGCCCGGTGACATTCCATCTGTCTTCATCCTACGTCCTGTTGTCGATACTCGGAACAGCAGCGGTTGGTTTTCTGACAGTAAATCAAAACAATGCTCCTGTATTCGTTCACCAAACAGCCAGTGAACGTGGGGGCAGCATCCAGATGTCAGCCGGGATCCGCCCGCCCTTGAGACTTGAGTAAACTCGTGACAAATCCTGATTCCGTGCCCCGGAGCAGACCAGAGGCTTCCCCAAGGTTCACGCAGATTCCGGAGGGCTGGAGAAAGGGGCCCCGCCTCTCGAGCTCGGGTTCCGCTCTGACAAGTCAGCTTCATTTCTCACTGCCTCGCTGTCCTGCACGTGTCAGGCTGCCGTGTTCCACGTCCACGTTGCCCTTTCCCTCACTCCTTTCGGGCGCACGAGCACACGCACGTGCGCGCCCACCGTGACCATCAGAATCTGAGAATGTCTGGAGGTGGGAGGGGGAGGCAGTTACATGGCCTCAGATGGCTTCAACCTGCACCCCCGTGGCCCTCAACTGCAGATTCTTCTCCCCGCCCCTTGCCTCTGTATGTTTCGCAGGACACGGCAGCCCCAGGAGCTCCCCCAAGCTCAGCACAGATGGTGACTCCTCTCCGGTCTCCAACCTCCCCTCTCAGGCCCCCACTTTTTTGGAACAGCTTCGTAGAGGTGCGGCTGACGTGCCATGAACTGCACATACTTCTAAGTGGATAATTTGCTGGGGCGCCTGCGTGGCTCCGTTGGTTGAGCGTCTGACTCTTGATGTCGGCTCAGGTCGTGATCCCAGGGTCGTGGGACTGAGCCCTGCGTCGGGCTCCACGCTGAGCTTGGAGCCTGCTTGAGATTCTCTCTCTTTCCCTCTGCCCCTCTCCCCTGCCCGTGAAACTCTCACCCCTGCTTGAGGTTCTCTCTCTTTCCCTCTGCCCCTCTCCCCTGCCCGTGAAACTCTCACCCCTGCTTGAGATTCTCTCTCTTTCCCTCTGCCCCTCTCCCCTGCCCATGAAACCATCACCCTGTCAGGGAGTGTACTCCCAGAAGGGCCCCTTTGTCACCCTCCCTCCTGCCCCTCTCCCCGCCTCCCTGCATCCTCTGGAGAATCACGAATCACTCTGGGTCACTCTGGGTGAGTGCACATTTTCTAGAATTTGACATGAATTGGGTCATGGAGTACATACTCGTTGTCTGGCTTCTTTCGCTCAGCACAACGATTTGGGGGTTTGTCCATGCCGTGAAATTACCGGGAAGGACAGACATCCAGCCAAACCCAGGGGTGCCTTCTGGGGGCGGGGGAAGGAGACTGAGGGTTGGGGCAAGTCCCCCTCTATTTCTTCGGTTTGCAGGTTTTTAAATAGTCTCCTATTTCCTTTTTTGGTTATTTTAAGTGCCTTTTAATGAGCAAATGCATGCTCATTGTAGGAAAATTAACACAGAGCAGAATGAAGCAGCGAATTACAAGTCACCTTTGATCCCACTGCCCAGATACGGCCACCGTCATATTTCACTGTGTCACAGGCACACGTTCTGCTTCATTTTGTGTAATTCAACAGGCCATGGGAACCGCGCTCAGCGTCCTGGGGACCTGACTTGCGTTTACTTTTTTTAAGAGGTACTAATCTTTGATTAACAAGGACGAATGTAACATTTAAGAGGAGTCTAATTGCGCCTCTTCTCCTTCTCAGCAAAACAACACTATTCCCCACCAAGTGTGGAGTCAAGGCAGAGGATGTATGGCTGTGAGCTGGGGAATTACAGGGCCCATTTTTCATGTCACTGTCTAGACAGTCGTGTGAGCGCTCCAACAGAGATGGACCCCGGCTGCAGGTTGCATCCCCAACTGAAGCCCGGCTTGATAATAACGCACTTTGTCATTACTTAATTCTGTGATGGCTGCGGTCACTCAGCCGGAATGGAAAGGCTCCGTGGCTGGAAAGATGAGGCCCTCGGTGTCAGGATGTCTAGGGACAGAAACAGCAAGGGGGACAGGTGAGCGGGACCGAGGGGCGGCTGCATAAAGGAGTCTGATGATGGACGCGACGCTTGGAGACATTTATTTTCCAAAGGACATATTCGTGTGTTTCGTTCATCGGCTTGTTCGGTCGACACGCGTCCAGGGAGGGCCTCTTGGGAGCCACCAGAGAGGCCACCGCCAGGCACAGGACAAGCCCCATGTCCAGGTATTCTCCCCACAAAGCGCACAGCAGGCTTTGAGGGGTCATGTGTTTAAGCTAACGCTAGTCTGACCGGGTCCCTGCGTGGATTCACCAGCATCCAGTGACTCTCACATGTGTCACATTCTCCTATGTGTATGTGCTCAGATGGGCGCCCTGAGTGCCACCCGTCACCCCCACCCCCGGCCGCTCCCTCAGGACCCGCCAGACCTCTCCACGGTCAAGCCCATCGGCTGCCCCGCGCCCCCCTCCCCCCGCCCCGGTGTGGGATGCTAGGTGTTCTGTGACTCTTCTCTGTGCCTTTGCTCAAGTGGCTTCCCAGCATCTCCCTTCAGGTGACTCCCACGTAACAGTCTGTGGCTGAACCCTGCTTGGACACAGGCGGTCAGAGTCGTGCTTTGGAGGGAGGGATTTGATACCCAGATCTGCCTCCAACAGCTGTGGGACTTTGGGCGAGGTGCCGAGCCTCTCCCGGCCTCATTCTCTCCGGACGCAAGAGGGGATAGTACCTAGAGTCGCGGAAGGATTGAATAGGCTGGTCTGGCAAAGCTGTCAGGACAACATCTGCAAAGTAGTAGGAACCGGCACATATTCGCTATGACTGTAATCCTTCAGGGACCCCTGCGAACAAAGCCTCGCCCTCGGATCCTTCCCCCCACACACACACAGCCCCCAACCCAATGGGGGCTTCACCTCCTTGCATAACTTAGCATGACTTTCAGCACGCACGCACACACGCAGTTACAATTGTCAGCGAGAGTCCTGGCCAGGGTAAGGAATACTAGGTGCCCTAAGAGATGACCCCCCGGTCTCAACAGCTTAACACGGAAAATGTGATCCCTCCCTCACATCTTGCCAGTGATGGGGTTGGTGGCGGGGGGGGGGGGGGGGGTGGGCAGATGGCTCTGCTTCAGGAACCATTCAAGGACCCCAGGCTCCCGTGTGTTGGGAGACTGCCCCTTTAACGTGGGGCCCACAGGGTCTGCGGGGTCGCTGTGCACAGAGAAGGAGGAGCATCTGACAGGGGCTTTGTGGCCAGATCCAGCAGTGACATGATCACAAGTCCCCAACCTGACCTCAGGGGAAGCTGAGAAACACAGCCCACCCCATAGTCCCAGATGGCAAATCACGTCGTCTCTGCCACAGAGAGCTTCTCACCTCCCCGCTTGGCCAGAGACGCTCGAGGGCAAACCATGGGCCCTGGGCCTTTCACCCAGTGTTTGCTAAGTCTTAAGAATTAACTCTGGGGCTGCTGGGGAGGCACCACGGAGAGGCTTTCTAAGCAGGGAGGATGGGAGGGGCGCAGGTGCAGAGAGGCAGAGAGGAACCCGGCCCCTTCCGGGAATATATTCAACGGCAGCACTGCCCTGGGCAACACATGTTACTGAATTAAAGCAGCTCACCGTGACATTAGTGTGGGACGCATGTGGAGCTCAGGGCAGGGATGAGGGGCGGCTCACGAGCGCAGAGCCCGTGACCTTCTGAACAAAGGGCAGCGTTTCCCAGCCTGTGTCTTCGGGATTCCAATGACGAGGCTGCTAAGAGCTTTCCTCCCCGCCTCACCCACCCCTTTGCCAGGTCCCTGCCACAAGAAAACGCACTGATTTTAATTTTTTTTAATGTTTTTATTTATTTTTGAGACAGAGAGAGACAGAGCATGAGCAGGGGAGGGGCAGAGAGAGGGAGACACAGAATCCGAGGCAGGCTCCAGGCTCCGAGCCGTCAGCACAGAGCCCGACGCGGGGCTCGAACTCATGAACCGCAAGATGGTGACCTGAGCCGAAGTCGGATGCTCAACCAACTGAGCCACCCAGGCGCCCCAAAAAATGCACAGATTTTAAGTGTAGTGATTTTAAAACCGAGTTAAGGCAAGGAAGGCAGATTGGTACGCGCTTACGAAAGACGTGTCGCGTTATGTATCCGCCTTTTTCCGAACAGTCATGCTCTCTGATACCAGTAATTCCATTCCTGGGAATTTATCTCGAAGAAATCATCAGAAATGGTGTCAGTCTTAGGTACGAGGAAGCAGAGATTTGCATGCAGAGGCCTTTCCTGGAGCCTTATTTCTGGCAGCAGAAAGTTGGGAAACAGGCCAAGTGCCCCACAACAGGAGGCTTCGTGAATAAATCCTGGGCCAGCCAATATGATGGTCTAATATGCAGTCACTGGGGCACCTGGGTGGCTCAGTCGGTTGAGTGTCCGACTTCGGCTCAGGTCATGATCTCACGGTCCATGAGTTCAAGCCCCGCGATGGCCTCTGTGCTGTCAGCTCGGAGCCTGGAGCCTGCTTCGGATTCTGTGTCTCCCTCTCTCTCTGCTCCTCCCCTGCTCACATGCTGTCTGTCTCTCTCTCTCTCAAAAATAAGTAACGATTAACATGCAGTCATTAAAACTGTGTTTTCTAAGACTGTTTAAGCCAGGGGAAACTGCTCCTGAGATAAAGTAAAGCGGAAACGGTAGAGCGTCAAAGTTGGCAAACTGTGTGATCCCGATCCCACGGAGAGAAACTCCTGCATAAAATGCCCCCACCAGACTGGGAGCGATTCTCTCAGGCTCCTGGAAGTATTGATGATTTTCCGTTCTTTTCTTCACACTCTCTTTTATATTGTCAAGTTTTCTATGCTGAACACGTCGCTTTGATAAACAGAAAAATATTTTTTTTCAAGACGCGAAAAACAAGGATGCTGTAGGCAAACTACCCTTTCTGTCTGCAGACTCACCCAGCAGCACTGTGTTCCTGTTGTCTGGTGTTGACAAGGGCTCGAATGCCGGCCTAGACCACCAGGCCCTGTGCCCGTAATGGGAGCAAACTAGCAATTGCCACCCGGGACACCTCCCGCTCAGCTGTCACAGCATCCATTCTGCTTCACAAAACACTCCATCGAGATAACCCTGCAGACAGCAGGAGGAATGAAAAAGGCTTATGCCTCTGTAAGTCCCATAAAGACGTTTCTTGGCATCGAAAAAAACGTCAAGGACCCTCCACCCCGATTTCGCTAACCTGGGTTGTGGTGCAGAAGCGTTCCGGGCAGGGGGCTGGAAATCACTGCCTCTTCAGCCACAACCGTGATCTCCAGGGAGGTCTGGAGACTAAAACCGCCTTGAGCGAGTGAAGGGAGAGATCTTTGTTTTGAACGTTTCCTCTTAGGTGGCGTTTCTAATCTGCCGTTGTTATGTTGGGAAGACAACCAATATAATAGGCAAAATTAGCAACGCTTACCCCAAAAGGCACAATAAAACGCACTGCCGTTCTGGCCGTGAGGTCAGAATATGAACACTCAGGTCGTTCTTCAAATCTCAACAGAGCACATGCTGCTGGGCCCCTGCAGGAGACTCATTCTGTGACCCAGCCCACCACACCCCCTGCCACTCGGGACCCCAACACGGGGCACTGCATGGTTTTCCCCTCGGTGCCTTTCCAGGGATTACACACTCCTTCCCTGGCAATTACACACTGACTGTTCTCAGAACTGAATTTAAGCTCCGTTAGAAAACTGTTGAAAGCCCTCGGGGCTCATTTTTCACCAGATTGAAATCCGTAATGTTACCGTAATAGCAAAAAAAAAAAAAAAAAAAAAAAAAATCTTCCGAAGTTCAATTGGAATTTTTTTCTATTAACTCAGTAATAAGGGTCCAGTTTCAGGAAAATCGTTTTCAGTGTGTGAGTGAAATCACCCTGTTTGTTAGGCAGGACCAAAGCCGTCCTCCAACGCACGGCTGATGCCTGTGCTCCCTGGGTTTGAACTTTCTAGAGAGGTTAACATGAATTTGGAAACGTCTAGATTGTTCTGGCATCATCTGATGAGTTTTCTGGGAAACCAAAGTTCACCCCTTCGAGTTACATGGCAGTGTGTGTTTTTATGAGGTTTCTAAACCGTTTGCTTTCCTGATTCTTAAGCAGACTATGAGGATGGAATTTAAGGCCATTGAGGTAATCACTCTAGGCTGAAAAATGAGCTTCACTGCACTTTGAATTTTTCTGGCTTTGGGGCTTTCCACCTGTCATACTGTGGCCACTGTATCTGCCTTAGGAAAATAAACTACAAAAGTAGGTGTTTTTTTATTAAAGATTTATGTCTGGAAAGGAAAGGAGAGGGGAGGGGAGGGAAGGCAATGATACCAGATGGAAAGTCTAAGAAAAACAGAATTAAGCTTTATTGAACAACTACTAAGTGCCAGGCATTTCTGCATGCTTTCTCATCCTCCCAACAGCCCTAAGACAGGTCTTCCTGTCCCCATTTCACAGAAAATGCAGCTGAGGACAAGCTGGGATTCACACAGCTAAGAAACAGCCCCCTGCCAGCCAGTGTCCTCCTGCTTTAGATGTCAGGACATGAGCCTCTTCTAACATCTTAGCAAGCGTTTTCTGTTTCTTCCAAGTCAGGGCTTGTGACCTTAAGGACTAAGGATGGCAGGGGCGCCTGGGTGGCTCAGTCGGTTAAGCATCTGACTTCGGCTCAGGTCATGATCTCCCAGTTGGTGGGTTCGAGCCCCGCGTCGGGCTCTGTGCTGACTGCTCAGAACCTGGAGCCTCCTTTGGATTCTGTCTCTCTCTCTCTCCCTCTCTCTCTCTCTCTCTCTCTCTCTGCCCCTCCCCCACTCGTGCTCTGTTTCTTAGTCCTTTAAAAAAAAAACTTTTTTAAAGGACTAAGGATGGCCAGTGTGGACTCTGTGACAGAGTCGAGGCGTATCTCATACCCGGTCCAGGTCAACGTTCTCTTCTGTTGAGAGATGCTCTCAGCTGCCTCCTGCTGTTTGTCACCACAGCAGCCAGAAACAAGCTGTGTCTTCCGGGAAGTGGATGAGTGACAGACAGGGGGATGGCCCAGCTGTATCTCCTTCTACCCTGGCCCCACGTCGGTGGCTTTGGCAGCTGTGCTGGCAGAGCAGCAGGGATGGATGGCGCCCTAAAGGAGAAGAGGGAGGACTGGGCACAGCAGTCGTTTTCCATCCGTCTAGTGGGTCAGTCAGTCGATATTTGTTAAGAACCTGCCATGTGCTAAGCCACATCCTTTAGGACGAGTGTCCTGTTCCCTGAATTCACAGCCTTCAGACTTCTCTTCCTGCTAATCTACTGAAGATGCTCCCCGGCCCCTGAAGATGCCCACATTCTGATCCCTGGCACCTGCAAACGTGTCACCTTCCAGGGTGAAAAGAAACCCTGTGATGTGATCAAGTTAGGGCTCTTGAGATGCGAATCCAGCCTGGACCATCCAGGGGGGCCCCGTGTGATCCTAAGCGTCCTCCGAGGGGGAGGCATGAGGGTCGGAGCTGGAGGAGAGATACGATGACAGAAGCAGAGGTCGGCATCACCCAAGAAAGAGACCACGGGACAAGGGATGCATGTATCTCTCGGTGCCGCGGAAGGCACAGAAACACATTCTCCCCTAGAGCCTCCAGAAGGCCCACACCTTGATTTTAGACTCTGACCTCCGGGACACTAAGGATCATAAATCTGAGTTGTTTGAAGTCACTAGGTTTGTGGTCATTTGTGATAGCAGCCATAGAAACCTAATACAGTGGCCGTCGACCATGTCTCTCTTCCAGTCGAAGAGCCTTCCCCCATAAGCCCCCCTTTGATCAGTACTGCTCACTCTGCATCATCCAGGCACACCTCAGATGTCCCACACCGAGGGTCCTGGGAAACTCCACCTCAGCCCACGACCTGTGTCTCAATCATCCTCGTGTCCCCCCGGGTGTCCGCAAGGGCCCGGTGCATTTATTTGTTTAGACAGCTGGTGTTCCAGGGCTATCCACGGTGAGCCTCGGAAGCCATTCATCACCAGACCCGTTTGCATTTGTCCAGAGCTAGTCATGCGTGCTGGTAGGAGAATAAATGAATACTTTCATTTTGCTACAAGGAAATAAACATTTTATTCCTGGACTTCATCATCCCGTGTAACAGAATCCGCGTGCATTTTATGTCTGCGGTCTGCGTCAGATATGTGGCAAATCTATTGGACGTGTGCTTCTCCGTGCCTGAGCCTGTCTCCTTCCGAGTTCATCAAGTCCACCTCTTTTTCTAGTTGTCCAGACTCATAGAAAGAACAGGGATATTTTTCTTTATTTTTTTAATGTTTTCATTTATTTATTTTGAGAGAGAGAGAGAGAGAGCGCAAGTGGGGGAGGGGCAGAGAGAGAGGGAGACACCGTATCCGAAGCAGGCTCTGAGCTGTCAGCACAGAGCCCGATGGGGGGCTCGAACTCACAAGCCGTGAGATCATGACCTGAGCCGAAGCTGGACGCTCAACCAACAGAGCCCCCCGGGTGCCCCAATAACAGAGACTGTTAAGAAACATTATTCGTTTCTGGAAGATCTTGGATTTCCCCACAGAGTGAAAACCAAGTCCCCCATGTTCAGATGCCCGAAATATACCAGAACAGTGGTGCTTAACCGGGGGGTGACAGTGCCCCCCACATGACGTTTGGCAACATGTAGAACATTTGGGAGGGGGTGTGACTAGCTTCTAGCGGGCAGAAGCCCGAGTTACTGCTGAACTTACTGCAATGCATGGGACAGCCTCTCTGGAAGAAAGAAATAGCCAGCCCCAAATGTCAGCAGGGCTGAGGTCAAGAAACCCCGTCACAGAACAACGGGCTGAGGCATGGCCAAATGACCCCCAATTCAAAGCGAGAAAGCCGGCTTAAAACCAGTTCATGGTTGGGGCACCTGGATGGCTCAGTCGGTTAAGCATCCAACTCGATCTCAGCTCAGGTCATGATCTCACAGTTCAGGAGTTTGAGCCCCGCATAAGGCTCTTCACTGGCAGTGCAGAGCCTGCTTAGGATTCTGTCTCTCTCTCTCTCTCTCTCTCTCTCTCTCTCAAAACTAAATAAACTTATTTTAAAAATTAGAAAAGAACATTTCAGGGCACCGGGGTGGCTCAGTCAGTTGAGCGTCCAACTTCAGCTCAGGTCACGATCTCGCGGTTCGTGGGTTCGAGCCCCGCGTCGGGCTCTGTGCTGACAGCTCAGAGCCTGGAGCCTGCTTCACATTCTGTGTCTCCCTCTCTCTCTGCTCCTCCCCTGCTTGTGCTCCGTCTGTCTGCCTCTCTCTCTTTCTCTCTCGCTCTCGCTCTCTCTCAAAAATAAACATTAAAAGCAATTTTTTTAATTAAAAAGAAAGAGAACAGTTCAAGGCAACTTTCAAAGGCCTGGAGGTTTTCGCTGACTGCAAATTCAGGCTTGGACAAAAGTATCTTAGGGCTGTGAGAAAAGCCAAAAGCATCTCCAAGTCCGACAAGTGGCGTGGAGCCCGAGTCACCACACTGCATGATGGGCTTCTGTGCTCCCTGGATGTCCTATTCAAGACAGATACTGGCAAACCCATGTGTGTTCAGGAGGACGACCCAGAAAAAGGTTGTGTGCGGGACCTTCACATGGAGGGCTGTGCATTCCTCCAAAGAGGGGATACGAATGGCCAAGGATCGCGTGATGCTCGCCACGACTGAGCATTAGGGAAACGCAAATCAAAACTGCACGGAGAAACCACCTCCCACCCATTGGAATCACCAAGAAAAAAAGAAACAGCAGGTGTTGGCAAGGATGAGGAGGAATTGGAACTGTGGGCGCTGTTGGTAGGAATGTGAAACAGTACAGCTGCCTTGGGAAGCAGTATGATGATTCCTCAGAACAGTAAAAATGGAATTACCATTTGGTCATAATTGAAAGCAGGGTCTCAAAGAAATATTTGCACACCCGCGTTGATAGCAGTGTCCTTCACACTCGCTGAAATGTGGAAGCAACCCATGTGTCCACGAGTGGGTGAGTTGATGAGCACGGTGTGGCATATCCAGGCAATGGAATGGTATTCGATCGTAAAAAGGAAGGAAACTGCCACCTGCTGTAACATGGATGAACCTCAAGGACATTATGCTCCGTGAGATAAGCCAGCCACAAAAACTCACACGCTGTATGATTCCACTTACGTGAGTCATTAGGGAGGTCAAATTCATAGGGACAGAAGGTAGAAGGGTGGTAAGCAGTACAGGGTTGGGGGGCACGCAGAGCTCCGGGCTGGGGAGTTTCAGCTCTTCAAGAAGAAAGCAGTCTGTGGCGCACAGGGTGATGGTGGCGGAACATGACGAGTGTTCTTACTACACTTTCGGTGGTTAAAGTAGGTGGGGGCGCCTGGGTGGCTTGGTCAGTTAAGCCTCCGACTTCGGCTCAGGTCACGATCTCACGGTTCATGAGTTCGAGCCCCGCGTCGGGCTCTGTGCTCACAGCTTGGAGCCTGGAGCCTGCTTCGGATTCTGTGTCTCCCTCTCTCTCTGCCCCTCCCCTGCTCACACTCTATCTCTCTCTCTGTCTCAAAAACAAATTTTAAGAAAAAGCAAAAAAAATTTTTTTTAATGGTTAATGTAGGTAAATTTTGCGTGTATTTTGCCACAATTTTAAAAGAATGGGAGAAAAAAAGAAAGGGGACTTTGGAATCATGGAAAACCAGACCATCCAGCCACTTAGCAACCATGAGACTCGGGGAAAGGGAAATGGCCTCCCCAGGCCTGAGTGTCTTCCTCTTCAACGGGATACACAAGATCACGATGAGTCCTAGAGTAACAAGCAAAAGGCACTTCGCATAGTGACTGCCACCTCATGAGAACTCGTACGTTTGTCATTAAGAACAGGCGAGGCTCGAGGAAGAAAAGCCCCCTTTGCGCGTGGCCTTCTATGAGCCAACGATACCGGGGGAACGAATGCAAGACGGGCTGTCAAGGGCATGAAAGATGACCGAACAGAAATTGGTTCATTTCAGGGAGTTTTATCTTAACGTAATCGGCTCGATTAGCAAACTTCCTGAGGCGCCAGCTAGCTTGCGTTCAGGTACTTAATAGACACAGGATTCATTGGATGGGGCCGCCATGAAGGACCATAGACCGGGTGGCTTGAGCACCAGAAACGTGTCTTCTTACAATTCTGTGGGCCAGAAGTCAAAGGCGTTGGCCAGAGCGGCTCCTTCTGAGGCTTCTCTCCTTGGTCCTATGGACGGCTGCCTTCTCCCTGTGGGCTCACATCACCCTCCCTCTGAGTGTGTCTGCCTTCTTGTCTCCCCTTCTTACGGTGACACCAGGCTGCACCAAGGCCAACCATAACAGCCTCATATTCACTCAATCACCTCTTTAAAAGATGCTGTCTCTTGGGGCACCTGGGTGGCTCAGTCGCTTGGCCGTCCGACTTCAGCTCAGGTCATGATCTCACCGTTCCTGAGTTCGAGCCCCGCGTCGGGCTCTGTGCTGACAGCTCAGAGCCCGGAGCCCGCTTCGGGTTCTGTGTCTCCCTCTTTCTCTGCCCTTCCCCTGCTCATGCTCTGTGTCTCCCTCTCTCTCAAAATAAACAAACATAAAAAAAATTTTTTTTTAATGCTGTCTCCAACTATGGTCACCTTCTGAGCTCCTGGGGGTTAGGACTTCAACGTAGGAATTTGGGAGACACAGTGCAGCCCATAACGGACACCATGAGAATTCAGGGCACTAGTGCCTTCTAAAGGGGCCCTGGGAGGGTAAGAGAGAATCCATGTGTTGAAAGGCGTTGTCAGAGCTGTTGTGGCTCTCGCAGCCTCGCAAAAACCAAACTCCAGGACCGCACCCACCTGCATTTTGGTAAGCCTGATTTGGATTCAAGCACAGTATCTATTCTGGGGGCTGAGAAAAAATATAGGCAAAGTAAAACCCCCACACCCTCCCTTAATTAACTGTATATTAGAGAAGGAAATATCCTGGGACGAAAACCATCAGGGAGACGCCGGGTTCCATTTCATTCTGTGTTTTTGGCACACCCTTGTGTTATATTTTACTTGCATTATTCTGTTTGTCTACACATTTTCCCCTTCCTGGAAAAAAAAATGCCATATTGCCACTTGATTTTCAACGTTGCAGACATTGTTCTGCTCTGGGTAGCGCAACTCTGTTCAGTTCGCCACACGTCCTAACTGCCATGTCGTAGGTTCAACACAGGCATCCCAAAAGCATAGACAGGTATATAAAACCACATTCCTTCTCTAAAAATTCAGCCCTGTTAGGTTTGTTGGCATGTTGCTTGGACTTTTATTAAAACGGTAAAAACATTCTGCAAAAGTAACTCTAAGATGACAGGGCATTTCTAAGCCACCAGTAAAGAACTGTTAAGGGAGAGGGATCTTTGCTTTCAAATGCTGGTACGATTCAGGGCAGATATGCCTTCGTTCCAGACAACCAGGCTCTTGAGGCTTTGAACTAATGGACTGATTATAGATGGAGCCAGTGGCGAGGGAACTGTGTGTCAGCCTGCGTCCGTCACCTGACCACAAACACACGAACCCGGCTCAGGGGTGCCGCCTCCCCTTCTTTCAGCCCAGGCTCCTCTCATCCTCTCTCTCTTCCCGCCACGCTCCGGTCCCCCGGTCCCCACTGACAGCACAGACAGAAGAGTGTTCCTCCAGCACCTACTAGAAATGGTCCCTCCAGCCGGGGAGCTCACAGAGTCATTGGGCATCCCCCCCCAATCATCCCCCACCCCTCCACATGACGAGTGTCGAGTGCCTCACCTGAGTCCAGGTAGAAGACACCCCCTTCTCATGAGAAATGGCATCTTTTGGACTGGACTTCCTATAGATGAAAGCCAGGCTGGTTCCTCATGAACCTGCACACTTTTATAGTTGGGGAGGGAGGGGCTTTTCAAAGAAGGGACACACAAGCCAGCTAGATCTTTGCAGCCCTCAAATTTCCCTCCCACTAAAGAAAAAAAAAAAAAAGGAAGTGTAACTTTCAAATCAATTTCCTCTATCAGTCAGGACTCTTAGTTACAAATGAAATCTAACTCAAAATGGCACCGGGAAAAAAAAAAACCGATGGGCTCGCACCACGGAGACATCCAGGCGTAGGTGTGCTTTTGGCCAAAGCAGGTGCTGAGTGTTCAAGGGAAATAGCCAGGTAGCAATCATTAGTAGTGAGCCCCAATCAGCCTTTCGGGACGGTGCCTGCCGGTGACAGTGACACCAGCCTGGTATGTGCAACGGTGGGGCACCTCTCAGGCCACGATGTTATGCAGCAAAAAGCCTACAGTGAGCCAAACCCAGGGAACCAGTACAGAAGCGGCCTCCCCCAAACCCCGGTGGTAGAGGGCTGGCTGCCCAAAGCAAAGCCAGGTGGCCTGCCCAGAGGAAGGGGACACAGATGCTGCTGATGTTACCACATTCATGGCCGCCGCAAGTCACATGGTAGTGAATGACACTTTGGGCCTTTTCTATGGTTTCTAGAAACATCTAGAGCTTCGCATTGCCTCAACGACTTGCCAGTAATATCCCTATCCTTAAAAGATGGCTTTTAGCATTGATAGAAGTACTTAATAGGTACAGAATGTACACTCTCAGTAATATGTAGCTGGCATTAAAAAAAACAAACACCGCGAAGCATACTTTCAAAGCGACCAGCTACCTACCTGAGCACACAGCCCGACTAACCTCAGATGTGCTGTCACAGCGGGTATTTGGTGACCAAGGGGAAGCTGTTTTCTCCAGTTCCCTACAGCCGAGGGCTCTGCAAATATCCAGTCGCTAACCCTGTGATGCCTTCTGTCTCAGTCACTAAAGATGAGGATTTTTACCTGTTGAGAAAGGTTCTCAACTATCACAAGGAGAGACGGTTTTAAAACATTGTTCGGCGCGCCTGGGTGGCTCAGTCGGTTAAGCGTCCGACTTCGGCTCAGGTTACGATCTCGTGGTCCGTGAGTTCGAGCCCCGCGTCAGGCTCTGGGCTGATGGCTCAGAGCCTGGAGCCTGCTTCCGATTCTGTGTCTCCCTCTCTCTCTGCCCCTCCCCCATTCATGCTCTGTCTCTCTCTGTCTCAAAAATAAATAAACTTAAAAAAAAATTTTTTTTTAAAAATAAAACATTGTTCGTAGGGACCGTAACACACATAAGTGTCACAAAATAAGGCTCAGGGCCTGTTTGGGGCGCCCGGGTGGCTCAGTAGTTTGCGTGTCCGACTTCGGCTCAGGTCACGATCTCACGGTCCGTGAGTTCGAGCCCCGCGTCGGGCTCTGTGCTGACAGCTCAGAGCCTGGAGCCTGTTTCCGATTCTGTGTCTCCTTCCCTCTCTGCTTCTCCACCACTCACATTCTGCCTTTCTCGCTCTGTCTAAAAAACAAAACAAACAAAGACTCAGGACCTGTTGAATATTCATGATTGAAATAGGCGGAGTGTCTGACATCCTGGAACCTCTGGATTTTTTGTTTGTTTGTTTACATTTAGTAGCTTTTTTACAGAAGACAGAATCAGAGGATGTCTTCTTCATCTCCCGTAAGGAAAGGGTTCTGATGGTACGCATCGATTTTCGTCTTCGATGAGACACCGTCTTTGTCCTTAATTCTAGAGTTTTTGCCCCCCTACCCTTTTCCATTCATCTTGTGTTTTTAAGAGAAAAGAATAAAGCACGAGGGTGTCCCCTGTGCCTGCCTGTTTCTGTACATCATTTGTAATCTCAGGTAATTGTTATTTGCTGAGCAAGGGCTTTCCAGCTAGGACGGGATAAAGCAGCAGCGGATGCAACAGCAAGAGATTCATTGCTATCATTTAGTGCGTGCCCCAACTCATTCATGCATGCCTTTGCTCATAAATGCCCCCACCTCATTCCACAAAAGATATGAAACAGAGCTTTATTGCTATGCGTTCATGCTGGCATAAATATTAAATTCCGTGTAAAAATGACTTGGGCTATTCCTGTACTTTGTGCAGACTTACGGCTAACGCAAAGTCTATTTCCTCATCAGGGGTTAACGTCCCCTTCACTCGAGGGGGATTGGATAATGTTTCATTCACCACAATTCTTGGGTTTCAGGAATCTATCCGCTTTATCTCTGCTGACCTAACCCTGGCTGGCCGTGCCAGGATTCCCTGCAGGCCGTTGTTTTAACATTTTGCAGCATTTCTACGGGCTGTGGTGTGGGGGTCGGGATTTTCGCCCCCAGTCCTGGGGCTCTCGTAACCACCAGGCCCTGGCCCTTCTCCCAGGGGCAACAGCAAATACATTAGTAAAATTTAGTAACATTTCCCCGTAGCGTCCTGTTTCCAAAATGGGCTTCCTATCTGTTGGAGTTGGGTGCAAGCCACAGAAATTAACTCTGGAAAACATGCAAAAAAAAAACAACAACAACAAAAACAAAAAAGCAAGGCTGTGTAGGTGCTCGCAGAATCGGAGGAGTTGACCAGCAGGTGAGGTGGGAGGCGGGGTGGCCGCAGCGTGGATGCGCTTGGCCCCCCAACTGTCCATCCGAGCCCAGAGTCAGATTTGCGTGACTTAGATGGCCGAGTTCGGGTGGGAGGGAGCCCACCCTTGATGACAGGCCGACTGCAATGGGGCTAGGGTAAAAGCAACCAGGGCGTTTTTACCTAAATGAATGAAGAAGAAATGTTACAGCAGGGGTGGGAGGGAGGCACGGGGAACGTGAAGAAGACGTCCACCACCCTCCCCCTGCCCAATTTGTGATTATCCTCCCTCCATGATGGATGAGCGGTCTCTCTCAGATAGGCTTAGCGTCGTTCACCAATATATGAAATCCGCTTTAACATGGTCTTCTTGATACAATCTTGCATTTTGCTGCGTTCATTTTGTTTTCCGTGACGCTGGGAAAACCTAGACTTGCCTACTTTTTTTTTTTTTTTTTAACAGACTTTAGTTTTTAGGGCACCGTTAGGTTCACAGCAAAATGGAGGCAAAAGCGTGGAGATTTCCCGTATCCCTCCTGACCCAACCGTGCACCTCCTCTACCATTCTCAACATCCTGCACCAGAGTGGGACGTTGGTTAGCATCCATGAACCTGTACTGATGGCATAATCACCCAAAGTCCACACTTTTGACATTAGGGTTCACTCTCGGTGTTATACATCCTCTTAGTCTGAACCAATCTCTGAGGACATACATCCACTACTATAGTATCATACAGAGAAGTTTCACTCCCTAAAAATCCTCTGTGGTCCTCCCGTCATCCCTCACCCCCTCATCCTCGGTAACCACAGATTTCAATGTCCCCCCCCCCCCCCCCGCCACCGTTGGCCTCTCTGATGACTGTTTACTCGGGCAGGTACAGTCTCCTAGCCTTGCTTCTTCTTTCCAACATCAAAAACCCTGGAAGTTGTTCGATTTTTGGGTTGACATCACTGACTGCAAAACTGTCTAAGGCATCCAAACCAAAGACTCGAACCGATTGCTTCCCTATACTCTCGTGACCTCTGCTGACTTCTTCCTCATTTTCTCTTTTCATATATATTTTTTTCCAACTTCCTGTGCCATGTGTACTGCAAGGATTGGTCTGAATTGCCTACTTCGCTTTTACCAGACATGAGGGTCCCAGGTCTCTCTTTCTGCTGTCACACAAAACAGATACAAAGCCCCTGAGAAATGGGCCCCACCCATCATGTAGAAGGACATCCCCCCCCTCCACGCCACCCCGCACATGGGGAAGAAACAGGCAATGATACTAAGTGGGCACCTACTGTGAACCAAGGGCTGGGTCTCGCCATATATCTTCCCATTAACTCTCCTGGGCACGCTGTGAGGTTCTTTAAGCTCTCCGTGTATCAAGATCTTCTTCGTAAGTGGTGATGAAATACCTCCCCTGGGGCTTTCCTAAAAGTTGAGGGAGTTCTTTGAGGCGAAGGTAGGTGAGTTAACCGGCTCCGTGCAAAGTTTGCTCTCTCCCCGTGGTCCCCTTGAGGGAGCTCCTTACAACTTGTGCCTACAGGCCTTCTCTGGGTTTTCATTCATAGATTCCCTTTCACTTCCTGCTGCCCTGTGCTCCCTCCCCCATTGTTGAGGTGCTCGGAAGAACCCAATGGAATTGACTCACCACTATCCTTGATGAAGTCGTTTCATGCTGTTGGAACTGGCTTCCCAAAGAATTTACCAATGTCTGATAGGAATTCTACTAACACACCTGTCTTAGTTTGGGCTGCCCCTGAAGCAGACACTGAGATAAAGCTTTGGATGCAAATAGTCCCACTTGGGAGGTGATCTCAGAGCCTATCAGCAAGAGAGAGGCAGATAGGATGGGGAAGGGGATACAGCCAATGGATGCTACGTTATCCAGCCAGCCACCATGTGAGCAGAGGGGTCCAGTCCCACTGGGGTAAGCCCAGGAGCCCATGGAGACTTATCCCAGCCAGAGAGTGAAGGAGCCGGGATTTTACACACCAGCCCCCATCAGTCACTGGTGAGGATTGCTGCTGAGGGAGCTAATTCCCTGGCACATCCAGCCAGCTGCACAGCAGGCAAAGAACTCTGGCTACTGGAGCAAGTTCTCAGTCACAGAAATGGAAGTGCTCCCAGATGGAGCTGGGCTGAGAGGCACTGAAGGGGTAAGGGTGTCAGGGCACAATCAGTGTCTCTTAAAACGGACTCGTTCATCTCCCTGGCCTCTGCCTCTTTCTAAGACAAATTAACAGTGAGAGCCAAATGGTCGCATGGAATTCTATTGAGCAGGTGCATTTGACGGTGGCATTTTGATTCCAGAATTTGTCATGCTTTGCTCTCACTGACTTCTTCACCCTGTAAGAAGAAGGAATTTGGTTCATGGGAGCCCGACATAGACTCAGTTCAATCCCCAAACTCAGGGCCAGTCCATTCCGGAAGATAAGTCCCTCAGAGCCTAGTGACTGCCTCTTTTATTGTGTATAATTTCCTCCATGGCACAGCCCCCGTGGATGATGACTGTATCGGGATCGGGCTCCTGGGGTGGGAGGCATTGGCCCTCAGGCATAGGTGTTCAGGATGCTAGGAGTTCACACCTGTGTCAGGGTCACACCTACATCACCCGCAGTGCTGTGTTAACACGTCATCAGGATTCTACACTGTCTCTGACTGCAGTGGTTGTCAAAGCAGCCAGAAATGCGGGCTCGGTGACGAGCAGACTCAGACGGGGTTGGGTGGCCAAGTTCCTGCAAGGCTCCACCAAAGTCATCTGAAGGTCACAGCCAGCGGCCGTGTAGACCAGCTTAATTTGGGGTTGGCGGCCCCACCTATCCTCCAAAACTCTGTGGGTTGGCGAATGCGTTGTGATATATCTTACATGCCATGCCCAGAGCACAGAAGAACTCGTCTCTTTTGCATGCCCAGCCATGGAGCTTGAGCCTTCTCTAGCTCTTTGTAGCAATTAAATATTGTTTAGAGCAGGGAGAGAATGAGATTCACGGTTTTAAAGTATTTTTTCAATAAATTGAGTTTGTTCTCGTAAGGCTATTGTTGGGTCTGAGAGCCCAGAGTAACAGAGTCCTTCCTCTCAATTATTCACAGTGGGCTCTGCTCTGGGCACAGTTATCGAACACCTGTCTGAGCAAGTAATTCTTTGTGGCTCTTCCGCAATTATGTATACCCCATTGTCTCTGCTCTCAAGTAGCTTGGGGTCTCCTGGGAGTGGTAAGAAATCCAACCCAGCAAACACCAGAGTTTTCATAAAAGCCACCGGTGCTGAGGGCCAAGCGAGTGGTCCAGGCATAAATGCTGTAGAGGCTCAAGAGGGGAAGAGATCCAGGGACTAAGGTGGTCCAGGAAAGCTGGAAGGAGGGGACGGGATTTGAATGGACCATGACAGCTAAGCAGAATAAGGATAAGCTGATGGGGACGGGAGATGGATGATTTTAGGCACATCTGGGAACAGTGGGGAGACTCATTTTGCCTGAGTAGAGGGTTAATGGTAGGAGGAAATGGTAGGAGGAGGACAAATGTACACACACACACACACACACACACACACACACACACACACACATGCAGGCATTGTGGAAAGCCCCCAGGAACCCTGTAGCCATAAGCCCACTAGGGAGTGAGGTACTAACCCAGGGAAGAAAGACAAGGACTTGGAATGGGGGTGGGGGAGGGGGGACCACCATGAGTGGGACAAGCGGTCTCTAGTCCCAGCTCTGCCACTTTCTGATTACGTGAGGCTGCGCTGGCCGCATGGTCTCTCTGAGCCTCAACTTTCTCATCCTGGAACCCATAGCAACGTTCCTTTCCCCAAACAACGGTGCTTCAGATTACATGAAATGTCAAGTGTACAATGCCTGATACAGTGCCCAACCAGAGTGGGTGGTCATCATCGCTGCTAGGGTGATGATGGTGTGGCAGCGATGTCCCGGGCCAGGCCACAGCAGCTTTCACAGACCAGTCATTCCCGTCTTCCCAGCTCTGCAGCCAGTGACATCATGCTGCACAACTTGAAATCGGCCAGAGTGGAAGCATTTACACCATGGCAATGGACAAACACGACTAATCTGGGCTTTTTATTCCCCCCTCCAGAGAACTGCACATTAAACCTTTAGCAGTATACTTCTGGTAGTAGAAAAGGAAAATAAGAGTGGGATGTAAATGTTACCACGGTGGGAAGCTTAAAACAGCAAGCCTAACAGATGGGCTCGTGTGTCCCAGCGTCCCACACCCTTGTAGGGCATGTGTTTTTATTTTGTTCTTCGTCTGGCGGGAGTCATAGCCTCCTGTTCAGATTCTCTGGCCTTCCTTCCAAAGCGGAGCTATCTGGAGACTGCAGGAGGCAGGGAGGTGGACGGTTCAGCATCATCTTAGTGAAAATGTTTACTAATAAAAAGTTTGGTGTTAACGTAGCCGCTTAAGATTTCTCCCAGCTTTTATCCGGCAGCCACAGATTAAATTGTCGGCTTGATTTTACTATGCATTGGCTTCAGTGAGGAAGGCCAAGTTCCTAAATCATGTGCATGACAGGTGCCATATTTCTGAGCCCAGAGCCAAGCTGTGACCTTCCAGTTTCACAGTAACTAGAGCTGGGTGACGTGCATAATAAAGGGAGTACATAGAGCATTTTAAAAATACGGAATGAAGCCGAAATCAGATAGAGGTATCAGTCTGAAACGGTTATCAGCACCAA
Source organism: Panthera leo (assembly GCF_018350215.1). Taxonomy (NCBI): domain Eukaryota; kingdom Metazoa; phylum Chordata; class Mammalia; order Carnivora; family Felidae; genus Panthera; species Panthera leo. The sequence goes on from NC_056693.1 coordinate 56,616,776, forward strand.
GGTGATCAATCTCCACCTGTCTTATGACGCAGATGTGAAAAGTACCGTGACTTGCGCGGGCAAAAGGATTCGAAGTGTTTGGGCTTGAGGACCCACCCCATGCCAAGGTTCGTGCTCTACAAAGAATTCAACCTTTAGAGCCACCCTATGAGTAAGGGTTTAGTGTCCCCATTTTATACATAGGGAAGCAGAAGCTCAAAAAGTTAGTACTTCTCCCAATGACCCACAGATACTAAATGGCTGAGTCAGGACTTGAACACCATCCATCTGACTGGCCTCTACTCTGTCCATTATCCCCATGCTGCTTCCCAGTGGGAGGCTCCTCCCTGACTCATCCGCTCACCATGGTTTCCTCTGCCTAAAATGCTCTCCCCACCCTCTTTACACTTGACTGTCTCCTTTTCACTTAGGTCTTCTCTGTCATCTCCTCTGAGAGGGCTTTTCCTTGGTCACCTTCACTAAAAAACCTCTCCAACCCTGCCTACCCTTCAGAAGTCACTCCCAATACTGATGCCCCATGTGATGGCTTTCAGAGCACATAGCACCCTCTGAAGTTGTTGCATTGTCTGTTTGTATGTTGCTTATGATTCTAGAACATAAGCTCTGTCATATATGCAGCATACAGAAGAATGCCTGACACATAGTAGCCACATAATGAAAGAATGGAGAGATGGAGGGAGGGAGGGAGGGAGGGATGAATGGAAGGAAAGAAGGAAGGAGAGATGAAAGAATGGAGAGATGGAGGGAGGGAGGGAGGGAGGGAGAGATGAATGGAAGGAAGGAAGGAAGGAAGGAAGGAAGGAAGGAAGGAAGGAAGGACACATGGATACATGGATACATGGATGTATGGATGGATACATGGATAAATGGATGGATGGATGGATGGATGCATGGATGGAAAGATGGATGGATGGATGGATGGATGGATGGATGGATGGATGGATGGATGGAAAGATACATGGATGGATGGATGGATGGATGCATGGATGGATGGATGGATGCATGGATGGATGGATACATGGAAGAAAGAAGAAAGAGAAAGAAAGAAAGAAAGAGAAAGAAAGAAAGAAAGAAAGAAAGAAAGAAAGAAAGAAAAAGAAAGAATACATGGATAGAAAGGTAGGTGGATGGATACTTGGATAGATGGATGGATGAATGGGTAGAAGAATGGATTGGTAGATGAAATTGGACAAACTCAAATTGGCCATGGGAGGTTCCTTCCTAGTTCAAGACTCCCGTGACTATATTAGAGCCCACCTCCTATAATCCTCCTGAAGGAGTCCAGGGACCTCTCCTACAGACATGATGTCTTTGCCTTCCCCTCCCCTATCAACCTGAGCAGTGCCAGCCTCCCCAGAGGAACAAGATGAATGATGAACAGAGATCAGCAGGGACAGGAGCCACTGGTGGAAAACAGGCTATGTTGTAAACAGGGCAACTCAGAGAGGGGACCTGGCTGGGAGCTGCTGTCCTGGAATGCATAGGCATACCCATCTGTACCTCCCATCCCTCTTCCCAGCTCTAGTAGGAATCATCCTACCCCTGGGACTCCTTTCTGCATGCCCTCACTCCCTGAACAAGTGTGACTTAGCCCTAAGCCACAGACACTGGGGGTATACAGTCATTAAGACATAAAGGGCCTCTATCATTTGGGCTCACCCAGTCTAAAAGAAAAGGTAGCTGTGTGAGCATTTGCAGCATCAGAGCTATAATGGTGTGTGCCATTCAAGGTACAAAACAAGACAGTGTGACAAGGACAGAGAAGCACATCTGTGTCTGCCCGTAAGCGGCACAGTAGGAAGGCATGGCCAAGCTGAGACTTGAAGGTATGTTCAGGCCCAGCACATAGCATAGGCAAGGGCCCAGAGGCTAGATGTGTTCAATAAACCCATGGACAGGACCGTGAAAGGACTTGTCTAATGTGCTATAGAATTTGAGCCTTGATCTGTAGACAGTGGGGACACCTGAAGGGCTGAACCCAGAAGGATGTTACGTTAGAGCTGAATTTTTTATAAGAAGCCCATTCCAACTGGAGGAAAAGAAAGATGAGGCTGGGACTAGCACAGCAGCTTAGAGAATTCAAAGACGCACAGCGGAGTGAAAAAACAAGAAGATAGAATCCAAGCGATTCACGGATGCACTGGACATGGAGGGTGAAAGGGAGGATTCCTGTCTATCCCCCAGTTAGGAAGAAGGCTCCTGACCTTCTTGCTGGTTTCCCTTTGATCTACAGTCCCCACTGTCTACAGATCAAGACTCCCAATTCTACGGCAGAGTAGACAAGACCTTTCACGGTCCTGTCTCCTGGTTTATTGACCAGATCTAGCCTCCAGGCCTTTGCCTATGCTATGTGCCGGGCCTGAACATCTGTCCCCTGGTCTACCTTTTGGTCACCCTTTGTCTGACTGCCTGGGTCTTATGGCTGCTTGAAGGAAATGGCTGGAGCCTCAGGCTGCATCGAAGCCCAAATTCCTGTTCCCAGACCAACTGCATCACAACCCCGCAGCAGGTGTTAAAATCACAGAGGCTTAGGCCCCTCATGGGACCTACCAAATCAAGAACTCCAGCATCAGGGCGTGGGAATCTGTGTCTTTGAACTCCACAGTGATTCTGGGGCCAGTACTAGGGAGCAAACAGTGTGGGAAACCCGAATTCAGTGTTTTCCACTAATATTTGAGGGAGGGGAGTGTTGGGAACCAAGTCATGTGTCTGTCTCCACCCTCCCCCTCCCCACCGCCACCCAGGCTGGCACAGTGCCTCCACAGACCAGGTAGGGACTCAGCACACGGCTCATCATCCCGCTTGCCCTTGTGCTGGGTACTGGCTGTACCTTGCCCACCTTTTCACACGTGAGTGCAAGATCGTCACGGGGCACAGCATTGTAACATGTCCTGGGCACAGCCTGGCTGGCGATGTGTGAAATCTAGACCAAGAAGTCGACCCAGAGTGTTCTAAAGCAAAGGCAGTAGCTTCCCCGCCCAGCATCGTCAGGAAATGAAATGTCTACAAAACAACAAAGCAGTGGGCCAAACAGTCAAGTTTGGGAACAGCTCTAACGGCTAATTTCTAATGAGAGTTTCAAAACACTAATTTTCCAGAGCAGAAAATCAAGTTGTGCTCATTTATAACCCGTCGCCTGCAATGAATCGGAGGATATTTCTTTCCGTGTTGTCAGTTAACTTTCTGAGCCTGTCAGAATACAAAGTAGGGTGGCTGGCCCATAAATCAGCTCTCTGGGAGCTGATAAATGGTTATTGTACAAATCCTGCATTTGCATGGGATCTGGGGACATAAATCTACTTCTCATGATCTTACTTGAAAAAAAAAATTATCCCCCTGAAGTCAGAGTGAGCAATTTATACCCCAGCTGTTTATTTTTCTCACCTTTAATGGCTGCCTTCCTACTTTCTGCTCTCACGCTACACTGTAAACTGTCGCATGTCACGTAGGAAAAAAAACTGCCGGGACTTTGGCTTGAATCTGCCCACCAGGAATAATTTTATAACTTTCCGCTCATCCATGAATAACGATCACTCTGGTAAAGGCTGTCATAATTTACTAGCGTTGGAAGGGACCTTAGAGAACATTTAACACTCCCTTCCTTTTGTGGATAGGGTAGCTGAGGGCCAGAAGTGAGAGTAATGGCACAGGCCAAGTCTGGGACAGGACCAGAGTTCTGTTTGGGCTGGGGGGAGGCAAGGACCCTCACAGCTTATGGAAACACCTGCCACCCTCATGTAAGAGTCAGTGAACATTCATTCAAAGACCTTGCCTGGGTTGATAGGAAAGGCCCCGCCCAGAGCAGAGTGCTTGCTCGCTCATTCATTCATTATGCTTTCCGTCATTCATTCCTTCATTCATTTACCTTGGCTCGTTCTGCTCCCGTCTCTACAACCATGAATGAAGACCCCTTAGAGGTGACTCAGAGAGTCCATACATGCCTAGCAGGCAAAAAGGAAAGACCATCCCAAGGCCTCTGTCATGTTTTTGCACTCTGCAATTCTACTGAGTTCTACTGCTCTAGGCTATTCTGAAGACCACCATGGGAAGGGTGTTTGGCTTTGGTTTGTTTTGGCTTTGCTCTAATAACCTTGAAAACCAGGGTGAACTCACTTCCTTGAAGGTATTTTTCTTCTAACAGCTTTTTTGAGACATAACTGATATCCCGCGCAATCCACCCATTTAAACTGTACAATTCAGTGGTTTTTAGTGGATTCACAGAGTTGTACAACTGCCACCGCCATCAGTTTTATGACATTTTCTCCCCCGACCCCCTGGAAAGAAACCCCACTCTACTTAGCCACAGCCTTAGCGCCCCCATCCCCTGCCATAGGTAACCACTCACGGACTTTGTCTCTGGATTTGCCTCGTGTGGACTCTACCTATGAATGGAATCTTAGACCCTTAGGTCCTTGGACCCTTAGTAAGAAGACAGTGGACGTTGCTTAGTGTCTCAAGAAAAGACACATGTATCGTTCTTTTCTTTTTCCTCAACTGTGTGGAAACTTTCAAATGTACAGAAATGTTGAGAGAATTTTCCAGCAAACTCCTGTGCACTCATCACCTGGCCTCGAACATTTTATTCTACCTGCTTTTCCACCAACCACCTCATCTACCCCATGGATCACTGCCTTAGTGGGTTCTCAAGGGAGCAACTTGCACTCTTCCCAAATCAAAAGGAAAAAATACTCAATTTTGCAAAACAAAATGTCAACGTAGGGGATTTTCAAAGCCAAGACTGTTAGTCAGTTGACGTTAGGGGTTCTGAAACACAAAACTGTGTTCAAATGGTGAAGGAGGCTTGAAAGAGCTATCCAAGAAAGCGTGTGTTCTACACACGAGGACAGAGGACTGACCGGGTGTGGGAATGATGAGTCCCTTGAAGGGACCCGCTGACACCCTAGCTCAACTGTCCAAGCAGAGAGAGCCAGGGAGAGAAACGAGTGGTTTCGGGGGATGGCGACCTCCTCCTGTCTCTGCTCATTTGCCCATTGTTGAGGGTTTCAAAGATTTAAGGGTCACCCTTGATTCATGCATTTCCCGGGAAGAATCGGATGCCTCCAGGAAGGTGCTTTCCTTCTGTCTCTCGTGCAGCGAAAACTTCATTGAAACGAGGCTGTCTCCAGAGCCACGGCCCCTCCCAGGAGTAGGACCCCAGCACACAGCATCATGTGCTCAGATGCCGTGGGCGGTGGTCTGGGCGGGCAGGAGCCAGCGTGGTGCGACAGTAGAGAAATCCAGACACTCTCCCTCCAGAACCCATCCTTGACCTTGGGGTTTAAGCCCTTGGTGCACACAAGGGACCTGGGGCAACGTGGCCCCACAAGCCTGCGTGCCAGAGTGGTGATGTGACTCTAGGAGGGTTGGATGACACTGGCTGTGTAAGTGTGTGTGTGTGCACGTGTGTGTGTTGTGAGGACACATTTAATTTGAGTCCCTGTGAAGCAAGGAGGAAAGGTCTTGGCCAGCGGCTCAATAGCTCCTGCCAGTATGTGCAAAGTAATTCTTTTAAATGAGTGAACTAGCCTTGATATACTATAAACTTGATAAACTGTATTAAGGCGCTGTTGAAACGGGAATTCAAAACGCTCATCTTAGTAATTTACTCATCAGTCACCGTGTTTACCAAATGCCAGAGGACCCCTGGGGAGAAGAGAACACAAATTAAAATAAGACACGTCTCCTGGCCCTCAGAGAACTCTGTCCGGCAGGGGGGAAACACACAGTTATGACATGTATATACAATTATGACATTGTGTATACATTTGTATATTAGATTGGACAGTATGAATTGTTCATGTTTGACAGGTTTTGACCATGAAAATGGCAACTTCGCGATTCAACCTAATAGTTATATAGTGGTATGTTAGTAACAAAGTACCACAGACCAGGAGTTCAACGATGGAAATTTACTTCTCACAGCTCTGGAAGCTGGAAGGCCATGATCAAGGTCTGGCCAATTCCGTTTCTGGTGAGAGCGCTTTTCCTGGCTTGCCTTACGGCCCTCTTCTCACTGTGTCCTCACGCGGCCTTTCCTCTGGGTGCACAAGCGGAAAGAAAGGTCTCTTCTTATCAGGACACCAATCCTATCAGAACAAAGCCCCACCCTGGTGACATCATTTAACTTTTATTACTTCCTTCGAGGCCTCATCTCCAAACACAGCCACGCTGGGTGGTTAGGGCTTGAACAGAAGCGTTGGGGCGCCTGGGTGGCTCAGTCGGTTAAGCATCCGACTTCAGCTCAGGTCATGATCTTGCGGTTCGTGGGTTCAAGCCCCGCGTCGGGATCTGTGCTGACAGCTCAGAGTCTGGAGCCTGCTTCGGATTCTGTCTCCCTTGCTCTCTGCCCCTCCCCCACTTGCTTGTGCACTCTCTCTCTTTCTCTAAATAATAAATAAATAAATAAATAAATAAATAAATAAATAAATAAATAAATAAAAAAAATGTGAAGGTGAGAGGCAAAAAACATTCAATCCATAACAAGTATCCCCCATATACAGGGTTATGTGCCATATATAATGTGTGTTTATTTTTGGACATACCTATACACACCCACGCTACGACAGCAAGGTTGCACAGAGGACAGAAACACTGACTTTACCAGGACAGAAATGGAGATGTGCAGCTGTAAAGGAAGACATGTTTATATTACTAGTTTTTTATTGGAGAAAAAAAAAAAACAACCTTGTTGTAAAAGGACTACAGGTAGAAATTTTAGAAATTCTGATAATCAAAAATAGAAATGCTACAAATCCCACTAGCCAGACGTGGACCCAACTACTCTTTTTTTTTTTTTTTTTTAAGTTGTATTTATTTATAATGAGAGGGTCGAGCGGGGGAGGGGCAGAGAGACAGAATCCTAAGCAGGCTCTTCAGAGCCTGATACGGGGCTCAAACTCACGAACTGCAAGATCTTGACCTGAGCCAAAGTCAAGAGTTGGCCGTTTCACCGACTGAGCCACTAGGCACCCCAGACACAACCACTCTTAAGGCCGAGGTCAGCCAGCGAGGCATCCCATTTAAGAATGTAGATGTTCGGCCTGGAGGCCTCCAGCACTTACCAGCTGTGTGACGGGAAGCAGGTTACTTAGCCTCTCTGTGCCTCAGGGTCCTCATCTGTACGGTGGGTCAGTAACACCAACATCATGAGGCTATTGTCAGAGTTAAAGGAGCTAAACCTTGTAAAACGCTCAGGACGTTTCTGGCACAAGTAAGTGCTCAGTAAATACCAACCTCTGTTTTACTGTCGGTCTCTTCATCACTGGTATGATTCTGAACACAGATGCCACCGACAATATTCCCTTCCGGGGTGTTTTTTTCAGCCGGGTTGGCAGACGGGCTTGGGATTACGCACCACGTCCTGGAATAAGAAGGGCTCGTGTGCCCCGTATTTGCCTGGGGTCTTCTCGGTTGCACACGTGTTCCCATGCAGTAGAGAGATGGGGTTTTTCGCTGTCGTCTCCACATGCCTAGTCATCTTGCCGTGCACGTCATGGCCATCATTGTTTTCATTTTCTGCATACCGTTTCATTTTCTGGGCCACTAATCACTTTCAGCAGTTTCTTGGTATTCTTTAAACTTCTTCTATAACAAACCGTGATGGAGGAAACATTCTTGTAGCTAAATGTTTCTGACAAATAAGTCTGAGTAATGCTTTATTCTGAGACCCTTTTTCAGACCCTTTCATGCTGTGAATCTGCTTAGTCAAGGTTCTGAGAAGTTCTGCAGAGGAGGGATAGCTTCGACTTTATTAGATGAGATGTATTCTCATCTTTATAAAATTGCTCCCTTTAGCTCTTTCTTTGGGCTAAGTTATTCTTAAAGTTTTTTTGTTTATTTTGAGAAAGAGAAAGAGAGTGCTAAAGGGGCAGAGAGAGAGGGAGAGAGAGAGAATCACAAGCAGGCTCTGCACCATCAGCACAGAGCCCGACACGGGGCTCGAAGTTATGAACCAAGAGATCATGACTTGGGCCGAAATTGAGAGTCAGACACTTACCGACTGAGACACCCAGGCGCCCCTGGGCTAAGTTGTTTTTTAAAAGGTTTACTCTGGATCAAAGAATATGTCCAGTTTTATGGGCTTTCATTTATCACCTTCTAGAATGTTGTTTTAGGAACTAACAAACTTGGAAGACACCTCCACCTACTGGGCTAAACCAAGACTTCATTTTAACCACAATTACATGAAAAGTTCACAATGCTGAGAGCATACATGCAGGTCTTATTAAAATGCAAACAGTCAAGACCAGTGCAAAGAATTACCTGGTTCTTTTTGAGTCTTCTGGGAACCACTTTAGAGGAGGTCGGTTCATCTAGAAAATATAAATGTTCCTCTTTCTAGATTTCAGACAGGGAAACACGTAAAACGCGTGAAAATCTCGTATATGGACTATCTCGGGGGATCGTAATTGATGTAAATCCTGCATGACAAGTAGCAGTCAGGAGATGTCTACTGTAAATACTGCCTTTCATATAAAACAACAGGGCTCACAGTGAATGTTCTGTGTGGCCTGACTTCTCTTCTTAGATTTCACCTCAACTCAACCCTACGTCTTACTTATTTATCCAGTAAATGCTCGCTCAAAGTCTACCATTGGCTGGGCTGTAACTGGGCCCCGAGGACAGCAGCGAGAGGACTTTGTCCTCTTGAGAGTTTACTTGCCAGTGGGGAGACAGGTGATGTTCCTTCTCTTGATGGATGACCACATCATCAGGACACTTGCAGAGAGAGCGGTATGTGGCAACCGGAAATCGCACAGCACGGTGGGGTGCGGAGGAGAGTCAGATGGTAAATGCCTTTGGGGAAGCGTCAGGAGAGCAGGGAACTTCCTGCCTTGTTCACTGCAGGCCCCCCAGGCCCTAACAGAGCATGGGGCACAAAGCACGTGTTCAAAACATGCGTACGTGGGCGCCTGGGGGGCTCAGTTGGGTAAGCTTCCACCTCTTGGTTTCAGCTCAGGTCATGATCTCATGGCTCGTGAGACTGAGCCCCGCATCGGGCTCCTCCCGCCGGGCATGGAACCTGCTTAAGATTCTCTCTCCCTCTCACTCCCGGTCTCTCTGCCCCTCTCCTGCCTGCGCTTGCTCTCTCAAAATAAAAATTATATATATGGAGCGAATGTACGAAATCAAACCCCAGGGCTGAGAATATGTGGTTCCAAGGACTCCGTGTGGGAGATAACCTGCCAGAGTAGCCCACAGAATCACTTGTTTGGGGAATGGCCCCCCTCGCCTAGGAGCCGTGTCCAGGAGATTGGACTGGGTTCCCAGGGGACGTCCCTCCCTATGAAGCCCGGACTCTGCGGGTTCCCGCGAACCCCGGGGCCCTCACCTAACCTGGCCTTCAGAAGGAGCAGCGTCTGCCGGTCGCTTGCTGCTTGGGCTTCGCCAGGGGGAGAGGGCCCATCACCTGAGCCGGGCACGGCTGCCCATGAGAACCTCCTCCGCGGCAGCTCACCGGTCTGTGTTCACTGACCTTCAAGTTATCACGCGAGGCTCAGCCATCCATCTCACTGCAGTCCCTGCGGCAGCTGGCCTCATTTATCGACTTCTCAAAAACACCGATACCTCCGCTTAGCTTGGTCTGAGCTGAGCTCAAAGACTCGGGCGCGGGAGCAAAGGCCGTGGCATGTGAATGAATCACCCAATAAAAAGAAGTTCCAAGAGCAAACGCAGTGGGCTTGATTAACTGTCGCACGCAGGTCTTCTGACATCCCCATGGCTCTCCCCCTGAGCGTGGTTGTTGCTTCAGGACAGCCCATCCGGAGAAACTGCGCCCCTGGCCCAGATGCCCCGATGCCATCGGCTTCAGGGCACCAAAGCTGACCTTGAGCTGCAGGCTGAACAGCCCTGAGAGCTGAGCAGCGAGGCCGCCGGTCCCCCGATCTGGGCCGCGCGCTGTCCGTCCCAAACTCTGGAACACCCTATTTTACTTGATCTTATTTGGCTTTTGTAAGAAAGTATTCTTAAAGTCTGGTAATCAGCTGACCAAATGAGAAGGGCAGGTGATGGCCTCAGGAGTCAGAGGATGTCGGGAGAAGAGAATCCACATGCATGTGGGGCAAGGAGGAAGGCCAAGCCTGTGTCCTGGAAATCAGAGAAAGGGAGGCTGCTTTTCTTGAAATTGGGTCACCCCGTGTCTCCCAGAGTGAGTGTGCAGCAAGGCCAGGCCCCCAGACACGGCTCTCTGCCCCTTCCTTGCGGGTATGATGGCGGCACTCTGGGAGACCCGTTAAAGTGACAATGCTGCTTCCAGTCACCAGCCCGGGGTCCTAGGCCCGGGCCCACCTTCCACCCAGGCCCAGTAGATGGGCTATCAGGACAAGGGCTGGTCCGGGGACACCAGGGCCTGTCAACCTCCATGGGTGCATGAGGGTAAGCCCTGGGCAACAGGCTGCATGGCTCTGGGGGTGCATGGCAGCTGGGCCCTTGTCAGAGCTAGACTGAAACTTTTTTTTTTTTTAACGTTTTTAATTTATTTTTGAGACAGAGAGAGACAGAGCATGAGTGGGGGAGGGTCAGAGAGAGAGAGAGGGAGACACAGAATCCGAAACAGGCTCCAGGCTCTGCACTGTCAGCACAGAGCCCGATGCGGGGCTCGAACTCACAACTGTGCGATCATGACCTGAGCCGAAGTCAGATGCTTGACTGACTGAGCCACCCAGGCGCCCCTAGACTGAAACTCTTAAATAATTACACGGATGCCACGTGGACCCTCCGTATTGAGGCCCTAGTAGTGTTAAGGATGGGTTGGTGGGCACATCCCTATCACACAGCCTAAACATTACCTGATGGGGTGTTAAGGTGAGAACCTCCTTTTAATAAGCCTGAGCGAGAGAGCAGAAGCCTGTCACCATATTAGAAATGCACAAAGACAGAAGGTACTGACGGGGGGCAAAGGGGAGGCTGGGATAAAGAACCAGGCCTTAGGGTTTAACTATTTACAAACCTGTGAAGTTTCTCCAGGAAGAAGTGGCAGGTTCTCTGGAGGTGGATTTACCAGGTGGTTTTTTTGTTTTGTTTTGTTTTGTTTTTTTTTACTCCTGAGAATGATTTTTGGCATGTGGTAAGACAAGGTCCTGACCATCCCAGCTGGGGGCATGTGGGCAGAGATCAGCACGGGGCTCAGAACCCCCAGATTCCTGCCCCCACCACACCTTTGTCCAGCTCACGTGCTCCGAATCACAAGTCCTTGGGGAACAGGGACCACCCACAACCCTTATCTAAAGAAGCTGGGTAAGGGGGAAGCTGGGCGACTCCATCGGTTGAGCATCTGACTCTTGGTTTTGGCTCAGGTCATGATCCCAGGGTCATGGGATCGAGCTCCGCATTGGGCCTGGAGCTTAAGATTCTCTCTTTCTCTTCCTCTGCCCCTCTTCTCTGCTCCCTTGCTCGCTCTCTCTCTCTCTCTCAAATAAAATAAAAAATTTAAAAATAAATAAGCCCGGGAATAGAAGAGGGCCACTGCCAATGAATTGATTTAAAGTGGGGACCAGGGTCAACTGACGAATGGATAAAGAAGATGTGGTTTATATATACAATGGAATACTACTTGGCAATGAGAAAGAATGAAATCTGGCCCTTTGTAGCAACGTGGATGGAACTGGAGAGTGTTATGCTAAGTGAAATAAGTCATACAGAGAAAGACGGATACCATATGCTTTCACTCTTATGTGGATCCTGGGAAACTCAACAGAAGACCGGGGGGAGGGGGAGGGGGGAAAAATTACAGAGAGGGAAATAGGCAAACCAGAAGAGACTTTAAAGTACTGAAAACAAGCTGAGGGTTGATGGGGAGGTGGGGGGGAGGGGAAAGTGGGTGATGGTCATTGAAGAGGTCACCTATTGGGGTGAGCACTGGGTGTTGTATGGAAACCAATTTGACAATAAATTTCATCCAAAAAAATTTAAAAAATAATAAAGTAGAGACTGGAAAGCCTGGGTGGCTCCACTGGTCGAGCGTCTGACTTCGACTCAGGTCATGATCTCGCGCGCGGTTCATGAGTTCGAGCCCTGTGTTGAGCTCTGTGCTGACAGCTCAGAGCCTGGAGCCCGCTTCAGATTCTGTGTGTGTCTCTCTCTTTATCTGCCCCTCCCCCACTCTCTCTCTCTGTCTCTCTCTGTCTCTCAAAAATAAACATTAAAAAAAAATTTTTAAGTGAGGACCAAAATCCATTGCAAAACTAAAAAAAAAAAAAAAAAATTCAATTAAGATCTTATTTGGGGAAAGAATTGGTGCAAATAAGTTTGTTTCTACGTTCGTTTTCACTGCCGTCAACTATTCTCGGTGTGAACACTGCTGAACCGTCGCTCTGCCTTTGAAGTAACTTTTCTAACATCCCACAACAGTACACGCTACACTCCGCATTCAGCTTGTGTGGTGCATTTATGAAGGGGGGTCCTTCCAAGCCGTTCAAGGTCTCCATTCCGCGAGGCCCCTATAAACTGAATCTCCTTTCTCTTCCTCTGTTGACCGGCTTCTCTCTCTACTTCACCTTTCTTTGCTTATCCTGGGTTTGTTGGGGTCCCTACACAGTCCAACATGGGTTGATGCCTCCTCGTGGCCCCTGAATCTTTTGTGAGATGACCATGTGTCCCCCATGCGGGACTCATGTAGTGTTTGGATGTTTCCGGTCACTGATACTGACGTGCTAAGTCTGCTGACCGCAGTTAAGCCGGGTGGGATGTTACAGACAGTGACAGACGTGGCCAGGAGTCCCCTCGTGACGCTGCCCGTGGGACCCTCAGATGATGAACAACCCGCGCAAGCCTTGTGTACATTTGCACTCTCGGACCCAGGGACACAGACAAATCATCACTGTAATGAGCAAAGAAGTGTAAATATCCTTACACCAAGGAAAGGTTACATCCTACCAGCTTGCACCAAGCTCTCAAGTCATTCTGTTCATTTCTGAGCGCGGTTTCTAGTGCTTGGGAAAAGCCCCCTGACATGGACGCACAGAGGCGGGAAATTTAACGTGGCCTTGACCATGCATGTAGAAGGAGCCAGGCTTGATCGTTAGTGATGAAATTCATGACAGTGATCACGATAAATTAATAATGGAAGCCATCTTGTGGCTGCATTTTTAAAGCATCCGTTTAATATTTTTACCAACATTGGAGCTGTTAACTTGTGTTTTCATCTAGAGTTGACCAGCGGGTCCTTGGATTTCAGAAATCCTCAGTTTCTGAGGTCCCAGTTTGTTAAATGAAGGCACATATTTCGTTACCACATCGGGGTCCCACGTCCCTGACTTTTCCAACATTGTTAAATCCCTGGCTTCCCAGGTTGACTCTGGTTTGCTCTATTGCTCTGTATTTCCCTGCCATCAGTTTGGCTCGAGGCAGTAACGCAAGGCGCCTTGAAAACATCCATAAACAGCCAGCAGCGGTCGGAGGACTTCGTGCCTTTTTTCAGCAATGGGGATGAAACCCCAACTAGAAAGAGCCCGGTCACAACAACGTCCTGTCGCAGGCCCTAAAGGTCCCATCACAGCCGCTGTAAATTACAGCGAAGGATCAGTGGCCTCAGACCAGAGCACGACCTTTGCTGGGAGAAACTGAGCGGACAGACCTGTCTCTCCCAGAACAGGTGGTGAGGGCGTATCAGAGACGAAGGACGTGATGACCAGCAAGCTGCTAGCTCCCGGGGGGTGGGAGGGGGGCGTCACAACCGAGGAGCAGGTCGGGAGTGGGCAGGAAAGGGGTCCCCTGCAGGCGCACCCCCGATTGGTGAGCAATCACCTGCACACTCAGTAGTGCTTTTGTTCGCGGCGGCCGGCCCCTCTCTCCCCAACTAGCGAAAGCAGAAAGTGCCTGAGTGTGCCTGTTGACTAGAGTATGTCACGGACACACCTCAGCTCTTGCAGATCTCCCCGTCACAGCTGAGACGTTTGTCCCCCCGGCGGGTCTTACTTTAACTTAGCAGTTGTCAGTATGAGCCTCCCAATCAAAGATCAGTTTAAGCCCATACTAGTTGAGAATTTCTAGTGATGAATGTATTATACTCACCCACAGGTGCTCTATTATGGTAACAAGCCTTTCTTGAATGTGTATGATTTTTTTTATAAACAGGATTTTAAGAAAGGGTTATGTCAATTTAATAGTGTGTGTGTATGTGTGTGTGTGTGTGTGTGTGTGTGTGTGTGTGTGTGTGTTTGGGATTTTTCTTAGGAAATGCTACCACCCTGGAGTTGCAAGCTCACAGAGCTCCGAGGCCCCCTTCCCCCCCAACTACCCCACTGGAGGGAAAGCCCAACCACAGGACACAGCCCGGGGCACAGCTCTGTGTTTGATCATGATTCACAGAACGGTGGCTCTCAAGCTTTGGTGAGCCAGAACCAGCTGGAGGGCTTGGTAAAAATGAGAAGGCCCTCTCATACCCAACAAGCCCAGTAACTCTGCTATATGCCAAGACTGGAGAGCCAATGGCATAGCAAATTCCCGACCCCCCATGGGCTATTTCCAAGGCCAACAAAACATAGCAACTGTGTTCAGGAGACAGAGAGATCTGCACTGGAGCCACCATTCTGCCATTTAAAAGCCACACGAGGGGCCACCTGGCTGGTGGAGGGCTACCTGGCTGGCTCAGTGAGTCGAGCTTGTGACTCTTGATCTCGAGGTGGTGAGTTTGAACCCCATGGTGGGCATGGAGGCTACTTAAAAAGAAAGAATGAATGAATGAATAATTTTTCAAAAGAGCCACATGATATGAGCAAGCTGCTGGCCCATCTGAGCCTTTGTTTCCTCATCCGTAAAATGGGGGTGATAATATCTACCTCCCAGGTCGATGGGCAGTGAATGACGTTCAATCATGTGCATACATCCTGTGGCATCACCTTGTTGATCAACGAACGCAGACTCCCCATTCCAGATACAACAGAAAAGAAACACTGAAGATAGAAAACCCTCATAGCACACAACGCAACGTGTTATATGAATACTGCCTTCGCCACCCTCCTCACAAGTGTAACGAAATAACCATTTGTGCAATTACTAAGCAAGATCCCCTCGGCCCGCTGGAGTAGAAGTTCCAGAAAAGCAGGGAATCCACCGCTGCGGACTCGAAACCAAGCTTGGTGCCTGGTACTTGAGGCGCTCGGTAAATATCTACTCAGAATGAGTGAGTGAGCAGTGGGGTCACGTTAGAAACGTGCGTGTGTGCGCGTGTATATGTCTACATAGGCTGGAAGCCTCCGGACCAAAATTTGAATAGTGCTTGTTTCTGAAGGTAGACCAGGGTGGTTTGCACGGTAGTCTTTTTTGCTCGTCTGTATTGCCTGAATTTTCTGCAGTGAATACACGAGACCTAGTCAGTGTGTCCTTAGGTGAACATGAGAGGGGTTGGAGCCACCTATCAACACACGTTCCTTTGTGACGTCCAGCTTCCTTCTATATATATACATGGCCTCTAGAATTAAGAAGGTAGGAGAACTAGAAAGTACATGATTTCTAAAAACGAGTCGCATCTCTTTTGATCTGTCAGTTTCCCTGTTCTGAGCACGCACCGTGCAGAAAAGAGTTAACACACAGCAAGCCTGAGTCCGTGGCCTCCAGAAAGGTCTGCTTACTGGGTTGGCTCCCCGCTGGTGCTCGAAAACTTGGATTTCTGGAGGGTTCTCGCCACCCTCAGTGGCAGGAGTGGCTCCCTGTGCCTGACGTGTCTGTGTAAACAAATATGGCTTAGGCTGAGCAATTGCTGTCCTTCTGGAACCCAGCGATTTTCC